>NC_139253.1:39221167-39778409 GCF_977018435.1 Lepisma saccharinum
AAGTAACATTGACACTCATCACCTTTTATCCTGACATGATAGCTAAATATAACATTATCATCAGAGTTAGGATTTTTAGGTGCACACCTTTTTTTCGTAGTGAAAGTGGGACCTCTCTGGGAGGACTCAGTGTGTGAAATGTTGCCTCAACGTGAGAATGGAGCTAATTTTCCAGCACCTTTTCCCCCCTTTTTTTGATAACCTTTCCCCTTCCCTCCCTTTTCTGGGACATTTATCTATTTTCCCCCATTTTCGTGTTAATCGCTTTTCCTCCCCTTTTTGTGTCCTTTTACTGGTGTTGTTAAATATATTTCCTCAGCAAATCATTGAATTTTTATTTTATTTTTTCGTGACATTTTTCACTTTAAGATGTTTTCACATTGTTAACTGAAGTTGAATGTATTTAAACTGTGCTTGATTGTTGCCTATTTGAAATCAACAATGGAAAGACCGCTACTGATATGACCAGATCGCAGTTATTTTTTTTTTTTTTTTCAAGATAGAAGGAAACGCTTGGAAGCAGTGAAGCAACAATGTGTTTCTGAAGTGGTGGGTTTCACGTTTCTTGTGTGCGCAGTGGACAGATATTGTTTGTGGATGTAAGTTCCTTACCTGCTTTTTCACTCTGTTAGATCCTGTTAGTGCATGTACTTTACCATGCCGAAAGTGCCCAGATCCCGATTTCTCAGTCTGGCTCAAGAATGTAAGCACGAGTTCATAGAAAGTGATGAAACTGTTATTCGATGCACGGTTTGTGATACGGGAATCACATTAGATGAAAAACACCAGAGAGATCGCATCCAGCAACATATTTCCAGCTCAAAAAAACAAGAATCTGCAAGGAAGTAAATCTCGGCAGCCTCTGTTACGCAATGCATTTGAGCAGTGTTCTTCCAATAACCAAAATTTAAAGGAATTTAATGTTGACTTGTGTGCATCTTTTACACTCAACAAGGTGAACCATCTGGCCTTGAAAGTGTTCCTTGAAAAGTACACACGGTTGTCAGTGCCCGATGAGAGTATGTTAAGGAAAAACTATATTGAACCTGTGTATGAAGAAACTGTTCGTAAAATTAAGGTGAAAGTGTCAGTTTGCGATATAGGTGTCATTCTGGATGAGACGACAGACTCAATGCAACGATATGTTTTGAACATTTTGTTTTTTCCTCTGTCAGGTGAGGAAGTTAAGCCCATGTTACTAAACATGTATGAGTTGCAGAAAACCAATGCCAGTACAGTGATGCAGTCATTTATGGATTTCTGTCAAAAACTGTGGCCCGGTGGAATTCAGTTCGAAAAAGCTGTTGTTGTAGTTACTGACCAGGCTCCCTTCTATATGCTTTCGGCATTTAACCAATTGAAGCCGTTGTTCCTTAAGTTAAAGCATGTAACATGTTTGGCTCATGCCCTTCACATGGTTTCTGAATCTATTAGGAACGAATACAACATTGTAAATGAGTTCGTATCTGATCTGAAGAAAATACTCCTTAAGGTCGCGAGTCGCATTCTTGCCTACAGAGTAACTACCTGCCACATTTCCCCATCATTACTCGCTGGGGATTATGGATTGAGTGTGCTGCATATCTGTGTGAAAATTTTGAAAAAATTAAGGAGTTTGTGCTTTCCCTGGATTCAACCGACGCAGGTGCAATTTCCAAGGCACAGTAACTTCTCCTCCCAGACAAGATAGATGATTTGCAAAAATAACTATTTTGTGTACATTCCTACAAGTACCTGTCGACAGGCATCAAAAGCTTAAAAGAACAAGGCGTCGAAAAGGAAAAACAATGGGATATCTTTACTACTGTGAGGGGGCAGTTAGATGGTTTTGCCAGAGACAAACTTGAGGCTAGTCTTGACAGGAATCCGGATGTTATGTAATTTGCCACTTTCACAGAGTTCCCATTCCGAGTGAATACTAAGTTTGCCCCACTTGTTTCTGTGGATGTAGAGAGAAGCTTCAGCTTATATAAAGATATTTTATCTCCGAAAAGGAACAAACTCACTTTTAAAAATTAAGAAATGCTTAATGTTATAAGGTACAACAGCTTTGTGTTTTCCCCCGACTCCGGTTAATAACTGTAACACAACCTATGTGTGTGATGTGTACACAGCTTCGAGTGAATAGCTTAAACTAATAAAATAGGAGGGAAAGTTTTAATAAGTAGTATAATTATCAGCACCTTTTTTTTTGCCCCAATCAGCACCTTTTTTTGCCCCTTTTTGGGTCTTATTTTAGCACCTTTTCCCTTCCTTTTTCCCAATGAAATTTTCCCCTAAAAATCCTAACTCTGATTATCATAATACCAGGTGTTTCATAAGCAATTGATGGGTTACAAAAATGTATTGCAAGTAAACTATTCAACATTCGTTAATGTAACCATTGCAGGAACGCAAACAGTTTGTGCGTGTAGTTTTGTTAAGCTCAGAGTTCATATCCCATATCAAATCACCCACAAACAAACTCAAATCAAATGAAAGAAACACTGAACTGTCAACATAAAAACAGTCATATGTTTTGGGTAATTATAAACGGTAAACAAGGTGTCAATTTCATGTACATAACCGACAACGACAGTTGTCAGGCCGTATAAAAGCAAATCGTACATTCTTATTGTTAAGAGCGAGCTGGCTGTACATTCAGACTGTTGGGACTTGAAAAACAGTTCTTTGTGTGAACCTTCTCTTTCCCCCGCCCGAGAACTTGGTAGCGAGTTCTAAGAAGAAAATCCGTCAACATCCAAACATGCCTTTGTCGGAAGTTCCATTTTTATAAACATACCTTAGCGCTAGGAAGATGAAAAATATATTTATCCTACGGTCTCTCCATCAATATCTTGTTACCAGGTGGAGCTTGTTGCTTATTCGAATCTCCTTCACTCCCTTCCCTTCGCGTGTGCCTTTTCTTCAACTCGCCTCTCAAGCTTATTTGCAAATTCATGTTTTTCAATTGTGGCAACCGTCAAGAAAGACGGACTGGGGTTGCCGCGTCTCAGCATGGAGTGGAATCTTCATTTATCCCACCCGCCAAACCAACTGCCTTTGTAATTCTACAGCTGAGATCTGCTTGCCACTTAAAGGATGGCGCTTGGATGTTTACGGAAATTGACAATGGGGATTGCGAGTTTTCAGGAGAGTGGGGCGTGTATTATTCATGCCATGCCAACGGGATGTAACTGCTGTAGAGAGGATGTTGAAGAATCTGTACAGGATTGATTGATTTATTTTAATTTACTTCGCTCTTCTGCCACTTTTGGCTAATCGCGAAGATGAATGAGTGATGATGAAATTGGTGAGGGGACACTCATTAAGAGGCAGTCTACCCTTAAGGGTACTTAGAGACTATGAGTTTAATGCATGGGCGTCGCAAGAAATTTGCCTGGGGGGGTCGAATCGAAAATGTCGGACACACCCCTCCCCTCAAAAATATTGTGATACAGACCAGTGGCATATGCAGACGTTTGTCAAGGGGGGTCATTTTACAATTATTGCATTATCTGTACTTTAAATTGTTGTTATTATTATTTTTTATTTTTGATTTGATTTAGTTTATTTTACTTCGCGTTTTGTGCCTCTTGGCTAATTTGCGAAGATGGGGATGAGTGATGAAATGATGAAATTGATGAATGGACATTCACAAACAACCAAGCCCGACCAGGATTCGAACCCGAGACCCTTGGCGTCGCAGCGCGATGTGCTAACCACTCGGCCACAGGGTCGGGCTTGTTGTTGTTATTATTATTATTATTATATTTGTATTATTACTATATATTATTATTATTATTATATTAGTAGTAGTAATAGCAGCAGCAGCAAATGCAGTAGTATAAGCATCATTTCTAGTCTGTGCTTCAGAACCTGTGAAAGTTACAAATTAACAGAGTTTCAGTGTTGCAAATTATGAAAGTTTCCTTCCAAATTCGATACCTCAAGACCATTTTTAAACAATGACGCAAAATGAGGTGAAATAAAGTACTTCGTTTATAAATTACCATAAATTGAAAAAAAAAGACGATGTAAATTTCCAGGGGTCGACCGACCGGTTCAACCCCCCCCCCCCTTTCTGCCGACGCCCATGGTTTAATGTAATAACCCCGTCTAGTTCGCGGCACTTTTTAACTCTCTCTGCAGTCTCGCGTATAGTTGGTTACAATGTGCAACACCGAGACGTCTGCTTCGTCAATTTGGTGTCACGTAGTGTACTTGGTGTCTGCACCGTTTGCACTACTCTCTGGAGCAGTGTAGTGTGTGGTGTATGGTCACGTGGTGCATGCTAACTAATCAAATAAACGTTTATAGCAGCAGACAGGCATTTGTTGAATATTCTGAACTTGAACACCGCTATTGCACCAGCCTGACACCGGGATACACCTGCACTACACCTAGTGTCAAAAAGTGCAACAAACTATACTGGGCTAATATACGCAGACTGCGAGACCTTGGTAAACAAGATTGCGCTTCTAGGTGTTAGAGTCACTCGAGGGAATATGTCCATCGGGGTTAAGTGCCCATCCCCTCGTATCTCGCGCAACGTTAATGTTATGGCAACTCTGCGACTCTTGTTTGAAAGCGCCCTCTGTGGTGAGACGAGGCAGCAGGTTTGGAGCTTGTGTGAAGAATCTGAAGCCATTCAGGGTTAATTTCATGAGGTAAGAAGACAATTTTTGAGGTAATAATTTTTTGGACGTTGCTGTATTAACAGTGTGCAATAATATTCCCAAGAGAGAAAGAAACTGAATTATATTCGGTGTAAAGATCAAGAGTCAGGGAAACATATCTGCAGAGTGAAACTGCCGCATGGTGCTCAGAGTTGCCAACCCAGTGATTCAATTTTCTCCTTTTAGCTGTGGGGTGATATGCCCACAGAAATTAAGTACAATATGCCCATCGGCATGACTACAAGTATGAGAAGAAAGGACCACAATGTGACTAGATCGAGTGTATTCGTTGTAGTATGTGGATGCATGAAATATGTATCAAATTCACATCCATGTGTCCAAAGTGCAATGCAATTTCTCAAAACTGTAAATAGTAAAAGAGGCTATGGTAAATTCAAAATAAATGTTGTCAGAAACGCTATACTTGCCTGTAAGTAGTAGAGATGTACGCTAACGTCGGTCGCTGCATGGGTGGTCTTTAATTTGCACGTACTTATAACTAATTTGCACGGGTTTTAATTAATTCGCATGTACTTAGAACTAATTTGCATGTACTTAGAATACTTTACATTTATGTATTTGCATGTTTATAAGTTTTTATGAATATATAATTATTTATTTTATGAAAAATATGTATATAGAAGGTAATTAGAGGTACTAAACGCTATGCATATGGTTTTATATTCATTACTGCAAAGTATGTAATGTATGAAATGTTAATATTAATGTTTATAGTATTGAAAATAAGTTTTCTATGGTTTATGAACCGCTATGAACGGTGGTAATGGCTGTAGGTACAGGTCCAATTACGATTGGGGACGGTCCCGGTACTCGAACCCGCGATATGTAATATTATTAATTAGTACTATGTAATAATGTATGTTATTATGTTATGAAACACGATGGTACGAGATGCCAGACAGGAGACTATGAACTCCGCGCAGGTAGAGGAGAAAGGAATTTGGGGGAAGTGCGTTCAAGGTCAAATGACGTCACAACGTCAGAACAAAGAAGGAACCTGATTCACCAATCAGAACCGTTTTTTTCAAGGTTAACCAGTACGCAAGAACAGGGGAAAGGTATGCAATACTGTAGGGCAGGGGAGGGATTCAACCAGACAACAAAGGATGTCTGGAAATGCGCAGCAAGGGTCAAATTTTTTGAAACTGTGCGTCGCTTGTAGAACCGGTTTCCGCCGCCAATTAATATTCCGCTCAGGTTTGCCTTCAAGGCACAGGACGCTTTAGCGCAGGTTTTTTTTATCTGTACTATGAAGAAGGGAGAGCTATTAGGGACGGGGCCTACAGTTTTCACCATTTGCTTTTATCACGGGGTAACGAACCTAGGACCCTTTGATTATTGATTTAGGTAGTAAATGTATGTTACTGTGTGCTATTTAACTTAATTTTGAGTTTATTTTTTACCAAACTTTGACTTTATGTCAAACATTTTCACAGCTTATCCTTATTTTTACAAAAATAACACTATTTGTACTATTCAGGCAACATTTTTTATTAAATTTTGTATTTACAAAGACATTTTTTCAACTTTTAATTTATTATTTTACAATTTTATGTAAATTTTTTACCAAAATAACACAATTTATACTATTCAGGCAACATTTTTTATTAAATTTTGGACTCACAAAGATATTTTTACAACTTTTTAACTTATTATTTTACAATTTTATACCTATTTTTAACCTAAATAACACTATTTATACTATTAAGGAAAGATTTTTAGTTATATTTTCGACACACAAAGTGTGTGTTCTCAATTTTTATCTGTTTATTTCACAAGTTTAGGCTTATTTTTACCAAAATAACACAATTCAATCTGTTCAGGAAAGACTTTTAGTTACATTTTCGACACACTAAGTGTGTGTTTTCAACTTCTATCTGTTTATTAGGCTTATTATTACTCAAATAACACAATTTCATCTGTTCAGGCAACATTTTTTATTAAATTTTGGATTCACAAAGATATTTTTACAACTTTTTAACTTATTATTTTAAAATTTTATACCTATTTTTACCAAAATAACACTATTTATACTATTCAGGAAATACTTTTAGTTATATTTTCGACACACAAAGTGTGTGTTCTCAACTTTTCTTTGTTTATTTCACAAGTTTAGCCTAATATTTACTCAAATAACACTATTTATACTATTCAGGCAACATTTTTTATTAAATTTTGGACACACACACACACACAGAGAGAGAGAGAGAGAGAGAGAGAGAGAGAGAGAGATATTTTTTTTCCAAGTTTACAGGATTATTCTCCACGTTTACTCAAATAACACAATTCAAATGTGTTTTGAATTAAATTTTGTACACACAAAGTGTGTTTTGTCAAGTTTTACCCTTTATTTTTCAATTTTATGCTTATTTTACCAAAGCAAGACCTCTTAGTCTATTCAAGAAAGAGTTTTCAATTATATTTTGGATGCAAAAGTATGTTTTGGCAAGTTCTACCCTTTTATTTTACAAGTTTAGGCTTATTATTACTCAAATAACAACGAAAGTTCGTTTATTTTAGAGTTTGCTGAGTATTTTGTTACTGTTGTACTAGGTAAAAGTTTTCTAAATATATCAGATAGGGCTCTGTATATTTTTGTTTTTGCTATTTTGGAGATGATGCGATCAGCACCACTCTTCATCTGTTTTTTTTATTTTATGTACCCTAATATTATTTTGAGGCTTAGTGAATTCTAGAGCCTATTTATGCAGGAGAGAGGGCTTGAAAATTTTGATCTCAGATAAGCCACAACTATTTGTCAGAGTATTTTAAAGGATATTTTATATTTATTATGTGCCACTAGAATATCTAAGCTTGCTTAATTTTAATGCCTGTAACGCTGTTATTGTATTTCTAGCTAAGGCTTACTGGATAAAGTACGCGAAATGTTTAACATTTCGACTATTTGCCAAATTTTTTGTGTAACGAAAATTATTGTGTGTCTATAAAGACTGAAATTCCTTTACCGATGGGTCCATAACTGGACGTTTATTTTCCCCCTTAAATATAACAATATAATGACAATTCACAGGACAAGACGAAGTTCACACACGACTGATTATATGAACTATAGGCCCACTTGCTAAACTTTATTTCTATGCTAGAAGAATAATTTAGCCTTATAGCTTTTTTCATGGTATTTTTGAATTATTACGGTTTTTTCTTTGGGTGCATCAACACTTGGGTTATTTCCATTTGGTTTATTATACGAGGCTACAATCACTATCTGAACACTGAAATCCTCAGATTGAAACTTAAAGCTTAGGCTGTAACTAGGGACTTAGTACGTATATCGACAATTTATAGGACAACACAAACTTTACAAAGGATTATAGGTGACGTAGGACCAGACGCCAGAGCTTTGTTAATCTGCAAGAAGCATTTACAGCTAATATTACGAGGAAATGAGGTTGATTTTTACTGTTTCACAAGAATGCTACCTTTTATACACCCAATATTTGCTTTTTCAAGTAACTACATGTACCAGAAGTACTTACAGACCAACTCTAACTAGACTTCGATTTATATAAATGTAGCAAGAACTATATTTCTGAGGAAGTACGCAAAAGCAGATTACCCGATTAAAGTATCTGAAAAACAGATTTTTCTATGTAAGTATATTTTTATTGACTGGATTATTTAACAGATCAAACAGGAAGACTGCAAAATTCATTAAATGTAGTTCTATCGTATAGGTGGTTTCAGAGATATGAAAAGAACAAATATGAGATTTCGCTTTTTTTTGCTTCTGAGGCTAATCGCGACGCTAAAGGTAAATGGCGAGGAAATGTAACGGAGGAGAAACAGTCCCAAAAGTTATGGGCTGCATGTAAGTTAATACCACAGAGATATTACAGTAGGTGTAGGTTCTACCACCAGAACATTTCTATCCTAATAATACTGGTTATGCTGTACTGTTAGCTAAAGATGCTGATATTTGAGAAACTTAAAAGCTTATTTGCAAAATTTTAAGATAAATAATAATCTGTTAGACTGTAAACATATTTTATATCCATTCTACACAAGATCCGATGACAAAATTCAAAAATTGTTATCGCCCAGACAGAGACTCGAACCCTGGACAGATAGGTTAAAAGCCTAACGCTATACCAACTAAGCTATCTGGTCACAAGGTATTCTTTTCTTGAAAAGTTAGTTATGTTAAGAAATATATTGAAACACTTGAGAACACTCTTGGTCTGGTTCGACAGAGAAGGAGACAACATTTCCAAATTTTTACAGACTGGGTGTATTTTTCCACTATAGAGGCCTTCACTATATGTAATTCGAAACGCTAAAGTTCAGCTAGCTTCCAAAATTGAGGTAAAGATTGTGTTTGGCGAGATTAACAAGTTACAATTATATCCAGCTAAAACTCTCAGATTTACTGTACTAGCCAAGGTTTAGTAACATTTTCTTCACTTTAGTACAAATACCAAAGAAATAGGTATATTTTATTTATAATTTGACAAAATGTACTAGTATTCAATTCACAAAGTTAGGTAAAAAACAGTATTTTTTAAAAATATTGTTACTGCCTTCAAATTTTATGTTATTTAGCCACTAACAACTGGTTTACACTGTTTGGCATCCTTTAAATAGGAAAAGAAGGAATTATATGTTTAGTATTTTTACTACTTTATATTTATTTAAGAAAACAATTCTACAGTTTAACTTAATTTTAACAAATTGTTACTAATTTGTATATCAAAGTTATGTTATTTAGAGTGTATGAAGGCGTATAAAGTTAATATTTGTACTTATCAGTTCAACTAACAATTATATTTTACACACAAAAGATAATGTTTACAGTTAAATTACTTGAATCAGAGAATAATATTTTACAGTAATTGATTCATTCAGCACTAGTCAGTACTTTTATGCATCAGAAAGTTTTCTTAATTTTCTATTACGCATGCTATTTTGGGCTATTCTTAAAATGTATTTCTAGGGCAAACTGGATTAATTTTCTGCTTATAATGGAAAGTTGACATAGTTTTCGCACAATGCTTTGTACATTTGTTATATTCACTACTTACAATGCAAATATTATGCTTATTTAATGTATAACTAACTAACACTCTAGCCATCTTAAACCCGAAGGTTCATGGCTGCAGCAACACATGCCTTTCATCTGTTCCTGTCCTGAGCAAGATCTATATACTCCTTTCCATCCCTACCAATTTACTTTAGATCCATCTCTACATTATCCCTATTGGTCTTTTACCATCAGGTTCCCCGACAAGAATCCTGTATGCTTTTTTTCCTCTCCCATTTGTACCATATGATCTACACATCTAAGTCTTTTTGATTTAATTATTCTAATAATATCTGGACATGAATACAAATTATGTACTTCTAAATTATGTAATCTTCTCCACTCATCTGCCTTGTCATCTGTTTTAGGCCCAAATATTTTCCTAAGGATCTTATTTTCAAATACTCTCAATTTATGTTTCTAGCTTATACTGTAGTTATTATATCTTTTTCTATCAGCTTATTTTGAAATTAATATTATTAGGTATAGTCTTTGATTTATAACTATATTGCTTTTTTATCAATTTAACTAAGAGTACATGCAGACAAACACATGTGTACACACTTTTATGTAAATAGATATGCCTTTTTTCAATATTTTAGTATGAAGATTGCACTTTAGCTATTTAAGCAAGGGTAGGAAATGTAGGATTTCTGAGAATTTGTTGCAGGATTTTGTTGTCCAAGTATAGATGAGAACGGAGCTGGGAGACTGCTTTGAACCTTTTCATGAGTTTGCATGTGAACTGTATGCAAATTCAGCACTATTGACTGTGCATGCTTCTAAGTTTTGCTGTTATTTTACATCAAGTCTGTGAGACTGTAGACAGTTTTTCCCTTTTCAAGTAGTTTTTATTGATTGTATTTGTATATGTTTTGGGGACTTAGCAGTTTTATGTTATGAGGCAGTTTGGTGTAGAATATTTTTACCGGATTGTTTTGAGATATTGAGTGTCTGCTGTTTTACTTGTAATTATTTTCCTTCTTGTGTTGTGTATTTGACTATATTTTGTCCAAGTTCGTAGTATTTAGAATAATTGTTATTGACTTGTAGATGTAGGGGGTAATAAACCTTTGCAAGATGCCCTATACTTTAGTCTGAACATTATTCTTAGTGTTCACTTTTGAAGCCTTAGTGTTCTGGTAGTATTATTAATGTAGAGGTAAATTAGGCTAAAATGTAGGCATTTTTCTGATAAATTATACTCACTTAGTTGTTTCAGCAGGTAGAAGTTGCATGATGGTTTACTGCTATGATATTAATTTGCTCTTCTTATGTACTACGTATGATGTAGCTTACTTGAGTAATTGGAATTTTCTACTGAAAAAAGGATTGCTTGTCTATTTTATTCCTATGTTGTTGAGTTTGTCCATAAGCAAGCCATGTTTTTACTCTATCCTATGCCTTGGAAGAATCTAGATATATTGTGTTTGCAGTTTTATGTTTCTCTAAGGTTTCAGCTATGTAGTTTTTTAAACTGTGCTATGGGTGTGACTATTGATTTCTTTTTCTGTATCCCATGTTGGTTTCTGTGTATTCCTCTTGCTGCTTGAATTTGACTTAGGTTGTTTAATTTTTTCTTAGATCTTTATTTGTTTAATTTTTTGTTTGTTTGTTTTTTATTTTTTTGATTTTTATTTACATTAATTTTACATTAACTAACACATTTTTCTTTAACAACAAAAGAATTTACTGTAGTATAAAAGCTTCTACTAATAGACTTGAATAGACTAAGAGGTCTTGCTTTGGTAAAATAAGCATAAAATTGAAAAATAAAGGGTAAAACTTGACAAAACACACTTTGTGTGTACAAAATTTAATTCAAAACACATTTGAATTGTGTTATTTGAGTAAACGTGGAGAATAATCCTGTAAACTTGGAAAAAAATCTCCCTCTCTCTCTCTCTCTCTCTCTCTCTCTCTCTGTGTGTGTGTCCAAAATTTAATAAAAAATGTTGCCTGAATAGTATAAATAGTGTTATTTGAGTAAATATTAGGCTAAACTTGTGAAATAAACAAAGAAAAGTTGAGAACACACACTTTGTGTGTCGAAAATATAACTAAAAGTATTTCCTGAATAGTATAAATAGTGTTATTTTGGTAAAAATAGGTATAAAATTTTAAAATAATAAGTTAAAAAGTTGTAAAAATATCTTTGTGAATCCAAAATTTAATAAAAAATGTTGCCTGAACAGATGAAATTGTGTTATTTGAGTAATAATAAGCCTAATAAACAGATAGAAGTTGAAAACACACACTTAGTGTGTCGAAAATGTAACTAAAAGTCTTTCCTGAACAGATTGAATTGTGTTATTTTGGTAAAAATAAGCCTAAACTTGTGAAATAAACAGATAAAAATTGAGAACACACACTTTGTGTGTCGAAAATATAACTAAAAATCTTTCCTTAATAGTATAAATAGTGTTATTTAGGTTGAAAATAGGTATAAAATTGTAAAATAATAAGTTAAAAAGTTGTAAAAATATCTTTGTGAGTCCAAAATTTAATAAAAATGTTGCCTGAACAGCTGAAATTGTGTTATTTGAGTAATAATAAGCCTAATAAACAGATAGAAGTTGAGAACACACACTTAGTGTGTCGAAAATATCTTTCCTGAATAGTACAAATAGTGTTATTTTTGTAAAAAAATAATATCAAGTTGTAAAATAATAAGTTAAAATTTTAGAAAATGTCTCTTTTTGAGTCCAAAATTTAATAAAAAATGTTGCCTGAATTGTACAAATAGTGTTATTTTGGTAAAAATTAACATAAAGTTGTAAAATAATAAATTAAAAGTTGAAAAATGTCTTTGCGAGTCCAAAATTTAATAAAAAATGTTGCCTGAATAGTATAAATTGTGTTATTTTGGTAAAAAATTAACATAAAATTGTAAAATAATAAATTAAAAGTTGGAAAAATGTCTTTGTAAATACAAAATTTAATAAAAAATGTTGCCTGAATAGTACAAATAGTGTTATTTTTGTAAAAATAAGGATAAGCTGTGAAAATGTTTGACATAAAGTCAAAGTTTGGTAAAAAATAAACTCAAAATTAAGTTAAATAGCACACAGTAACATACATTTACTACCTAAATCAATAATCAAAGGGTCCTAGGTTCGTTACCCCGTGATAAAAGCAAATGGTGAAAACTGTAGGCCCCGTCCCTAATAGCTCTCCCTTCTTCATAGTACAGATAAAAAAAACCTGCGCTAAAGCGTCCTGTGCCTTGAAGGCAAACCTGAGCGGAATATTAATTGGCGGCGGAAACCGGTTCTACAAGCGACGCACAGTTTCAAAAAATTTGACCCTTGCTGCGCATTTCCAGACATCCTTTGTTGTCTGGTTGAATCCCTCCCCTGCCCTACAGTATTGCATACCTTTCCCCTGTTCTTGCGTACTGGTTAACCTTGAAAAAAACGGTTCTGATTGGTGAATCAGGTTCCTTCTTTGTTCTGACGTTGTGACGTCATTTGACCTTGAACGCACTTCCCCCAAATTCCTTTCTCCTCTACCTGCGCGGAGTTCATAGTCTCCTGTCTGGCATCTCGTACCATCGTGTTTCATAACATAATAACATACATTATTACATAGTACTAATTAATAATATTACATATCGCGGGTTCGAGTACCGGGACCGTCCCCAATCGTAATTGGACCTGTACCTACAGCCATTACCACCGTTCATAGCGGTTCATAAACCATAGAAAACTTATTTTCAATACTATAAACATTAATATTAACATTTCATACATTACATACTTTGCAGTAATGAATATAAAACCATATGCATAGCGTTTAGTACCTCTAATTACCTTCTATATACATATTTTTCATAAAATAAATAATTATATATTCATAAAAACTTATAAACATGCAAATACATAAATGTAAAGTATTCTAAGTACATGCAAATTAGTTCTAAGTACATGCGAATTAATTAAAACCCGTGCAAATTAGTTATAAGTACGTGCAAATTAAAGACCACCCATGCAGCGACCGACGTTAGCGTACATCTCTACTACTTCTGTACAAATGATGTTCTGTTTACGAAACAAACGTTAATAATTTTCCAGTTAATGCTGTGTATTATTTTTCTTTAAATATGTCATGTCAAGTATTACAACAATTGTTTCTTGTCTTGGGTATTTTACCCCTAATGGGTGGGCATTTTACCCTGAACACGGGCCTATTTGCCGATATTGACGTTCGTCTGTGTTTTGTTCTATGCCATAAGACGTACAGTAATAAAACGTATAGGTAACAATAACAAAACATGTAGCTTTCATGTGACATCCTTTTCATTGCGACACTCCTTCATTTAGCGAAACTATAAACAGCAAAAAAAAAAAGGTGGGCGTATTCCCCCGAGTGACTACTGTTATCTCAGGAGTCTGTGGAGCAAACAAACGAAAATAAGTACTTTGCACAAGTAGTCGAAAGGACTTTGCTAATGAACAGTTGAGACCGTGAAGTGAGTGCATGGCGGAACAGCTACCAGCCTTTGCAGCAGCGTGTACTGCTTCTTCCACCCACTCGCTTTCTCTCCTCTCCTGCTGTTATGCGCGGCCTTGCTCCAGAGATTCCCGGGATAGGTGTGGCCGTACAGGCTAGCTCTTTTCCCCCCTGGGCCGCTTGGTTGAAGCCGAACAATAGGCGGTTGGGGACCAAGCCGTCCAGGGTTCGATGCCCGGCTGTACCTGCACGGTGCACATAAACAAATAGAAAAATACTATTGAGATGGGGGAAAAGGATGGGTTGCATATGAAATTATAGCAATTTGATTGATGGACTGTGATATGTGAATGTGTATTGTGTTAAGAATCTCTACATGATATGAGAATTGCAAGTCCACACCTTAATTTCAATTCCGGTCGCACTTACACTGATGTCCTGGCGTTGTGTATTGATGTCTCCATTGTCTGTCATTAGGGAACCTGGTTGTACCAACAGTCCGTGGTGTCAGTCACACTGCCCTCCGGTGACGATTCCTACATATATATCAGGCCGCGGAAGCACACGTCACAGTTCACATCTGCCTTCTGTACACTGACCAGTTACATATATTATATGTAAAAAGATATAGTTTATCTTGTGACGAAAACTATCCCGTTCATCGTAAATCAAGCTTTAAATGCTATGCTCTCAGCATTGACGGACACTGGCTTCTAGACACAGGATGTTCAGTATAACCATTTTTACACGGACTTTCAGCGCAACCTCTCGACAAAGACTTGTTAAGGCAAATCCTCAACACTTCTATTGCAGCTTCTCGAAACACAGATCCTCCGGCACAAGTTCTAGACACACACTTGTCACTTGAATTCTCAACACAGACTCTCTGTCTAGCTTATAGACGCACACTGAACCGCCAAAATTCACCGTTGGGTTAGGTTTTTTTTTTGTCCATGTCCACTTTCTATTGGCTGGCGTGGAGGAGGGGTTTGGTTGCAGGGAAGAATGGAAGTATTTCACTTTGGGGAGACAAAGGGGCTTCTGGGAGAGAAAGCGTAAATATAGCCGTCGCCTTTTGTGGGCAAGGCAAATAACCTTTGCTTGGCTTCTCAGAAACTGACGGGGATTTCGAGACGTGCTGAAAGTTCGATAATAATAATAAATGTAGAAGATGATATATTTATATATTGATACTAGTGTGCACGTATGGAAATACGGGTACATAGAGTATAGAAGCTCATGTTCTCCGTGACACATCCAATTGAGCACCAAGCTGCCTTGGGTGACGTCAGCGTTTCGCGTCCAATGTCTAGTTTTCCTTGGCTTTTGAAATAGGGATTCACTACTATTGCTTTCAAGTAGCTGTCCAGATGATCATGGTACAACCGAAATTTTGGAGCTCCCGCCGAGGATCGAGCCTTGGACAGCTCTCAGGAAAGAAGAGAATTACGCTGAAGTTATTGCTAGATGAATGTTATCATCGATAATAAGAAGAGGTGAATACATAGCAAGTTCTAACATGGATCAGAAGACAACATGTCTGATGCTCCTGCCGCTAGTCTTGGAGAAGAATAGGTGTACGAACCGATGCAGAAACCTGATTCGCATTTATAACCACCCAACGGCTAGTAACTTCTGGTTCGACTCCTCGGGGTTTGTTATCATAGATATACCACGTGATTTATGTCCGCCCCGTCTTCACGAGGCAAAAGTACCCATATTTTCCCATCTCTCTTGGTTTCCTCTACGTCATATCCTTTCCTTTTTCACTTCCGTCCTTTCGTCTCGTCTTCCGTAATTCCGATCCGAGCGGTCGACCTCCTCCTCGTCCCCCACACTCTCACTCCCCGTTTTGAACATCCTCAGGCGGGCTCAAAATATCGCCTACGTCACCTAGGATGGAGGGGTGGTTTAAATTTAGAGTGCGAAAGGGAACATATACATTGTGCTTTCGGGGCAGGAGGGAGAAGATTCAGTTGTGCCAGTTTCTTGTGGAAGATGGTTGTCTCAACTCATTTCGTGTTCTATTTTTTTCACTTCCAGTACAGAGAACCTCCAGGAATTTTCAGTTATTCCACTTCATATTGTTTCCTAACCAGGAAAGGATTATTCTCTGAATGTTGATGATAATTGTTCTTTATGCAGTGAACATTATCCATTGTCTAGTTATTCTACTACAGGGTGTCCCAAAAGTCTCGATACATAGGGCCAGCCCACCGTGGCGGAGTGATTAACACATCACGCTACGACGCCAGGGGGCCCGGGTTCGAATCCTGGCCTGGGCATGAATGTTTGTGAGTGTCCATTCATCAATTTCATCGTATCATCGCTTATCCCAATCTTCGCAAATTAGCCGAAGAGTGGCACAAGAAGCGAAGTAACATGAAGCAAATCAATCAGTCCATACAATGGAAATTCGCAATTGATGTTTCTTTTGTTACAGGTGAACTAGCAAAACGATATTGACACGTGAAAACCACATCGAGATAATCCTCCTGGTTTGATCGGGCAGCAGGAGGCATTTGGCAGAGAAGTTCAGCAGGAGACATGGCCCTTAAAGAGAACTCGTGAACTTCGCGACAACACCATGTCCCCTGTTGAACTCCTATGCCACATGCCTCCTGCTACTTGATCCAACCAGGAGGAGTATCTCGATGTGGTTTTCACGTGTCAATATCGTTTCCCTGGTTCACCTGTAACAAAAGAAATAATGTGAACTTAAACAAACAAACAAAAAGAAACACTGCTCTCAGGAATAAGGGCTTCCCTGATGGGGTAGTGGTAACGTCGTCGCCTTGTAATCAAGGGTTCCGGGTTCGATACCCCGCTGGAGGCACATGGCACAGTATTTCGGATCCCACTTTAAACTGTAGGTCCAGTCCCGAGTAGCCTTCCTGTGCATAAAGTGAACTTAAAGCAACAAATAAATCAATAAACATCAACAAATCAAAGCTCTCAGGGATAAAATGTGGAGGATCTTGATTGAAGTGGGGCGGTGGAATAACCGCGAAAGGCATTAAGCGCGATACAGACTAAGCGCGAAAGAACAGAACCGCGAAACGTAACACAGATTCAAACGCGAAAGGAATAATAGCGGAATGGAACAAGCGCCAACGGAATAAACGCGAAAGGAATAAGAGCGAAACTGAACTATTGCGAAAGGAATAAGAGCGAAACTGAACTATCGTGAAAGTTTAACCGCGAAACTGAATAAGCGCGAACAGAATAAGCGCGAAATGGAATAAGAGCGAAAGGAACAACCGCGAAACGGATTAATCGCGAAACCAAAATTCAACACCGGAACAACACCGGAATAAGCGGGAAAGGAACAACCGCGAAACGTATTATGCGCGAAAGGAATAAGAGCGAACCGGATTAATCGCGAAACCAAAATTCAACACCGGAATAACGCGAAAGGAACAACCGAGAAACTGAATAAACGCGAAACGAAAATTCAAAACAGGAACAACCGCGAAAAGAATTAAGCGCGGAAGGATCAACCGTGAAAGGGATTATTCGCGAAACGAAAATTTAACACCGGAATAAACACGAAAGGAACATCCGCGAAACGGATTAAGCAGGAAAACAAAGTTGAACACCGGAATAAGCGCGAAAGGAATAACCGCGAAAGGGATTAACCGCCAAACTAAATTTAAACACCGGAACAAGCTCGAAAGGAACAACCGAAAAATGGATTAATCGCGAAACCAAAATTGAAAACTGAAATAAGCGCGAAAGGAACAACCGCGAAACGGATTAAACGCGATATGAATAAGAGCGGAAATATTAAGCGGGAAACTAATTATACGCGAACGGAATAACCGCGAAGCTTTATTTCAGAATATACTTCACTATTGCTGTACATTATGTCGTGCTTTAAATTAAGAGTTCACACAGCAGAAAATAGTGTATGGTGCCAACAATGTTATAATACGTTCTACCCTGACATCTACTTTTGTGATTAGAGTTTCATCTCTATATTCAGCTTTCACATTGTTACGTCCCCAATTTGTGCATGAGCTTTCACTCATGTTCAAGGTTCACGAAATCTGCAGAGGAGGTTAAAAAAAAGTTAGTTGATGCATTGCTATTCCTGTTATTGTCAGGGCATTGTGTGATGTTTTTGATCGTCAGTGACGTCAACGAAAGTTCAACCGAACACGGTGATCTCAATTCTGATTATTGTATGCATTAGGCGTACTTGTTTCGCTAAACTGTATCCCGACAAGTGACGGACGTTTATGACCTCTAATTAAATGCACAACGGGGTCACCCGAACTAATTCCAAACCATAATTTCTGGGGGGCAAATCACCGACAAAAACAGACGTTAAACATTTCGTCGGAAATGGCGTATTGTTTATGTTCGTGTCCAGGGATAATGCCAAAAATGTGAGTACAGTTTAGACTTGGCGAGTCGATACTGAGACGAAGTGGCCGCAAATCTCGTCTCGTGCGAGATTTCTGAGAATGAGAATCACACTTATTTTGCTATGAGATTTACACAGCAACGGGGCTGCCTGGCTTATTATTTCCAGATTGGTTGTTTAATCTGCAAAAGCGTGTTTTTTTAGAACATTTTTTTTTCAGATTTTTATGAAACTCGAGACGAGACTAGAAGTGACAAACATTTGTACAGTCACTGGCAATAATAATGGGACACCTGCATCCTGAAATACTTGCTACCCGCAAGGTTTTGTGTGTGTAACGTCCTAACACTACGGCTGTGGAAGAAGTTGCCATTGAAAATTTGCTATTAAAATCCACTTTCCCCGTAGAGTTAGGCAACACACATAACGCCTTGTAGAGAAGCAAGCATTTCAGGATCTAGGTGTCCCATTTTTATTGCCGGTGACTGTACATCGAGACGAGGCAGAACTTTTTTTTTTTCGAAACGAAGACTAGAATTTCCCCAGACTGCCATGGTACCGCTACACCCTCACTCGTGCTGATTTCGAACTCTTCGTTCACTTCATAAATTTTAACCATTCTCTCGTTGGTAAGATTCACTGAGAGTTTGTTTTAGAACGTTTACAGACCGTACTTTTTAGTTTTTGGAACTGCGCGTCAAGCGCCTGCGCACAAGAAGTGTCGAAGTGCACATATACATTTTTTGGAGGATATGACTGTGTTTTTCGTGAATGTAGAACAAATATTTTTAAGCATCGATTGTATGACAGATGAGCATTCGGTAACTGAAGGCACCCCCAGGTGAGTTTGTCTCGAACGTTTCTTATTCTTAAAAGTACGTGGACTATACTGTTCAGCTTTGTGTTTTACGTAAGACTCGAGGCTATCTTCAGAGAATCTTATGATATTGAACATATACGAACTTTATGACCGCCCCTCGTATATAAGTTTTGTTCCGGCATTAACACTTGCTTTGGTAACACAGATATAGCAAGAAATCCAAACCAAATCCATATTTAAAATATAGGGGTAAATTTTATTCAGCAAATTTCTTGTAACGTCCCCGGCTGTCAGCCTGGATTGTAACTTTATAAATTATTAAGGTTGTATTTTCATTAGTTGATTTTGTAATAGCATTTCTGATCTGTATGTTAATTAATACCCTAAGTTGGTAACTTTGGCTGTATTCAATATACCTTAAGCACCGAGTTCATATGTATGCCACTAGAGGCGCCTCGCTAGTAGTTATTACTGTGCGCAGCTGTTCAGCGCAACCATAGTAAATCTAAGTAGTTCCTAGGATCGCCACATGCTTACGCTGCGATCGGGGCTCCCAATGCTATAAAAGAAGCCTGATTGTGGCCTTAGTATCAGTTGGTTTGTGGACACTGACTGGAGCACATCGAGGGCTGGCTCCTCAGCTTAGGCTGAGAGATTCACCTCCAGCCCTAACAGCCTGGTCTGAACCCGGTTAAGACTGAGGAGAGGTATCCGAACCTAGGTTCGACCCCAGCCTCGTGCTGAGGAACAAGGTACCCGAGCCTTAGTTGGCTCGTCCCCAGGTCTATAACTGAGCGGTAGGTAAACGAACCAGTTTCGATCCCGGCTAAGTGCTGTGAGGAGTCTCTTGTCATACCGACTGGTTCGACCCCCGGTGTTGTCACCGCGTACCGTGGGAAGGCACCCGAACGTAAGTTCGTACCAGTATGTATATACTGAAAGTAAAAGTGCCAGAACGTTTCTCTTTTGGTTTATATATATCCCCACCCCCTACTCCTCGCTCTGAGAGAGATATATTCTTTAACGAAGGCCATGACTATATAAGTAAATTTTAGTATCAATGTCATTGGCACCCGATTAAAAGTTAATAGCGCCAAGGTAAAGGAACTTTAGAATTAATAAGGGGTACATTTTAATTATATTAAATTGTTTAATAATTGTATTAATTTTGGTATATGCAAGTTTTCTCATTCTGCCATTGTAATCGAGTGTAGTTTTTTGCAAAGGAATTTTTATTGTAATTTGGACTTTGTAAATTATGAAAATTGTAAGCAAGTCTTGGCCAAAGCATGTTTCAAAGAGCCTTTATTTAAATAAATAGTTATGCAATATTTAGTAATCGAGTTTCCCATATTTTCACCCAGCAAGCCCTGAGTGTGTATAAGAGTTCTCATACTCCCGACAGAAGTGAGTAGCAATAATGGGTAATTCAACAGCGGCGGCCATTGGCGCACCGTTCGCCTGCACCTTGGTTGCCGTTACTATTTCGTTGCATTCTGTAGAAAGATGTAATCTTTCCGGAAGGCACTGAAGATGATAGAAAACAAATACTTTTGCAAATTTGTCACGATCTTCTGAGCAATATGGACGTAGATAACACCTTAATACAATGGTATAAAGTAGACCACGTTGCACATTAATAGCAATATAAATCTTGTACATTTAAGATTATTACCTTTTGTCTGAGAAATAAAGTTTTCTGTGTAATATATCCAAATGCACCTTTTCTGTTATCCAACACTCAAGAGTAATGTATTATGCAGCATTGCTGAGTAAGTTTTGCTTTTAGAACAGTGATTTTACATAAATTATTACCGTTAATTGACATTGCCATCTAGTGTGCATTGGAAAGACATTAGTAGAGGCATTTGCCATACGGTTCTACAAAGTAATAGGTTGAGGTGTGGATAAAATTTTCCTTTGAAAATGACGTGGTTTCGGTAGACAGCCTGTAACCTCTGCAAAACTCAAACTGGTTGGTAACCCAAGAAAATCCGTTGATTGTATAGAAATTGTATAGAAATAACGAAACTTCAAATTGCACTTTTATGGAATTTTGATTGAGTTTGTTTTAAGATTTAAGAGCACTTTATGCACAGAGCGAGTAATCGGAATTGGACCTAGTGTTTAAAGTGGGATCTGTTCCACTATGTTCCGCTCCAGGTATTGAACCTGGGATTATGGAATTTTCTCTAAATGCATCCGTGTTATGATCACCAGTCATCCTAGTTTTCGCAGTTTCCACAATAGAAGATGCAACTGCGCATTACACTGAGTTCCTACCTCATACTATGAGCAGACGTTTGTGTAATTTAAAATCTTTAGCCCTCAAATGGGCTTTCATGATCTTATACAAGTTAAGTTGCAAGAATAATTAAGCTATTATTTCATTTGAAATTATCCGTTACAAACACAGATTGCATTTTTAACACAACACATTGTTTGAAATCAATCATCCTACTAATGAAAACGAATCGAAATCAATAACTTTGAAACATTGACATTGAAACAGCTTTCGGTACCCTTGACCCTCTGTACAGAAAGTAAAATATCTTGCATGGTTCATGAAGATTTTGTTGTTTATGAACGTTTTCAGTTGATTTTAGCTCTTGGAAATGTGTTATTGTGAAGTAAAGTAAGTCTGTTACCTTACCATGTTACTTTACCGTGAATCAGATCAGCCTGAAGGCTTCACGCAAGTGAATATAGCGCCCAAAACGACTTTCCACAACAGCAGCTATAATTTTACGTAGTTAGGTTAGGATTGTTAGGTTTGGTACTGGTAGTTATTTTCGGCCCGTTCTTTCGCTATTTTAGTGTACATACAAATAGCTTTTACTACCAAAAAGCAGCGAAAGTACTCCGGAATTGCAGGTTTTAACTTACGTGGGCTATTCCTGGGGATCAAATATCTCCGTTATTTGCGCTTTCCTGTCACTGGAACCACTTTTACATTACATAAAACATTGAAATGTGTCGAATTAAAAAAACGAGGTAATTATCGAGGGGGTACAGTGGGTAAACGGCCCCCAGCGTTCTTGAAATTTGCATATTCCTGTTAATTTATAAACACAAGTATAACAAAAAGGAAGTACGTAAATACCTGTTATTTGTGAGTGTATGAGTCATAAAAAACACATACACTCATATTGGGAAACAGGTAACGTCCAGTATAAGGGAAAAGTTTTGTTTCATATTTAATAAATGTCTACATGTTAAGCAGAACCACTTCTTGACATACAATGTTGTCAGGACATGTGAAGTGTTCCTGGTCATAGAGTAATCCAGTCTTACACCTTTTGATTCCTAGGTGCTGTGTGAAGTGTATTATGACCAGTCTTTGTATATAGTGTTTTGAGATTTTTGCAGTACTGTTTATCCCGGGATTCAGCACACACACAAAGACGGTTCGTGGTTATGCGTAAATGCGAAAACCCAAAGATGTGTGCGTACAAAGATAGGCACTACACTCTTTGTCTCGGGAATATGTGGGGCAAAGCCGCGCATAACGGTAGAAAAGGAGAGAAAGCGAGCGGTCAGAGCAAACGAGTGCGCCCTTTTGCAAATGGCTGGTAACTGCATCTGTGTTTTCCCCTCCATGCGTTATGTGTACCTAACTCTTGGGCGATAGCAGAACTTCCTGTCAAAACGTTGCTGTTAAAGTCGGCTCATCGCCGTAGAGTTAGGCAACACGCATAACGCATTTGCTGTCTCATTTTTATTGCCGGTGACTGTACATTAGTTTCAGCCTTCATTAACATGGCTCCTGCTAAAGATCTTACGTGCAAAAGAAGCCATTGATATGCTTGTGGGCGTCCATGCAAACCTCCAGTCAACAAGGTGTACAATAATACTTCTAGTACTTTCGTTTTGCTCCAAATGTAGATCTACCACTTTTTAACATTCGCCATCCTTTACTACCCCTCTTTGTACCCTTCACCCAAAGGTTCGGGGAGGAATGTGAATTTCCTAGTCAAGGGTGCCGGAGGTGAGGCGGCTACGTGTAGAGGAGACATTCCGGTGACATCAACATGCCATTCGAGTCCGACTAGCTGGCAGGCAGAATGCAATAAAGCGAAGAAGTCAAAAAGAGAGTCGATCTTGACTTCATCTTGTCCGCAGGATCGGCGGCGGAGCGAAAGAGAAACAGAAGACTCGCGGGTGACGTGTTGAAGTTTCGTCGTTCCGACGACATCTCCGGAATATTCGCGTTCTGTTTCAGGAGACGAAGAGCTGGATGTGTTCACCGATTCCATTCCTTTTTCTCATTGTAATGGCGCTTCTATTCTGAGATAACTGCCGTCGCAATATAAATTTTATGCTTTTGAAATGTTGAAATTTTGTTCAGCCGTTGCTGTCCTTCGGCATGGTAGAGTCAGGCTATTTTCATAGCTGACAGTGCAAGCTAGCTAGCAAGCGTGAGCAAAGGTGATAGCAATAGACGCTGTGTTGAGATGACGTCAGAAGTTAGCTTGTTAATTGGTGATTTTGGGGACTCGCTTCCAACATCTTCAGGTGACCACGCAAGCTAGCTAGCGAGTCTACTAACAGAGTACAGCGTGAGCAAGAGTGCTCGGGATAGACTCTGGGTTGAGATGAGTCATCGAACCGCTTGTTGATTGGTGTTTTCGGAATTTGTGACTCGCTTCCAAGCTACAAATGCAGAAGAGCCATAAATGTTACGGAAAGAATCTCACTCTAAACTTTTCTGATCCAATACGTTCTTATTTACTTCAGCGTAACAGAAATATCTGAGTCTGGTGCATAATTTTAAAATTTTCTCGATCATCAGGACAATGAAGGATTATAGATTCGAATCAGATTTATTTATTGTTGTGTACTTGTTATCAAGATAGATATGGTTCTTTTACTTCGCTCCAATTCATTCCATAAAATGAAAAGTCGCTGCTTTTTTGTTTATTAAAAGATAAGATAGGTGCATCTGCACTGAAGGTGAAGTCGTCGGCATATTGGATGAAACTTTGGTACGATCGCCTTTGCACGAAGTGGACAAACTTTGCTTTTATTTGTCAAAGAGAACACAACTGCATCCTTATCTCGATCAACAAAGGACCCTTGTGAATTCGACGATCACATGAAAGGCTCGCTAATTGCATTAGTTTCGCTTACGCTGCGAGGAAGATAAGATGCGTGCGTGCGAATGTGGGACACTCGACAGAAGGAGACGAGAGACAAGTTTGTGTGAAGTTGACGCCCACCGTCGCATTTGCCTGTAAGTGGCCCTCATACAACCGGTTGCGTGATATGCAAATGATTAATGTGTTTTCCCTTCTTTTCGAGGCTGGACTCGAAAACATTTTAATCCATCACAAACAACAAGAAAATTCGGAAAGAAATAATCTGCTTTTTAACCTCCCGGGGGAAACTAACAATGATTGAGTGACTTCTGCCACGAGTCACTTATTTCGTGTGAGCACTTCTTTACACCCCCAGAATTCTATTCGTTTTTCCCCACCCCACGTATCTTGTAGGTCTCGTTCAACTTAAGTTTCAATATTCTTCCAACCAGATAGCTGTCAGTTCTTGTTTGCAAGAGAAACAAGAAGTTGTTCTTGTTCGAGACAGGTTATTGCAGACACGCTCTCCCATTGGCTGTTTCCTTGACCGTCCATTAATCTCTGCCAGTCCTCTCCTCCGTTTTGCACAGTTTCGGAATATGAAAGCCACGGCCTATCTCTGCAACAGAAAGTCCTATTTGCAGATGACCAATGGGTTTCCGATACAGAGAGAACCTGTGGAAAATTGGAGAGGTTGAAAAATGGGAAGGGATTTTGAGATGATTGAAGTCTTTCTTTACCGGGTTATCGTCTATGCTCTTTTGGCCATGCTAAACTCGATCTGCGGTTCACGCTTTTGTGACCATGAATGTTGATTCTGTCACATACAAATTTATGCCCATTCACCTATGTCGGCGCACGGAAGTTTCGTCTGACGCAAAACATGGAACTCGCGGTTGCATCGATCGGTTATTTCCCTCGTCTAGTTGTCCGCACTTATCAGATTAACAATTACCATGAATGTGCGAATACACGGTGAATGCCTGTTCGGGAAAATATTGACACACTGGCAGTATCTCTGAAACCTTTAGAGGTCTACCAACAGTCAGTATATTCAGACATTTCGTGTGACTGAGATGTAGACGAATGTTTTATGATTTTTGCACAACGTTATTAAAATATCCATCATTAGTTTGGCCTAATATTAGCTAAGCATTTAATCTATTTTTCAATTTTTAAGGAAGCATTAAGTGAAGTATTGAGAATTTACACATTTTGGGGGAAGCGCGTAGGTTCAAAACCCGCTAACGGCCTTCATGACTAATATTTGCGCCTCTAACTAAGGATGCTAATGTTTCCTTTAATTTTCTTCTCCTATTTTTTCATCTTTAGCGCTTCCTCCTTTTTTCATTTTCCTATCGCGGTTAAACCAGCCTCTGTGGCGGAGTGTTTAGCACTACGACACCAGGAGTCTCTGGGTTCGAATCCTGGGCTGAGCAAGAGTGTTTTTTCTGAGTGTCCCTTGCATTAATTAAATCATATCATCATCACTCATCCTCACCTTCGCGATTACTCAAAAGTGGCAGAAAAGCGAAATAAAATAATCCAAATTAATTAATCCATCAATGA
Organism: Lepisma saccharinum; assembly: GCF_977018435.1. Taxonomy (NCBI): domain Eukaryota; kingdom Metazoa; phylum Arthropoda; class Insecta; order Zygentoma; family Lepismatidae; genus Lepisma; species Lepisma saccharinum. The sequence continues at coordinate 39,247,173 of NC_139253.1, forward strand.
ACTATCGCGGTTAAGGTTTGTATTTAGGTTACGGTACGAAGGTTTGTATTTAGGTTACGGTACGTCTCTTTTGTACATATTTGGTTAATTGTGAAGTAGATGAAAAAATCGCAATGATACACCCATTCGTTTACCAGCATTCGAACCAGTGATCGCCAACTTTGTAGCGTCTTTCGCCGCCACAGAGGAAGCACAATCGTTGTTAACATCACTGCCCAAGAAAGCGTCCGAATCTCGTGCAAGATGTTTGGTAACGGTTTAATTTAACGGCGCTTTTCTGCTACTTTTGGTTAAAAGCGACTGTGAGAGTGAATCCAATCGGAAGAAATAAATGCAAAAAGTTACACCTATGGCCAGGCCGGAATTGGAACACAGAATCTTTGATGGCGAAACTTTGAGTCGACCTTTCAGGATGTGTATTCCCTATCTCTTATACTTTTTTATATTATTATTATATATTATATGTATAAAAATGGATGTATGGGTGTGTGGGTGTGTGTGTGTATATATGTTTGTTCCGGCATAACTCTCGAACGCCTGGAGCAATTTGAACCAACTTGGTACACGTATCACTTGCAATCTGGAAAGAAAGTTTTTGGAGTAAGACACCCCTGGCACCCCTAGGGGTGGGGTGGGTAGGGGTGACATGTAAAAATAATCCAGAACCACCGATATTATATTCCGCACAAACAGACATCCGTGACTCTATGCAATCCCGCACAACGAAAGTGTTTCTCGGGTTGTCTAACATTCAGGCTGTGTTGCGAATGGAATCCATAGTTTTCGTGACACTCTCAATGCAGTTCAACTTCTAGTTCATCACCTATCGACATGGGGCGTGAGAGGGGGTGAAAAATAAAATGCCACAAATGACCTAGATTAGTGTCGAATCCATAGTTTTCGGAGTCGCTAAGCTAATTGGTGACATTCACGATCACATTTAAAATTAGTTACATTTTACACTAGAATTAGAATTCATTATTTTCCTGTCTAATACAAGATTGGGATAAATAAATACCCGGGCAAAGCCTTATAATCAGCCAGTTGGTGTATAAACTCGGAGAGTTTCCGTATCTTGTAAGACGAAAATCATAAACTTTTTCTTTGTTTTTAAACAGTGAGCATTTATTTCTAGATCCCTCTAAACAGATCACGCTGTATTCCTTACTTTTGTCCTGTGACGTTGATAGGCCTTTCTTTCTCAAGTTACTCTTAAGTAAGGTTCATAGACAATCTCCACGTACATCCTTTACAGCGACAAGTATATGCTAGTGCCTTATAATTCACACTTTACTTCATGTAAAATTCAACTCGTATGCTCTCTATATGAAGAGTATTTCGGTACACAAACGGACGGCGCAAGGACCAGATTAATGAAATGGAATTCACAGAGAACATACTAAGGAGAACGGAAAGGGATTCCTTTGTACCGTTCCTACGTTAATTAATACTCCATTTGCCAGTCTGGCATCCAACGGTGAAGTATGGAGTGGGGGAGAAAGCCTTCAGTAAATCAATATTCCTGCATGCTTCCAAAGTCAAAATTAGGGAAACATTCCTTGATCCACATTTTCCCATTAGTTATAATAACCAACCCAGCCTGACAACGAACTCACGATTCATCATCAATCATCAAGTTAATCGTGCACTAAAATATCAATTTTCAACAAGAAAACCGGTGGCAGGAAGGAAGTTTAAAGGAGCGTGGAAAAAAGAGAGCGATTTCCCGTTACGAGATGAAGTCCTGCGAGGATGAAGTTTTCCAACTTGAGCACTACTTTCTCCTTGGTTCTTTCTTTTGTCATGGAAAGAAAGTGAATTGTGAAATCCAAATTTGTTTCAGGATGCTGTTACTTCAAACATTTCAACGACTTTGCGAGTGAAGATGTATTTGATCAAGAATTGTCTCGCACCCTATGACAAACAAGTCATTGGAGCATGCTTCGCCTTTTCTTACTACTTTAGTTGCATTTCCTCGCAACAAGTCTCGTCTTATCTCCAGTAGCGCTACGATGCCAGGGGTCCCGGGTTCGAATCCCGACCTGAGCATGGATGTTTGTGAGTTTTCATTCATCAGTTTCATCTCATCATCACTCATCCCCGTCCTCGCAATTTAGCCAAAAGTGGTACAAAAAGCGAAGTAAAAATAAAGCAATTCAATCAATCAATCAATCAATCTCCGGTTGCGACATTCCTTAATTTCTTTGAATTTCAGCTGTGCACATACGTGCCCTGCATAAATTAAAACTAATATTTACAATATTTCAGAATTTTAGTCAACAAATAATAACCATCATGTTTTGGGGGCGAAGTACATTTCGAAGGTACTGAAGCCCTATCTATATCTTCCATCACAGTTAAAACAATGTTGGCTGTGCACTACTAAGAGGTATGAAGAAGTACGCAGGGCCGGATAAAGGTGCGTGCCATTGATGCTGCAGCATTAGGCCCATTCCTGAAATAGGACCAGATGAAAACAGACGGGAATTTTCTGAAAGCTGAACAGTTTTTTTTGCTATATTAACCTGAAAATAAATCTTAGAATGAAATTTGGAGCCCCAATTTCGGGCTTCTGGTCTCTGTGAGTGCTCCGTCATTAATTTCATCATATCATCACTCATCCCCATCTTTGCAATTAGCCAAAAGTGGCAGGAAAGCGAAGTAGAATAAACCAAATCAAACGAAGATGATGAAGGTTTGATTCACTGATTTCTCTTCGCTTTTCTGCCACTTTTGGCCAATCATAAATATTAGGATTACACGTGATAAGGTGACGTTGGTGAACGGACAACCACATACATGGAGAGAACACAAAGGAACCTATATTATACTGGCTGCAGATTCAGACGCCAGAGCCTCGTTAGTCTACAAAATGCATCCCACGGTGTACTACGAGGAAGAGAGTTCGACATTTGGGTGTCTTTGGAAAGGGACACTCCTTACACCCTGAAGTTGATTAAAGGCACATTAAAATTACAGTCATGTCCATGCCGGGATTCGAACCCGTAACCTTCGGTAGTAGTCCTTGGAATCGAATGGAAGCACATGGCACAGTGGTTCGGATGCAACTTTAAACTGTTACGTCCAATCCCGATCAGCCTGTCTATGCATAAAGTGGACTTTAAACAACAATTCAAACTTCGATAGGTGGATGTATAAAGAAGAAACAAGCCGATGTTATTTGTGAAACACAAAAATATATATTTTCACCTCAACCAGAATTACTTTTGTGCTTCTACTAACTATAGTAGAAGAATGACTGATCTTCTTTTTATCTCAAGATTATAGGTTGAAAAAAACGAAGGCAGCGGGAGATAACAGAGAGGGGAATTACCAGCACGCTAAAGATCAGAGTCCCGCTCCGAGACGATGCTTATGAAACACGCGACGCTCTTCCATCAATTCATCATCGGATTCCGAAGAAACAAAGTAGAAACGATCAAATATTTCTTTCTCCTCTCATTTCCTCTTGCGACTTCCTCTGCTAATATTTCATGGCCACGTCATTCATTTGTCCTCGCACCGCGTTCCTTCAAGCGGTTTGGCTTACCTTTGCAGACGACGTCACTCTGGTGCTGCTTCGTGTCAAAGAAGATATATTTATAATTCTTGCATGGATTCTTACTAACCCAACGGCAGGAAATGTTTCTAACAGGGCCGTGTGAGAAATTTAATCTGGGCCATAATATAGCGTATACATTTAATATGAGAGTAAAACCTGTTTCCACTTGTTAATTCGAATTCCAAGGGGAAACGAAAGAAGTTCGAATTATGGAAAATTCGAATTAAGAAAAACATCACGTCATTAAATATGGTTTCAAGGGGAATGAACTTCTGTTTGAATTATCAAAATTCGAATTAGAGAGAGTCCATTGTATAAATAACCTATGGAATTTCTACCAAAAGGCTCTGTATTAATAGCCTTTTTGTTTCAACAACTTTCCTATGCTTTTTGACACGTGTAACCTTTATGCACGGATGGTACTATAAACACCGTTAATTTTGAATACAGTTTTCCCTACGGCAGTATCCCTGTATAGCCTGTTATCGGTTCCACTTTTGGTATTAACGGTTTCGTGTTCGAGCCTGACTGAACTATAGAGCTAAGGAAATTCGTAGTCTCTTATTCTACTTGAAATACATTTGATCTTTGTATATGTGAAGATTAAAATGTTAAGTCTCTTTTTTTAGCAAAATATAACTTTGTTCATTATTGTTGTAATGTATAGAAAAGTAGCCGTTTGTCGTGTTCCTTGTTAGCTTAAAAATGGTAACTTAAGATTCAGTAGGAATTTCTCATTTTAAAATGTAAATTAGTTACTTACTGGTAGTTGAAAGATGTGCCTTGTGAACGCTGGTGTATATCTATGCACACTTGATAAAAGAGAAAGTGGAGGGGAAAAGAGATTCTGTGTGAGAGAGAGATTGATAAAGTGAGTGATGGTGTGTGTGTTTATGATGTGCAGAGATAGAGAAAAGTGTTTGTGAGAGGAAGAGAGAATATGTTGTTTTTGGGAGCGATATGTACCATAGTTTGTCTCTTTCTCTGTGTGTGTGTGTGTGTGTGTGTGTGTGTGCGAGGGAGAGATAGAGAAAGATTGGTTCATTGAAGTAGGTTATTTTACGACATTTTTCTGCCACTTTGGCTGATCGCGACGAGAGATACATTTTGTCCGAGAATCTCCGAAGGAAGCGAACGAAAACAAGTCTCTCCGTAAGTAGTGGTTCGAGAGGCTCTACCAATGAACGCGTGAGAGGGGGCGTGAGCGCATGGAGGGGAAAACCCGACTTCGTCTAACAGCAGTTTGCAGCAGCGCCATCTACTTTACCGTTCGTTTTCTTACTCTACCGTTATGAGCTTCTTCCTCCACAGATTCCCGAGACAGAGTGTAGAGAAGGAGTGTGTGTGTGTGTGTGAGGAAGAGAGAGAGGGGGAACTTTTCCTGCTGCTTGCACGATATCCAAATTCCCCGAAGGAATTACACTTAAACCCACATTGTTGTAAAACGGTAGCTCCTGAACCGTCTGGCTTTCAAAGTACTTCTTTCCCATCTCGACTCTCGTAAGCCCTGCAGCCCTTGTTATTGCCCGAAACTATGCTGAAATGCTTCCGCGCCTTGCAAATCCGTGTATTAGCAACACTGAAGTCCTCTACGATCACATTAGAAAAAAACGTAATATCTGTAACTCTCATTCGTTGAAAGCCGGGAAGAGTGGAATTTGTTGAAACTGCAAAGTTAGCGGTTAGCTTTCGACGGTGTGGGATTTGGAAACTTGTTTTTTGCTTCTTCTAACTGCCGAGTTTTTACCCGTCTTGTACTAAGCGACTAGGTGTAAAAGGGGTCATTATTCTATTTGTCCGCTTGGCAGATCCGATTTTTTTTAAAAAAAAGTTTCAGCTTACAAGACCCGTATGCGGGCTTATGCAAGAATGGAAGCTAAGTAGGAGCTATTACACTGAAAACAAGCTGAATTTGCATGCGTAGAGACTAGAGTATTGCGTGTGACCACTTTGGCTCGCTCGTACTCGTTCGAGTGTTTCATACTCGAACATATACGATGAAATACAATTTTAATGTAACAATAATGGTAGATACATACATGCAAAATGTTCGTCTTGGTAGTTTCAGCCCATCTATTTCATTTTCATATATCACTGCTTATTAGTATCTAAGGTAGACTAAACTGCATTTTAACATTGAGATAATATGTTCATTTAAGTTTCAATTTCACTGTGTCTTTCGCATACTGTTATACGTCCACTACTGGGCTTCGAGTGCACACTGCTCGTTTTGTCTGTTGTTCCGTACGCTATCTGGCGTCGTCCGTGTGAACTATTTGGCGCTCGAGCGAAATGCTCTCGCTAGCAGACTAATTTGATTTGATTCATTTGTTTTATTTTACTTCGCTTTTTGTGCCACTTTTGGCTAATTCCGAAGATGGGGATGAGCGATGACATGATGAAATTGATGAATGGACACTCAGGAACATCCATGCCCAGGCTGGGATTCGAACCCTGGACCCGACGCGTCGTAGCGCGATGTGCTAACCACTCGGCCAAGAGGGCCGGCTAGTAGAGACTATTGATATCCAGCATCCTTATTGTCACTTCTTTAGAAGTTGTAGGAATTTTCAGAAAAGGTTAGCTGCTGTAATGGTTAGAACATATTTATTATTGTAGTTATTCCTATAGTTTCCAGAAACAAGAATCATGCTGTGAGAAAAGTTAAACTGGTGGGGAGGGGGCAGTAAGGATTTTCAGTTTACTGAAAAAATCGTCAAGTATAAGGACAATTTCACACAGGTAAAAACAGCGATAAATCAGGCGAACACAGGGCTAGCTCGGAAGCAGAGATCAATTGGTCGAGCCTGAATTTTTCGCTGAAATTTCTGCAAAGTACCATCTACTTCCATTTGCTCCCCCCTCTATTCTGCCTATGCATGAGACACTGAACCGTAGCCATCATCCTCCCTGTCCCTCTGTAGTGTCCTCCTGAGGTCTTCCAGACAGTGCCGTGATGTCTCCATTCCTAAGCCTTGTTTCTTCTCACTTGTCACAGTCTGCATTACCCTGCCAATGATGTACTTCGCATTATCTTCTCCGTTTGCGGGTGCTGACTCCGTCCACTCTGATTTATCAGATATTCTAGCTCATAGTCTCATTGTCCGGTTTATATTCGACCTCAAACACAGAGATCACATATCTCCTTTCTATGAACAACTAAAGTTACTTAAACTGACCGATCGACGAAATGTACATAATCTTACCATACTGTATACAATGCCCATAAAAGAACCCGCTTTTCTCTCAAGCAGATTTTCATTCCTTTCTGACTCCCGCAATAGAGATCTCAGCTGTCCATTCCCCCTTCATAACTCCAATTTCTACACAAACTCTTTCACGGTGTCCACTGCCCGTTTTTGGAACAAACTGCACCTCGAAATTCGAAATGCATTCTCAATATCAGTTTTTAAGAACCGTAGAAGATATTTGCTTTCAAGTACCCTATCAACTTGAATCTTATATGCATAGCAAGTGCAGAAAGAGGACACCGATATCCGTCAACACTCTAAAATGCAATGTTACTCGAATATTTACTGTGTGTATGCATGTGTGTGTCTTCGTCTAGGTTTAGTTTTTATTGTGTGTACTTTCTTGTTATTTGCGTTTATTTTTCTTTTCGTATTTCTTATTAGTTTTATTATTTGTATATGTTTATATCAATGAAAAATATAGATGTAGCCATTGTTAAGTGGTAGAGAAGGCCCCGACAGTCTTAACTTCGCCATGGGAAATAAGGCAAAATAAATAAATAAATACACCTGGACACTATGTGATTTCTCGTCTCCTCCTCGGATGACAAGAGCGCCAAATTTCTTAAGTTCAATTTATTCAAAAGGAAACTGAACATTTTTCATTCAGAACCATACAAACATACAAACACAATGTTGTGTTTCTCCACATCATAAACTCCAGATCTTTTCCTTTCCTCCGCAGCACAGACGGCGGTGCTTTGGTTCCGATTTAATTAAACCAGGATCTAGATGCGAAGCCATTGAAACAATGGTACCAGCTTACGGGGGCTGAAGCCAGAGGGGAGGTCTGTGGATGTTTGCGCTGACTTTTCCGCCGTGCAACTTTCTCTCTTTGTTGACAGACAGGTAAATGGAATTTGTTATGGGGCGGGAAACCACTTGGGGTCCAAGTCCTGCCGCCCGAAAGAACCCAGGGCCGGTGCTTCTAACTTTCTGAAATATAGATGACGTTATTCGTGTCTTGGGAGGAGAATGTGTCGCTGCCGCCGAAGAAATGGGGAGAAGGGAAGGAGAGGGAAAAAAAAAGCAGAACAGAAAATGAGTGAGGGTTGCAGCAAGGAGACTGAAACGGGGGAGAACAAATGGAATGAAGAGAGGAGAAGAGGAAAAGTGAAAAGTGTAATTTCAACTCTTTGGAGATTGCCCCCCCTTCTTTCCCTCCCCGTGGTTACGTTCCATACGCACGCAGAAGTATTACGGAGGCTGGTTCCCATTGGTCACACTCGGCGCAAGGGTGAAACGTACTAGTAACCCTCTCTTCTTGAACTGTTACGGTGGTCCACCCTTCGGAAAAGTTACCTATATAAATGACTTTTCTTGTGCGAACTTTTTTGGACTGTTGCAGTCTTTCATGAGAAAGTTATGTTCTCCTGTTATAAGCTGAGCTGTGCGTGTTTCTAAGCATGCGCCCGCATGATGCCATAATCATAATCCTGCCCTTGCTTCGGGTAGTAACCACGAACCTTTCTAGTTCGAGGAGAGAGTCCTTGCATGGTTCCAAATCACTACAAACCATCTGCGGTAGCGGAGACGATCGACGGAACTGCGCGTGCGCTAAATGAACGAGTCTAGTGCCAAAATAGTGGTTACGTCTACAAGCGGAACCCAGATAGGAAGTAAGTTTCGTGCAGATCGTCTTTGTTCCATCTTGAAAGGGGTTGTCACGATTTTTAAGTCATGACAAATCACAAACTCACAGAAAGGGAACTACAATAAGCAACCGTACGAATTCTAGGAATATATCTATTTGGATTCCGTAGAGTTAGTTTCGCACATCTTTCTACCTTCTCCCTCTTTCGCGTTTGGACTCGTCCACTCCAGCGGAGCACCTCCTACGCAGTTGATCAGGGATTCTGACACGAATCAGAATAATACTAACGACTTCTGTCCCAGCCTTCTTTGAATGTGTATATTCCCGAAGGGTTGCCATTTCATGGACTCTAGTCATGACACTTTTCACGAATACCTACCTCATCGCCACCTGTATCACAGAGGGCGTTGAGTGACACACTCGCAATCTCGGTACCGGAGGTTCCGAGCTCGAGTCCCGGTCGGTGTATCTCTTTGTCAATGTCCCTTAATCAGTAATCACCATTCATCCACAGCGCCACAATTAGCCAAAAGTTGCAGAAATGTAACGTAAAATAGTGAACGTCGCTGATACTAGTTGTGTATCTTCGTTGAGCAAAACGTTTTTACGTATTGCCTTGTCCCTATGTATTTTTCTTGGTTAATTGTAAACCTGGACGAAACATCCTCGATTTATATCAAGGACCATACACACCACTGTGAAGCAATTGTTTCTAAGTCTCTGTATTTCATAACTAATGCTATTTTCCGTTAAAAGAATAAATTCACACCACATTGATATGCAGGCAATATGAAGATTATCTGGGTTTTCGAGTGGATTTCCTATGCAGCATATTTTCAGAAAGAAGATATTTTTGAAACAGGTCCAATACTCAGTTTGCTTTTATTTAATGTAATAATATTCATATATATTCGGATGCTACTTGCAACAATTGTAATCTGAACTGTTAGAAATCACCAGCTTCGTTGAATGCTACATAGTTTAAAATAAAACAATCCTTAAATTAATATACAGGGTGTACCAAATGGCGGTGTGCACACATATCCTCTGGAGTAAATGGTGGTCATTGGTCTGATTTAATGGTATACCATCCTCTCATCATACGCATGCTGTTAAAATAACATTTTGCAGGTTTGTCTACAATTCAAAGGGTGGGGGTTATGGGACTTTTGGTACACCCTGTACATTCATAGAAGTTACATCAATAACCAAGAAAAATATTTTTCAGTGCTTCATTTTTAAGATTGACTGGTCTCCTACGAGTGGCAAGTCTCATGGTCTGGTTGAGTCTCTTATTTGTTCTCGTAGTCTCAAGGAATGATCTCGTTATCATCTGGATATCTATTCTCACGGAGAGGCACTGTTCTTGAAATAGTGGCCCTGTCATACATGAACCATATAGCTACATGTTAACGGTGGGTTGAGAGGGATCCTGCTGCACTCTTCAACTTCCCCAACTTCCTTCGTCTATCCTGACCATCAGCTATAGGTACATGTCTCACAAAAATCAAACTTGACCAAGCCGGCCCTTGTGGCGTCGTAGCACATCGCGCTACGACGCCAGGGGGTCCCGGGTTCGAATCCTGGCCTGGATGTTTGAGAGTGTCCATTCATCAATTCCATCATACCATCACTCCTCCCCATCTTCGCAAATTACCCAAAAGTTGCACAAAAAGCGAAGTAAAATAAATCAAATCAAATCAAACTTGACCACCTACGTTGAGCGTTCGGTACAGAATGCAAATCATGTATCTCTTTCTATCCTACTTACTAATTACTCGCATTGGTTTTTAAGATTCAGAGAGCTGTTGCCGCACCCTATCGTATCCAGTAAACGCAAATTAAGAATTATTTCTTCCGCTTCTGATAAGCTTGCTCCTCTTTCCAACATCTGCCCAAAGAGCACTCTGTTCTCTTTCCTGTTATTAACATTCTTTCACCCTTCTTTAACCTTATAAGCAAGCGTTTATTTCAAATACTTGGAACAAATTAGAACATTTAACCGTTATTCAGGATCACCCGTTTCAGATATTGCATTAATATTTAATGTACCAATGTACCAATATGTGCACGTACTTACAGACACTTGAAGTTCCTACCGCTTTCCTTGTTATACATATTTTATATTCGTGTTCACTTTGAGCAAATATCTTGAGGAGGAAGAAATGTCTTCATAGTTAAATATTTATTTTTCATAGTTTGCAGTAATTTCGGATACTTAGGATTATTTATCTTTTTAAAACCAGCATGATTTTTTCTTGGACAGAAAGTATATCTGAATCATATTTTGATGCTATCCTGAAGTATAATATGTATTTTTTTCCATATGGTATTATAATATCGGTTTTGTATATTTCAAGTATGGTATGTTTTACGTGTAAATATTTATAACTGGAAGCATTTGTATGTTTCATGCCAGGGATCTCAGGTTGGAATCCTGGCCTGGGCATGAGTGATATTATTTGCGAGTGTCCTTTCATGAATTTCTTCACCCATCCTCATCATTGCTATTATCCAAGCGCTGCAGAAAAGCGACGATAAAAAACTAAAGTGAAATCCAATTTGTATGTTTCATTCCCATTATCTTCTTTGATTTTATCAAATTCATTTTCTGTAACGATTAGTCTGTGTATGCTTCCATTATTAATGTTTTTTGTGCTTCATAGGCGCATACAATCCTGTATTCTTGACTCACAATGTGACACTGTATTGAAGGTTTCGTGTACAAATGCTTCGTTTAAGAAAAAAATATTGTATTCCTTATAATAACTTGACACTCATATTAGGTAGGTAAACTAATATATTAATACATTTGAATATTAATTATATTAGTGATTACTATTAATTAATTAAGAGAAATGTTTGTGAACACTAATAAATTGATCACCCACAATGCCTCAGTTTTTTATAGTGTCATTCTCAGGTTTTTTCTCATCCAAAACTCTTCTACGCATCACATTTCGAGAAATAATTACGTCAGCATGTAGAATTGTCATGATGCATCACGAGATGAGCTTGGATCTCCAGTCGCTAGGATCTGAGTTGGCGCACACGTGTTCACCCATCTGGAAGGTGGAAACAACATTATACCTGTACTCAGCGGACCAGATAACATTCGTCCTATTTTGCGCAAAAGCATCTATCTCTCCCTCTCCCTCTCTCTCTCTCTCTATCTCTCTCTCTCTCTCTCTCTCTCTCTCTCTCCCCCTCTCTCTCTCTCTCTCTCTCTCTCTCTCTCTTCTGGAGACAGTTGCATTTGGAATTAGACTCCTTTTAAGGATCGAGCGCGATATTAACAGATTCCCCGACAGAAAATTCTTCCATAAAAGACAAAAAGTTTCTTCCAGGAGAAAACAGAAGGACAAGAAATGGGCAAAGATAAAGAGCCTGATTTTCCCTCCCGTTCTTATTTCTCTTTTCGCCAACGATTCTGGATTTGGCGTAGTGAGGTGGAGGAGGGATATGGAGGTATTTCCCTGGCGAAATTCAGGTTCCAGCCTCCCTCTCATCTCGCGCGCCTACAAAGTTTAATCAATTGCCCGTCTTGATGACGTATTTCGCCTAACTACAACAATTTAATTTAGACCAGAAGGCTGCTCGCGAGTCCTTCATAGTCATCTGTTTCTCTCTCCCTCCCTCCCCGAGGCAACTCTTTCATAACTATCACATCTTTCCTGTCCTTCCCCTCCTTTCTGGTCCATGGGGAAAACAAATTGAGAGGCTGCGCAGAGATGCTACGAAAGTTAAAAGTTAATTTCATATTCCAACACATGAGGTGCATTATTTCATTTTAATTCGCGGAGTGTTCAGCTTACTCCTGTTCTTCTGCTTTCCTCCCCCATTTTCTGTTTTTAATTTACTTTATTAAAGCCTCGCCTTTAAGAACGAAGCTAAATTAGGACGGTACATATTTGTTCTCAAGAAGGAAAAGAAAAACAAACGGAGACAAAACATTGCAATAATTTCGTAGCTAAAATTTGATGGACGGAACTGCTGACACGCTGAATTGCAAGAGACTCGGCGTGGAAAAATAATGTTTCGTTTCGCGATTGTGTACGCAGCCTTATAATTGGATTATGTGAAATGATGTGATGCATGCAGACTCCGCAGTGCAACAGAATTTGCACTGGAAGGCAGTGCAAAACACGGTTGCCTCGCACGTTGCATTTAAAATGCATGCAAGCACTCTCTTGCGGCTAGTAAGGTAACAACGCATGCGGTTATTAATAGCAAATAATATTGAAGCCAGCTGCTGTATTTCGTGTCGGAAAGGCTTCGTGAAGCGTTAAATACCGCTTGCGTACGTATATTAACGTCCGTAAGGATAAAACTGTTGTATAAAGAGCAGTACGCTGTTGAAAATAAAATCACGCCTATTCAGCAGCGACGTTGGCTGATAAAAGTCAGAGAAGATTAATAAAATCTCCTATTACAAATAATACCGTTACGATACACTCCCCCTCCCATCCCTGACGATAGCACCAACACACTTTGCTCTTTTGACTGAAACTTTCAACAAATACCTGAGTGTAAACACACATAGGCTGCACACAGAAGAAAAACAAAGGATTCTGGAACAACCAAAAATGAAAATATGTTGCTGGTGACAAAACTCTGTTGCAATAGTAGCATTTTATCTTTGCAAGTAACTCTCCAGTTGTCTTCACGATGCTGGACCAACACCGAAACTTTTGGGTCTCCCACCGCGAATCGAACCCGGGACCTCTCGCACCAAAGACGAGAGCGATGAGCAATTTGACTGTGCTACTCAAATATTCAATGCGACCAAATAATTCAGTCAAAATGGTAAGTTTAGTTAACAAAAGTATAGGCCTAGCAAATATTTCACTTTCTTAATATGCTTTACTTGTGATTTTTGGAGGATCACACAGAAAGCACCTCTCAAAGTAGGGGACGAAGGGGGAACCACGTTTGCCATACACGCAAGATATCACCTACTTTTCCATTTCCAAGGTTCCTAGATAAAGTGAGCCTTCCTGATAACGCTGTCAAGTAGTAATATAGAGGATCAGAGTTCCATTCCCGCACATTGCACAGTGTTTCCAATTCCACTTCAATTGTATGCCCAGTTTTGATTAGCCTACCCTGGCATAATGTCGGCCCTAAACATATTTTGCTCTCATTATAAGTAGGTACGTTGTAACCATCACTGTAAGTTGCAACTGAATCTGATTACAAATATAACACATAATATTATCTCAAGCATGGAGTAGTCCAGGAAACAATTTATCTTGCAGTAGCAACACACAAAGAAAAACGAATACTTAATTACACATTTTCCTTTAATGTTGTCCAGCCGCTCTTCTCTTTGTCGCACTTTCTGTCGCGAAGATTTGACAAAGGCTTTCACAGAGCTGACAACGCATACACTTTGACCGTTCTCTCTTGTCACGAATTTTTCCCTTTGTTTACCCTAGTTATTCTCTTTCTTTTTGTAGTTGCGTCATTCTTTTTACCCTCTCGCTCCATTTCGAAACCACTCCCACTTTCTCTAATTTCCCAACACGTAGCCTGCCCTATTTTCCCCGCACGAGTTCATACACCTCTCTCGCACGGAGGCCGTTACCAGGTGTTGAAAGAGATGCTCCTTTCCTTCATCTCACTTGCAGAGCACGTGCTTGCGTCCTCCCTTCTCCTATCAAGCTCTTAAAGGGGTCATTTCTATCACTCCAAGGCTTCATTGGAGGGAATGCGGTAGCGAGAAAATCGAAACACAGTGCCCATATCAATATTATGCTTCTTACCCCTTGATTCTATGCAACAGGGATGCAAAGGAGAGTTAAGTGGGTTGACTAACTTACAGGATGAGAATAATTTTTAAAGAAAACATCCTGACAGTTCGATAAACATTTTAACTCATCTGTATCCGTTGATGGTGGAAAACCAAGGGGTAAACCGTGGTAACCACGTAGTACGATGCCACCTTTTATCTTAGCCGTCCCTGTACAAACAAGATACACACAGGCATCATAGTTTTAATATAGTGACAAATCTTTACTGGAAAACTGTTACTGGGAACCTGTAGGTCACCTATATACTCCAATCCTAGTTTAAACATATAGACAAACCTTTGCTGGAGATTTGTAGATCAATTTTTACCCACTTCTAGTTATATCTGAGTGAAAGAAACCTTTATTTGGGACCTGAAGGTCACCTTCTTTTACCACAGGCATAGTTTTATTACAGTGATAAACATTCACTGGGGACCTATAAATCACTTTACCAGAATCCTTGTTTTATATTAGTGACTGATAACCTGTAGGCCACGTCTGTACCACAATCCTAGTTTAACTTAGTGAAAATACTTTACTGGAAACCTGTAGGTCACGTTTTCACCTCAATGCTAGTTTTAACTTTGCGACATATAGTGGGGACCTGTGTCTCACCTTTTTACTCCAATGAAACCTTCAAATCAAGCAAGCACACCCTAGCTTGCCCTTTAAGATATTTCTTCCACCCCATTAGACCACATAAACCATCTCTATATCCATAGCAATGTATTTTCATCTGAAGAAATGTAACAGGGGAATGAAACGGTAGAAGTGAATTCTGATCACGTGTAAGAGGAGAAGCGTGCTCTCCCAATGTTGTTGTTTAATCTCGCCTCCTTCATCCATCTCTCCCCCTGCACTTTACCTTTTTTTCATTCTTTTTTCGTTATTCGTCCTCTCCCGCCTTGTCTCTTTGTCTCTTGGTGTGGGATGTTGATGCTCAGGAATGGCTGCTGGAAGGGGGGGCGTTGAGGGTGAGGGGGCTGAATGGTATATTTATTTTCGTCTCTTCCGGCACAATCAGGCGTTGCTGAAGAAATGGACACAAGAGCAGGAGTAAAAAGAAACCACAGGACGAAATGAGCTAGGGGAGATGGCACAGCCGCGCGTGTTTCCAGCTCATAGTTCTCTATTGACAAGGTTCAGTGTTGCCAACCATTAGTGCGAAAGATCACTGCGGCAGAATGTTTTCCAAGAGACATTATACTCGGGGACATGTAATTAGGCGGCCGGATGAATTTGTGCTGTTGCCAAATCGATACTTTTTACTGGATTTATACAGAAGTAATGTATATTCTCTTTTGTAGCCCGACTTTTTAAGAGCTGCATATGACACAAAAATTACATCAATAATTGTGTGAAGAAAAATCAGGAATAACAACGGCTCATTTCTATATGTTGGTAGAACAAGGCAACATTGTGTGGAGAACGTTGCCACATCTTGTTCGGGAACCAGGAGGACTAGCACTATTCTTCTTCCAAGACCCTTTATTTCGCAACCCTTGATATAATTGGAAATTGACATTCTCTTTTTCACAATCTTTGTCTTACAGTACATCAGCATTGTATATTCCATTTTATTTGGTTGCCGCAGGTTCACAATCCGCTCATTCTGACTTATGATGACTATTTTCAACACCACAACTCACTCTTCCTCACTTTTCCTTGCATCTTTATTTCCGTAGTTCTCTTAGCTGCTTCTTGTATTCTATTCTCAATCACAAATCGTCAGCGTTATTAGAATTAAGCATTCCACATTACATTTGTAAGTTGAGAAAGCAGATAGATATTGTTAATATCTTCCATTTGCAAGTCGCCTCATTACAAAAGGCCTTCAGATTTGTCGACAACAAAACAACATCCTTTTGTATAAATTTTGTTGAAGTGTGGCAAAAAAATCCTCCACAGTTAGAGACTTGATGTTGGAGATGGAAACTCTGACCTGGACGTAGAGTTAGGGGAATTCCCTCCAGCTCGGAAACTCGCTCTGCATGAAATATCTTACTTCCTTCATCATTTGCCGCGAGGGAGACTTATTAAAGTCAATGTTTTTCCTTTCTGGGTATTCTCTGCCGGGATAGTTAGGAATATTTAATTGCAGCAGTGGATTCTAAGCAAACATTGTTGAGGCTTTCTTGTACAGCAAGAGTACGTTAGGCCCTGCCCCAAGCTCCTAATAAAGTGTGTAACTCTATATGCCATAATTTCTACTAATTGTGTATGAACTTGTCTAATATTGTTTTAAACAGACTTTGGTTTCTTGCAACAGTGAACATTTGCGATATTTTCTCTACTTAATAATAGAATGTAGTTGAAGGGAAGTTTACAATTAAAACCAATATTTTCTGCTTTTCCCCAAATTCTTTCCTTGATACGATTGATTGATTTGCTTTATTTTACTTTGCTTCTTGTGCCACTTTTGGCCAATTTCCGAAGATGGGGATGAGTGATGATATGATGAAATTGATGAAAGGACACTCACAAACATCCATGTCCAAGCCAGGATTCGAACTCGGGACCCCTGGCGTCGTAGCGCGATATGCTAACCACTCCACCACGGCGGCCGGTTTTTCTTAATACGAAGTAACGTCAGGTTAAAATACTTTTTTTTCGTAAATGAGCGCATATACTTAACAAACCGCATGATTTTGCCTCATTTTTTGACCTAAGAGTATGATCTGCGTATGAAGAGATTTCATTTTTGTTTGACAACTTCTAGGAAATGTACCTTATGTTATCTCTTTCCACGAGGCTTTTGTCAGTTCCAGCGTATGGTTAGTACCCGCAACTTTCTCTGTGTATGTTTGTACGTATCTGACTGCCATGGGTGTTTTTTTTGTCTTTCTTCCGTTAAGAAATTTTCAACGACACAATTTTCGGCAACACCATCTATCTCCATTTCCAGTATTTAGTGTACTGTTGTGGTTCGACGTTTTCCTAAGAAATATTTAGTTATTATTATTTACAGTATGGTTACAATTAATCTCACCTCTCTCTTTTTGCATCTTTTCTAAGCACATATAGCAGGCTTTTGCTCCTCTATGTACAGTCACGAACAATACTGGGTCGAAACTTTCTCATTGGCTTTCAATTGGGTCGCTACAACTCGAAACTGTCAGCGGCTGTACATAAAAGTGCCACGTTAAAGTATTATAGCAACAAATTATATGTAAGCAGAACAAAGAGAAGGAAGAAATGAAGCAAACTTTAAGTAAACGGTAACATAATGGTAAAAATTTATCTACATAAGCAATTCTTCAAATTTAAATTTAGAGGTCATAGTCAGATATTTTTAGGTATAGGGATAATGACGCTATACTTCACAATAGAGGCTTGTTATTTTTCTAACTCATACGCAGGTGAACCAAAAATAATGGATGAAATAATAACGTCACTAGTAATAGGATGAGAATGAAAGTTCTTGGGAACAACTAGCAGACGTTAATGAATCATCCGTAATGATGTCCCGGAAAAAAAATGTGATCAAACTACGTATGGCCTCATCCTGGATCTGCCACCCAGAAATACACTTTTAAACATAATGAGGATCTTGACTCACCACCCCGAGCTATGAAGAAAGTATTTGTCATTTCCACCTTGTAAGGTCGAAAAATTCATTAAACTCCTTTTCGGTTTCCATGGGAGATGAATGGGGACCGGGAAGAAACGAATCACGTGATCTTATGCGACGACTTCTTCCACAATTCTCACACAAAGACCTCGCGACGGTTGCCATCGAATATTGTTGAAGGAAGATGAAGCGTTCTTTAATTATACAGGCTCCGTTGGCGTCATAAAGAATATTTTTTTTCTTTTACAAGTTAGTTTTTTGCTTGATTCGCTTTGTATCCTTTCCCAGTACGCCGGGAGATGTTACATTTTTTAGTGGCTCCTTTGTCCTGTGTTCTAGAAAGTCTTTAGTTATAGAACGAATCACATTCGTCTCTACAAAACGCTTCAGAAGCCTTTCTACTGTTTTAATAAATTAATTAAAATGCTTTCATTTTTCGTTTCCCTTTGGGGACACGTAAAGAAATGGCAATTCGTTCTGTCCTCCATCCATGAACTCATACCTCCTTATAGTCACGTGTTTTTTTTTTCAGTACGCGTAAAACCAAACTTTGTGGAGAGGTGCGTTTAGGATTCTTTTCAGACTTTGTAACGTTGTCAGTGTTCCATGTAATAGGTACTTTGTAATAAGTGAAACGCAGTTACTTTTGAAACCAGTAACTAAACTCCATCATCACATGTAAGAGTATTTTGTGGTTTCAAGAAAATCTCATATTAGCTTACCTCTGATGTCCAGTATACTTGAAAATTCCTAGCTTTCCATTGGTTGATTTGTATTTTTGCTTTTGTTATTTAATGTCGCTTTTCTGCTAATCGCAAAGGCGAGAATGAATGATGAATTGTATGAAGGGATACTCTCTAAGAATACCCATGCTCTGGCCGGGATTCGAACCCGGGAACTTAAGTGTTGCAATTAAACCAAAGCGGTCATCTGTGACACAGTACGATAGGTGGCCTACATTTGGACTTGCCCCGACATTTCTTGGTTCGATTACCGACAGCTGTTCATTGTGAGTAAGGACGCCGCAGAGGGGGACTAGGGAGACGCTTGCCCCCCCTGAGATATCCAGAAAGACTTAATAAAATTCAAAATCTGAAATTGCAGCGTGAAAACATGCACGAGGGATGCCGTGAAAGACAGCAGACTGTGTGTGTATGCAAATTATCCTATTGCTCGGGATACTTTATGAGAATTCTCTTAACTGCGGGAAGGTATGAGACCATGTTTCCCCCACTTTAAGCACTGCTGCCCTCCCTGAGAAAATATCCTGCTGAATGCCTTGATTGTGAGTTTTGGTTCACGAATTTCACATAATCATCACTGACCATAATCGTCGGGATTAGATAAACGTAGAAGGAAAGCGACGCAAAATTAAAAAAAAAAAAATACAAATACATTAAGAACTAGGTTCAAATTTGTTTTGAACAGGCGTATATTAAAATTTGTTGAATGCAAATCTTAACTTGGAAACAAAAACTAAATGCTAACGACAATATGTTTGCAATGAATACAAAATGAAGTTTTTGATGATGAGACTCTGGTTGTTTTGTTGTAAGACTATACGGAAGGCATTTATGCGGAGGGGTATTATTGAAAGCTAATGGCTACTTAATAGGAAATTCCTCGTTAAGTTATTTTATAATTGTCTCTATCCAACACTTCTTTCTTATAATTTCACATTGTTGTCTTGCCATTATTTTTCAGTGGATACTTTTGGGATAGTTGTGGATAGGAATCTTTTTTAACATAAATATTTATTTCATGAACATTTCAGTACCAAATTATTTTTCAGTGAATACTTTTGGGATAGTTGTGGATAGGAATCTTTTTTAACATAACTATTTATTTCATGAACATTTCAGTACCAAATTATTTTTCAGTGAATACTTATGGGATAGTTGTGGATAGGAATCTTTTTTAACATAACTATTTATTTCATGAACATTTCAATACCAAATTATTTTTCATTGAATACTTATGGGATATTTGTGGATAGGAATCTTTTTTACATAACTATTTATTTCATGAACATTTCAGTACCAAATTATTTTTCAGTGAATACTTTTGGGATAGTTGTGGATAGGAATCTTTTATAACATAACTATTTATTTCATGAACATTTCAGTACCAAATTATTTTTCAGTGAATACTTTTGGGATAGTTGTGGATAGGAATCTTTTTTAACATAACTATTTATTTCATGAACATTTCAGTACCAAATTATTTTTCAGTGGATACTTTTTGGATAGTTGTGGATAGGAATATATTTAAAGATAACTATTTATTTCATGAACATTTCAGTACCAAATTATTTTTCAGTGGATACTTTTGGGATAGTTGTGGATAGGAATCTTTTTTAACATAACTATTTATTTCATGAACATTTCAATACCAAATTATTTTTCATTGAATACTTATGGGATATTTGTGGATAGGAATCTTTTTTACATAACTATTTATTTCATGAACATTTCAGTACCAAATTATTTTTCAGTGAATACTTTTGGGATAGTTGTGGATAGGAATATATTTAAAGATAACTATTTATTTCATGAACATTTCAGTACCAAATTATTTTTCAGTGAATACTTTTGGGATAGTTGTGGATAGGAATCTTTTATAACATAACTATTTATTTCATGAACATTTCAGTACCAAATTATTTTTCAGTGAATACTTTTGGGATAGTTGTGGATAGGAATCTTTTTTAACATAACTATTTATTTCATGAACATTTCAGTACCAAATTATTTTTCAGTGGATACTTTTTGGATAGTTGTGGATAGGAATATATTTAAAGATAACTATTTATTTCATGAACATTTCAGTACCAAATTATTTTTCAGTGGATACTTTTGGGATAGTTGTGGATAGGAATCTTTTTTAACATAACTATTTATTTCATGAACATTTCAATACCAAATTATTTTTCATTGAATACTTATGGGATATTTGTGGATAGGAATCTTTTTTACATAACTATTTATTTCATGAACATTTCAGTACCAAATTATTTTTCAGTGAATACTTTTGGGATAGTTGTGGTTATGAATCTTTTTTAACATAAACATTTATTTCATGAACATTTCAGTACCAATTGACATGAATGCAACACCCTTACCGGGAATCGAATCCTAGCCCTCTGACATTAAACCACACATCTACTCAACGAAGCTTGTTATGTCCAATCCATAAAAGAAGCAGGGAGCGAAGTGAGAAATTACAATCAATATTTTCACGCGACATTTATTATCTATTGCTCTTGTAATTGATAGTGCATTAACCTTGTTTATGCTGTTTTTTCCCCCACATTAAACAACCGCCCTACTATTAGGGGGACAGAGTTTTCGCCAGAACGCACACTCGGCAAATTCCAGTTGTCAGGAGATAATTTACGAGACGGTATTACTCTCAACTATCTCTAATCTCGCTCTCCCCTCCCCTCCCGTGCGGTCCATTTCCCCCCTCCCACAAAACCTTCGCCTGTGTACACACCAAAATATTAACTCGCGACCGGAAAACCCAATGTGATATTCGGCGGCGTATGCTCTCGTTGGAGTCACAATGGTGCGGTCCGTGGACTATTATGGGTCACCCCTCTCTCGTAGTCTGCCCAACTTCTTTTTTTCCCCTTCTGCGAGTGTGGCTGCTTCATAGTGGCTGCTGCGAATACAGTTTTAGTTGCAAGTGCCGGAGCGTGCGTCAAATAAATCAAGTTTTCCCCGCGTCCATCACGGCCAAACTGCACTTGCCCTGGATAACGTGCCATTAACTCTCGCGGGTCTTGTTACCACAGCGCTATATTAAAGAATAAACTGCTTGGGTTTCACAACTTCCTTTTTTCAATATGCAGTTTCTTTTCGCGTTTTGGTATTGTAGATACACTGCCTCTGGAATTTGTGGATCAACGCCACTAATAAAGGTAGGGAAGGGGAGAAAGCGAGTGGAGCAAAGTAGTGGGCGCTGCTTCAAACTGCTGGTAGCTGCAGCTTCGTTTTGTGTCAGCAGCCAAACATATTTTTACGTACGAAATTCACACCTTTGGTTAAACGAAAGTCTAATATTTG
Source organism: Lepisma saccharinum (assembly GCF_977018435.1). Lineage (NCBI taxonomy): Eukaryota > Metazoa > Arthropoda > Insecta > Zygentoma > Lepismatidae > Lepisma > Lepisma saccharinum. The sequence continues at coordinate 39,269,010 of NC_139253.1, forward strand.
CCTTCTAGTGAAAAATAACCTTGTGAATAGGGTTACAATTGTATGAATTCGTCATATGTGTAAGCCATATAGTTTTTTGGGCACCCAAAATGAAAACTGGGCAACAGGACACTATAACGGTAGTCCAAAATATTCAAATCTTCCTACTAGTGCATATAACTCCCAAAATAACTTGGCCCGGTTCCTGGAACGTGCTTTACAACCTACTTAGCCTCTTATAATAGTAGTTACAGCATGTTTGGCTCTCATGTGTGTTTAGTCCTGTAATCTCAGGCCTTATTGGTATGGATATTTTAACCCTGAGATATTATCAGTTCTTTTTGTCTTGGGAAGAATTCCATCTGGGCAAGATAAGTTGTATGTCGTTACATCATGTGGTAAGTAATTCAAGTCTTGACGCCCTCAGAATCCAATCAATCTTATTGGTATATTTGTATGGCTTGCAATTTATATAAAATAGGCTATTTTTCAAGGTAAATCATCTTTTAAATACATCCTCATCTTGTTTTCAAAACCAATTTAGGCTACTACGTATTAGAAGGAGGTCCATGATTTTAATTGTGCATTTTCAATAAGAATCATCTTCACATTTGGGGAAACATGAGCTCTTACCCAAAAATCATTGTCACAATTGAACATGCTTCAAGTTTAATCTATCTTCCAATAGGACCCATTGTCACTGTTGAAAATACTTCGACTTCAAACATTCTCCCAATGACAACCACTGTCATTGTTGAATGTACTTCAACTGTAAACATCCTTCCAATAACAGTCATCATCAATATCTTCAAAGAAACAAGCATCCTCTCAGTTGCAAATACATGTCTTATATTTTTTTCCATTATCATTCATCGTCACAATTAAAAATACTTCAGGTTTAAACTTCCTTCAAGAAACAGTCACTGCCACACTTGAAACTACTTCATCTTAAACTTCGAATGAGTAAAAAAAACACCAACAATTGCTTCTGAATCATGGATTTACTACAGTCTTTTCTGCAACACAGTTTCTTCTTCATGTAACTCATTTTGTCTAAGGTCGTAATTTTTGTCGGCTCTTGACCGATCAGAAAAGTTACATTACTAGGTATGAATATTTTTCAGAATTATATTTGTTTTCTCCCTTTCGCCATTAAAAAAAGATAAAAGCATTCATCATCGCTGACGTTCTTTTGTTACAAGACTTTTGGGACAGAATCCTTGGCAGATGAAACTTGTCGTTTCTCCCCTCTTTTGTCAGTTTTCTTACGTTTGTGTGGTTCGTTACACCAAGGGGAAACGATGAGAAATTTGGCTGTCAAAGTTGCAAGTCTTCCGGACAAGAGAACAAAACAGACAATTTGTTCCCTTTTCCCCCTTGAAAAATGCTTTCGAAATTGTACTTTTCCTCCCTACCATAGCCGCCCCTATTCTTGGTCTCAGTAGACGGAATGGAGTGGACATGCGTTACTGCCGTGCTCATATATTTGGAATGTTCTGCTTCCATTTTGCTAATTACGGCTCCGAGGTGAAATGTAGTTAGCGTGATCCAAATAAGTAGAGAAAGCAAAAAGAGATCGTATGTTCGTTAAGGGGGCAGTGTAAGCAAACTTTGTTGGCAGGTTTCGTTAAAGTTTCCATATTTTCTTGCATGAATGTGTTTCGTATATACCCCATTGCTAATTCTATACTATCTGTCTCTTGTTAGAAACGGTTTATTTCATCATTTTCTGTTTATATCTTTGTTTATCGTTGTATATTCTGTATACAACGCCTTGTCGTCCGTTTCCATTTACTTGCTTCACGGGCAAAGCTGAAAGTAAAATACAACAGCTCGGCAGCTTTAAGAAAGCACATCTTATTATTTTTTGTAACTTTTCTTTTGACACAAGACCTACGTGGCAGAGTGGTTAGCACAGCGCGCTACGACGTCAGGGGTACTGGGTTCGAATTCCGGCCTGCGAATCATGAGTGTTCGTTGTGATTGTCTCTTCTTCAATTTCATCATATCATCACTCATCCTTATCTTCGCGATTAGCCAAAAGTGGTAGAAATGCGCCCCCAGATGTCGACCTAACTTCCACGTAACATACCCCAGTAACTGCAGTCTTGCAGACAACGAGGCTCATGCGTCTGGACTCACTGCCAGTATAATAATCTGCAAAGCTGTGTGTTGTCCATATATGTGCTGAGTGCCTGTCTTCAGCCTCAGCTTTTACCTATGTAAGGATATTATAGTCCTCGGAGAGATATTGATTATAGGTATGGCAAACTGATGGACATAATATGACAAGTGTAAACAGACTATGTACTGCCTAACCCATATTTTAAATTTCATTCATTGTATCAATGGATATTTTATTTTAAATTTCTTCTGCTTCTTCTGGGACCAATTTTTACTGGCTTTACTGCATTTTCGATTCATATGTTTTCCTCTCAATATTATTATTTCATTTCGTATTTTTCATAAGACTTTTACTCTGAATGTGAACACATGGATTTGTATGATTCTTTTCTACTGTTCATGAAATACTTCGCACATTATATTATTCTAATTTTTACTTTACTTTTACCCGTGTTTTGATTTGGAATTTTCGTTTTATTCTATTTTTTTTTGTTTTCGTTTTGAATTTTTACTCCATTTCCATCTTAGATGTATGCCTACCTCCCTGGCAGAATGGTTAGCGCAGAGTGCTACGACGCCAGGGGTTCATGATTTGAATCCCGACTTGGGCATAGGTGTTCTTTGTGAGTGTCCCTTCATCATTTCCATCATGTATCATTCATCTTCATCGTTGCTCTTAGCCAAAGGTGGAAGAAAAGTGGCGTAAAATAACCAAATCAGTCATTCAATTACTTAGATATTTAGGCTTACTTGTAATACTTGTCTACTTTATTATCATTTCTAGTAATTTCACTTGTGTTCTTGAAGTTTTGCATTTTTCGTTCTAATCTTTATTGCAAAGTAAATTTCAATTTTTTTTCACTTTATTCGTATATTTTTCTGATGTTTTTGGGTTCAGTCCTTAGAAATTAATTCTTGATTTGTTGATCCCGTTTGAGCGTCAAAACCAAACTGACATTTTTCAGTCATCGATATTTCATTTCCCTAGCCTTCAAGATCTCCCTGGCTGTCGGCCACTCGCATTAACCACGTTTAATGTCCCAGCATATGACGCGTCCATTAGCCTCTCTCCAATTACTTAATAAGTTGGCGCCCAGCACGATGCTTCGGCCGTCACATCCCCCACACCCTCTGCACATTACCGCCTCCCCTGCCTTAAATTTGCGGAAATCTCAGTTGGTTGCTGTTAGTGCAAAATCACGCAGGAAGTGCGTGAGAGCAATGTGTTCAGTTGCGTGGAGTGCGTAGTGGTAAGCTGCAACTGATGGATGACCCCCATCGCTGTGTACGGTGCCATCGACTTGAAATTTCATCCATTTTTGGTCCTAGTTCGATTTTGCGTTACAGGCGTGTCGATTTTCGTCTCAGTTGTGATTTATAAAATTTTTCTAAAGGAAACTGAAAACTACACTCTCTCATGGGAATGTGTGGAGCAAGCCTGCGCATAACGGCAGAGAAAGGGAGATAGCAAAGCTGTTGCAGGCATTTCCCCCTCCATGCACTCGCTTTCCTTCTCACGCGTTTGTTGGTCGAATCTCTCGAGTCACTACTTGCGCATAGGACTGTTTTGTTTCGCTCGCTCCAAAGATTCCCGGAACAGTGTGTAGCAAACAATACTTTTGAGTGATGATGTCCGTCCGTATGAACTGTCTATGTCTCGGAAACTACCAGAACCACACATTTAAAACTTAATATACTGGCAGACATGAAAAATGCAACATAAATTGTTTGTATTGTGTTTTAACTCGGCTTCGAATTGGACACAGCCGTCTCAGACATCTTCATTTGCTGCAAGGACTGGCATCTCCGTTGTACCGTGTTTGTAATGTTGTTTAAAATGTTTGGCACATTCTTCTCGAATGTGCAATTTTAATTTCCTCAGACATAGTTTTAACCTTCTGAGTGATTTATCATCTATGTTGCGAGATGATGACAGTTTTTTTTATTTTAAGTAATTTTTTTAGCTTTGTGAAAAGAGCGGACTTTTTCTACTGTCTCTGAGGAAGCATTTTAGTGTCTGCATACTTCTTTAATATGTATGTCTTGTGCAGGTCCCTTCACACACCCTCTTTAGCTCTTAGGTAAGGATTTTAGATAAGAGGCGTGTACATTGAAGGCTGCAAAATGGCCATAAGTGTGGCCGGACGCACTCAACATTTTTTACTCATTCATTTACATATAAAACCTGCTTGGTTTAAAGATTTTGCAAATTTTAACTTGAAGCGAGATTGATTTTGATTGGGACTACAGCTTTCTCTTTCGGCTTTAAGGGTGCAATGGATGACCCTTTGCAAAGACACCCAAATGTGAACCTCCCTTTCACGTGGTACGTTTTGCAGACTAGCGAGGCTCTGGCGTCTGGACTCACGGCTGTCCTTGTGTGTTTGTCCTGTCATCTCTTTCAGTTTATAACCATTCATCCTCATCTTCGCGATTAACCAAAAGTGGTAGAAAAGCGAAGCACAGCAAGACAAACCATTCAGTTGTTTCTATTTTAGTATCTATTACGGAATAGAGTAGAATGTCTTGGATGGCAACATCAGGAAAATGACCTTTGTCAAATTATACACATCAGAACTCTTCAGAACATTTGCCATTTTTCGTAACCACCACTACGGAAAGCGTTGGTTACCGATATTCCTTATTCCTGATTGTGACACTACAACACTTTGATACATGTTAAAATTATATGTGTGAAACCACAAATGACGACACACGTGCGAATGCTGGTGCAGCACACACTTCAGGACCCAACCCCTTGTCTTCAAGACGGGACATGAAATTGGTAATTTTGTCTAGTGTATCCGAAAACTAAAAGTTCACCCGGTTCCCGGGCATGAAAGCACGTCTCTCTTTCATGCTCAGCTTCCATTTGTTCGCAGGTAGCAAAACTTGGCGTCCGTTCGCGCTGCAAATTAATTAAATGTTCACCTCAAAGGGTGTTTGTGAGGGGAAATGGAAGCCCCGACAAGTATCACCGTGCAACTCCCCCTCCCGGAGTGTACGTGCAAGCAGCACACACGCATCCAGCAATATCTGAAGGTCCTATCATTGTCTTCAGTAAGTTGCGTCTGTAATTGCGATTAGCTCACCCGAGTAGGTCTGCGAGCAGTCGAAAGAGACGGACCTCCCCACCATTCGCTGTCTTTTCCATTTCGGGCGTAGGGACGCCGACTCTATAAGTGGAAGTTACAGTCGCAGACAATGACTGGAAATTTCTGTCTGCTCTCCATTCAGAGGAGAAACAGCGAAGATCGGGAGCAGCGCGCAGTCGGCTTATTGGAAACTCCACTGCTATGTGAGCGGAACCTGCATACAATTACTGCCACTTGTGTTGCCGCATTGGGAAACCTATCGCATCACCTCCTTCGGAATAGTTTCTGGCAATAAGAAAATTCTGGCAAGAGAAAATGAAAAACTGATTGACCATCTTGATGCCAGGAGAAACTTAATTCTATGTCCTGTCCCAATTATCCCTGGAGCAAGGCCGCGCAAAGCAACAGAGAAGGGAGGGGTGGGGATCGAGTGGGCAAACCGAAGCAGTACGCGCTGCTGGGAAGGCTGGTAACTGCAGTCGCTTTCCCCCCTCCACGCAATCCCGTTCCTCTCACGTGTTCATTGGTGGAGCCGTCTCGCATCACTACTTGCAGAGAGACTTGATCTCGTTCGTTTTCTCCAGAGATATCTGGGACAGAGAGTTGGAGAATCTGTTCTGTTCAGTTTCTTAACCACCTCATGACAATCGACATCGCCTTGTCATCAAGGGGTCCCGGGTTCGGTATTCAGTGGAGGCACATAAAGGTTCCGATCCCACTTTAGACTGTAGGTACAGCCAGATTAGCCTATCAGCGCATAAGGTGGACTTAAAACAAAAATTCAAATTCAAATATTTGACATTACAAATAGACAATCGATCATCTGTTTTTGTTTTGAGTCCTTGTTTATATCCAGCTATCGGATTTCTCAAAATATAAATTTCCTCTTGCTAAACGAGTGCATATTGAGGTATAAATTCTTCATAATTTTACGCGATTATGTTATGCAAATTTAGTAACAGGGGATACTTTCTATCCTATAATTAATTTAAAGGGGGGCGTAAATTTGCTCTCTCAAAAGGGTCCGGGAGAGGGGAGGCAAGGAGAATTCTATTTCTAAGCCCGACCAGTGTTCAAAGTCCACATAGGGTAAGGTTCCTGTTAGCCTGTACATGAGAGTACAGGTCTGTCTCATTGATGGAGGGTTAGTGCTACGAAACTAGGGTTTAGGATTCGAGTCCTGGTTTGGGTAAGATGGGTTTCCTCCTCAGTTGATCGGCGCCATTAAAAGGGAGGAGTGCAATAATGAAATTACAAAGACATGGCTTACGACACAATTTTTAGAATGTTGTATCCTTAACTTGAGCAACGTAAACTTAAAACTTCCTCGTTGTGCACCCAGTAACTGCTTCTTCCCGGCCAACGTGGCTCTGGCGCCTGGATCCACGACCAGTACAATCCTATCTTGGATTGACCTGTGTTTGTCCTTATGAGTGCTGAGCGAACCTTTACAGCCTCAAATTTTAACCATGGTATGGATATTTTATCCTCGGAAACATAATCGCTCTAGCATGCACATACTGTAGTAGTCTACGATAGGCCTCCTCGATTTCGTAGTGGTGACGTCGTAGCCTTGCAATCAAGGGGTCCTGGGTTCGATACCCACTGGAGGCACTTTAAACTGTAGGTCCAGTCCCGATTAGTCTATCTGTACCTAAAGAGCGAAACTAACCTCAAGAAACCTCGGTAGAATTAGTTTTATCAATTGGTTGAGGGAACTTTTAACAGGCATACTTTTTCTTCTTAGGGGGCCCGTGTACAGTCACGGACACTTCTAGGTTGTAATAAGCCCATTCAAAGTCAATGGCCGGCCATCGTGTTGGAGTGGTTAGTACAGCGCGCTACGACGTCAGGTGTCCCGAGGTATCGAATCCTGGCTTGGACATGCGTGTTATTTGTCCCTTCATCCTCATCTTCGTGATTAACCAACAGTGGCAGAAAAGCGAAGTAAAATAAACGAAATCAATCAACGAATCAAAGTCAATTAAAACACAGAAGTGTCCGTGACTGTACCAAAGACCTTTCAGTTGCTACACGCCAATTACAGAAGACCGAAGAAAATTGTCTCCAAGATTCAAAGATCTGACTGCTGGAAAGGATTCTCCAAGGAGCGCTGAGAAGCTTTGAGTCTTGTTGTGCTTGCTAATGGCAGGATGAATGATGAATCAGTCTCTGGGAGCTGCCACAAATCGCCTCGAGACGCCAAGCAATGAGGCTTCGCTCTCGGCGCCGCATATGTCTCTGACATCCTAAGCGTCTTTTTTTCCCCTCCAGGCATCCCAGAAGAGACCGCTTCCCTACAAACAATACAAATTACCCAGATATTTGGGGCTAAGCGCCACTGTCATTTCTATATACTGGCTCCCCCCTCCTTTATCGCGTTTCTCCATTCTGGCTCGCTACAGACGCTCAGCATCTGCAAGGCATCCTAGAAAAGAGTTTCTCAGGATTTTTCAAGGCCCTTTTATGTAGACAGTCGCCTGGGCATTTCTTTGTATTTTTATGCTATTGCGTACCTAAAAAGGTACGCATATGAAGCATTACTTAGAATCATGTTTCATTACCCCTGGTTAGTGTATATTGTAATATAATAATATTTATTCATGTAAAAAGATTCGATGATCCAGTCAGTAAGGCATCAGAGCTTCACGCGCGAGACCCAGGTTCGATTTTCGATCACATGGAAATTTCCAGGCAATATCGTCACATGAAGAGCCACCACCCAGACTCTAATTAATGGGTACCTTTGGCAACGCTGCTTGGTAAAGACGATTGGAGTGTGGTGATCATCACATCACTTTCACAAATGGCCGAGATTATTAATGTTTGGGGTAATATTGGTGAGATACTGACTTGAAAACAGTTTTTATTTTTCAACTTAATCTCCACCAACATTGCACACACTTATCCCATCACTTTATGAGTGCTCAAAACCTGCTTCATAAAATTATTTTGGCTCAACATCTTCATCCGCGAAACGTTTCCCGCTACCGTGATCACACTTTTCGGAAATTCAAACGAAGAGCCTATTGCAGTTGCTATGATGTCTAACGTCACTCGCCTGTCAGCTCGAATCATCTCCTCCACCCGTACCATCTCCACCTTCAGTCCTCACGTCACGTCATGTGTCTTGTCGGTTTTTAAATTGAAAGAGTTCCAGTCATTAGGACTATGCCTACGTGTATGTCATTTGTCTTTTCTTTCTTCATGTCGGTTTATCTTATATTGTCTCTTTATCATACCCTACCACTGTCGTAGGGGTTTAGGTGTGATCTAGTGATGTTTTTGTCACTTAATGTGCAATAGGTTGGAATGGTTATTGAGCGGGTGAGGTTGTGGAGTATGTGTCATTTTCATTGCAGTCTTGGCATTTTGTGCACATGTCGTGCAGGTGGTACTTGACCAATATAATGTATGGTGGGATTAAAGTGATCAGTAATCAAGCTGGATTGTGCTGCCACCTAACGACACCTTTGGAAACTACTTACTACTATTTTCAGCTATCCCACATCAGTTAACTACCCTTGTAGATATACCCTGTCCCGGGTTATCTCTGGAGCAAGACCGGGCAAGGCGTTAGAGAAAGTGAGCAAATCGAGTGGGCCTGGCGAAGCAGTACACGCTGCTGCAAAGGCTGATAACTGCAGTTACCTTCCCCCTCCATGCAATTCTGTTCCCTCTCACGTGTTCATTGGTGGAGCCGTCTCGCGTCACTACTTGCGCAGAGACTTGTTTTCGTTCGCTCGCTCCAGAGATTCCGGGAACAGAGTATAGATTCAAACTTTACGGCCTCTTAAGGTATTCTTTATAGACCTGCGAAATTATGCTTAACATCCTACAAGGGAGCAAACAAAATTGACTCAATATGTTCAGAAATTTGTCAGGAAACTGCAATTCTCTCGCCCATATTCCCAAACGAGTGATGAAACATTCAGCCAATGGAGACATTCAACACCTTAAACCCTTCCTAAAGACTTGTAATTTCCACGGGGCTCCACCGTGGGATTCTTTTACACATTCCCGCCCTTCCCAGCGGTGAGGAGTGTTACGTGGTTGGTTCGGAGGGAGAGGAAGATAGAAGTTCCTAGGAAGGGGAAAGATTCCGAAAGATCCAGGGGAGGTTCTTGCAATTTTATTGACAACCTGTGGCGTTCTGTTCCCACGTCAGGAGGACTAGAGGAGTTGCCACATCTGTTCCTAGGAGGACCACGGGGCGGGTGAACTCTAGGATGCTATATCAGATTTATTAGTTTCTGCTGGATTGGACGATAAGTGTCCCAGTGAGTACTGGAATGGGGTTACATACGTTTCTCTGTTTTCGGCCGTATAATGGACGGAGTTTTTTTCGCACTCGCGGCAATTATCTTGAAAGGAGCTGAAATTTATTTTCCTGCAATGGAAACAAAAAAGAGCCTTAAAAGAAAAATTTTTCGAACACTAGTTTTCTGTTTGTATTTTTTTTCTATTTTTGAGAATCGCGTCGATGAGGATTAGTGATAATAGATGATGTTAATGAGGCTAAACAAAAAAAATCCATCTCGAACTTCTTTATCTTGTGGAGAAAAAGGCTTCATCTCCCAATTGTTTATCATCCATGTTTGGAGATGATAACAGTGTTTTAACTAACGTTTTTAGGTTTATGAGAATTGCTGGCCTCTTAACACTATTCTGACGAAGATTGAGTCGATCATTACTTTTTCTTAATGTGTTATGTTTGTCCTGTGCAAGCCCTCTTTACAACATTTCATTTTTAACTTTTTTCATGGAGCTCTTTACACGCCTTGCTCAACTTTAAGACAAGGGCTTAGGTGAGACAATTTTTCCTCGTACACTTTGAAGGGTGCAAAATGGCCCACACACCCACAACTTTTCATTTATTCATACATTCGAAATTCTAGCACTTAAGCGCTCTTGGCTACCTAGGTGATATAATGAAGATATTTCTAATATAATACATGTCCGTATGAATCAAAGTGTACAAGATTAACTCCGGCAAGGAGACTAATTGCGAAAAATGTGAAATAATACATACGTAACAGTCCATAAAATCATTGGAAATATTAAGTACAAAGAACTCCAAATTCCAGACACTTAGCCATCACTTTTCCAGACAGGAAATATCTAGAAAACATCTGAGGAATGCCTTGTCAGACATTGCAAAGCTTCCTTGATCGCCATCGTTATAAACAGGTGTAAACAATTGCAATCAAGGAAAAGACTACAGGTAACTGAGTCGGCATTGTGTAGTAAATTCGATTGGAATAAATGTATGGGAGGACGGCGGTCAGTCATTGGTGAGTTACGAGCATTAGCAGAGAGAGAGACAGCAGTGCGATGTGGGCGAGACCGTGCTGAGGCGAGTCGCAAGTCAGACACTATCGTACAGTCACAACCATATCTTGCAGAAATTCAGCTGCTGTACAGACAGAGGTATACCGTTTCCATTAGCCATGCCGATCTAGTCTTTGGGGGTTTATAACTCAAGTGTTGTGTTTTGCCATTTAAGTGTATAATTGTTACCGCTCGCACCTTACCATCGAGCTTACCATGAATAGCGAGTTGCTCCATAGTATAGGGGATGAATGATGAATGAGCTACACCCACAAGATTCGATCCCACATACCGTAATGTATGTTACGTGCCTAATGCAGAATGTTACGCATAAGAGTTGTTTTTTCATTTGAAGATTTTATTTTTCAATCTCTATTCTGTACTTCTTTTAGGAAAATACGCTAGGTTTGTGTATAATAGTATAGATAGTGACAGATAATTTGTTACTTTTGTGCGAATTTTTAAAAATTGCTAGAACTGGTGTCACGACAAAGAGAGCAAGTGCCACAGCATGTAATTTTGAAAGAAAATATATTAACATGGTATGAAATATGTTTTGTTAATATTATTTGAATATGTACCCTGTCGCAGATATCTCTGGAGCAACACCGCGCATAGCGTCAGAAAAGGGGAGGAAATCGAGTGGGTAGTGCGAAGCAGTACACGCTGATGGGAAGGCTGGTAACTGCTGTCGCTTTCCCAGCTCCACGCAATTCCGTTACTCTGCGCAAGTAGTGAAGCAAGACTGCTGCACCAATGAAAAAATAAAGACTTGTTTTCGTTCGCCTGCTCCAGAGATATCTGTGACAGGGTATGGAATTTATAGTGCTGTTTACAGAAAGTTTTACAGTTACAGCACTTTTTCATATACACACAGAATATATATACACTTACAATGAAACACCACAGAATGAATGAAGAAGATTGAACAAATAAAATGTCTGGTAATAAAATATAACACGTGTAACAAACGAGATGTAGCGACATCTGAAGGGTAGTGTGAAATAATCAGAGTAGATACTTGATGCAAATACTCACAAATTCAGTTTTCCTCAGTAACATTAAATGTATTTTTTTTTTCTTATCATTCCATAATTGTTATGCGTTGCTGATAGATGCAGTGTTAATATTTTTTAAAATAGAAGAAAATATTGTTCTGTATGTACAGAGAGCCTCTACGCTCAAAATACGAGAAAAAAACAAGTCTAACGACCAGTTGCAACAATGGTTGTTGAAGGTCCAGGAATCCATACATTCTAATAGGTTCTATTGGGTTCCGCTGAAGGATCTGAACCTTTTTTCTCGCACAATTTAATTCGGTCCAAATTGCGTATTGCTTCATTGAAAAATATTTTCTGGACCGAATTTAAATTGATCCGGAAGAAAGGTTCCAGGACCGTATTTAAATTCATTCAGAAAAAAAGGTTCCTGGACGGAACTGAAATACTTTACGGATAAAAGGGTTCTTTACGGTCCAGAACCCATTTACGCTTACTGATTTTCTCTCCTGGACCGGAATTAAATTTATTTAAGATTCCTGGACATTTACCAACACTGGTTGCAACACACTTTAGCTCACGACTGTACCTAGGTTCGAGTCCAGATGGCGCAACCTGAAGCTCAGTTTGTTCACAAGAGCATTATCCCCATTACAGATTGTCGCTGCTCAGGAAAGATAAGGCAAAAGGACACTATAAATACTCTGGTGTGTTAACGAAGCAGAATTGGGAGTCATAATAAGACCATTATATCCCCAAGTCACAGGCGCCAATCTAGTTGGGTCACTGTAATGCATTAACCATTCTCAGCGGTCCGCTTGCAGATTATCGTCCTAATCGCCGCCATGATTATGACGACAAAGCAAAGCAGCGGGATGCGTGCTGGTAGACGCTGTTATCTCCGTAGATAATTACATATTACGCGCTCGTATATTTCCAACTTCTTCCCTCAGGGTTGCGCTTGAAGCAACAAAATCGTGCTTTCCAGGAAGTATTTTTCTATTACTAAAACAACACATGCGACACTAATGTTCTTACGTCATGTCTGCCCGTGCCTGGTATCTATACCTCAATAATTGATAAGCAGCGTACAGTCACCGGCAATAAAAATGGCAAACCTAGATCCTGAAATACCATAATTATGCGTGTTGCCTAATTACGAGGCGATAGCCGAATTTTCTATTGAAAAGTTGCTATGAAGTTTGCTTATTGCCTTGGAGTTAGGCAACACACACAACGCCATTGCAGGGAAGCAAGTATTTCAGGGTCTACTTGTCCCATTTCTAATACCGGTGATTGTACACTGGCCTCGACAAGTACACCGGCAGATTGTTTCTTTATACAGCATAGCCTATTTGCAGATGATGCAATTCAATCTACACATGTATCAATATACGCTGTATAAAACACACCTTATTACTAACTTCGTTGATCCTGTACATACAAGCCCAGTTTGGTTCTATGGACTTTTTGACACTAGCTGCAGTGCAGTATGGAGCTGGTGCAAGGAAATTGTGTTCCAAAAACTACACTCTGTGCAAGGAATCTCTAGAGCAACCGAACGAAAACAAGTCATCTACGCATAGTGACTTGGGAGAGCTGGCCATTGAAAGCGTGAGAGAAGGATGCGAGTGGATGGAGGGAAAAATTCGACTCCAGCTATCAGGAGTGCGCTCTGCTTTACTCCACCAACTCAATTTCTCTCCTTTTCTACCGTTATGTGCGGCCTTGCTGCAAAGATTTCTGAGACGGAGTGCAGTGCAGGTTCCGTCAACCGCCATAAAAAATGCGACACCTAGATCCTGAAATACAAGGTTCCCTACCGTGTGTTTTGTGGGTTGCCCAACTCTAAGGCGATGAATAGACTTCAATATCAACTTTACAATAGGATGTTTTGTCGCCGGAGAGTTAGACAACACACATAGCGCATTGCAGGGAAACCAGTATTTGAGGATCTATACCCTGTCCCAGCTAACTGTGGAGCAAGGCCGCGCATAGCGTCAGAGAAGCGAAGGAAGTCGAGTGGCCAGAGCGAAGTAGTACACGCTGCTAGGAAGGTTGGTAACTGCAGTCGCTTTCCCCCACTCCACGCAATTCCGTTCCTCTTAAGTGTTCATTGGTGGAGCCGTCTCGAGTCACTACTTGCGCAGAGACTTGTTTTCGTTTGCCTGCTCCAGAGTTAGTTCGGACAGAGTATAGTATAGGTGTCCCATTTTTATTGCAAGTGACTGTACATCCCAGTGTCTGGCTGGAGTAAGGAAATTACGTTCAACTAGACGATGTACGCAGGAATAACAACAATATTCACGTTCAGAATATTGAGTAAATTCCTGTCTGCTGTTTTCAACGTTCGCTTAATTGGTTAGCAGGTACCGCGTGATCATGCACCACACTGTACACCGCTCAAAAGCGTAGTGCAGACAACAAATAACCTAAGTGACACCAAATCAACGAAGTAGATGACTTGGTGTTGCTCATTACAACCAACTAGACACCTGAGTGCAGTGAACTTCACACTCTTTCGGGAATATGTAGAACAACGACGCGCATAACGATATAGAAGGAGAGAAAGCGAGTGGGCGGAGCAGAATAACGCGCGCTGCTACAAACGTCTGGTAGCTGCATACTTATTTCCACTCTATGCACTCACTTCCCCTCTCACGCGTTCATTGGTCATCAACTAGAATCACGGAGAGAGACGTTTTCGTTCGTTTCCTCTAGAGATTCCCTGGACATAGTGTATACCTCCGCCAAGCTATCTCCCGGCCCCAATTCACAGCGCAGAACGGTTATTTTGAAACAATTCTGTTTCCCTGCTGGCTGTTCCGGAGAGGAGGGATTCTAATGTTGCCGCTTGTTGCCCAAAAGGGGGCAGCGGTAGGCCTAATTGGCTGTTTCTTACGAAAGGAACTCGCGGTCAGAGTCGATGCCATAAAGGCAGTACCCGCGCCGGGATTTAGCTTTGGCGCAATCTATATGGCGTAATGCGCAACAGAATCAGAAGTCCTCGGTTCAAGTCCTTCGTTTTCTGTGCTTATTTCCTCATCTTTAACTAATCCACCCCTACAGCAGCGACCAACCTAGATCAGTGAAACAAGTAAAACAAAAATGCACGCCACCACAACCGTCCGGTCCACCGGAAAACTCAGATTTGCACGCTTCGGTTGCAACTGAATTTTTGCTGTCTCTTCCTCACCAATGTTCCCTTCCCCCCTCACCACCCTTTTTCCCTGGGTGAACTGCAAATTGTTTTGTGTTACGCATAGTTCCCTCCCAGTTCCTCCGATTCTGCCGCATTCACTGTATTATTTGCCCTCCTTGTTTCCGAGCGAACGACCCCCAGACCCCAAGGGATGCGGGGAACCTCGTTCTCTCCTGAGATGATACTGGGAGGATGGGAAGGTATGGAAGCAACAAGCAGTGTCAGGGGAGGTGGGGGAACGAAAAATTTGTTGAAATAAAATGCAGTCGGCCGAAGCCAAATCGAGCATGCGCTTTGCTTTTGTCAATTCCCTACCAGCCTCCTGTACAATCAGAACTTCCAATTATTTCCAAAGAACATCAATGGCCTGTCTCACGTTTAACGTTAAATATGATGCAATAATAGAGTTGTGCATCCATGAGAATAATAGCACCAGCTATACCCTGTCCCAGCTAACTGTGGAGCATGTCCACGCATAGCGTTCGAGAAGCGAGGCAAATCGAGTAGCCGGAGCGAAGCAGTACACGCTGCTGCACTCCACGCAATTCAGTCTCTCTCGCGTCTTCATTGGTGGAGCCGTCTCGCGTCACTACTTGCGCAGAGACTTGTTTTCGTTTGCCTGCTCCACAGTTAGCCGGGACAGAGTATAGCTACCTGTACAATCAGACCTGCCAACTGTTTCCAAAGAACATCATTGGTCTGTCTGTTCCTTGGACAACTCACGTTTAACGTTAAATGTAATGCAATAATAGATTTAATGTTAATTATATAGTATTTTAGAAATCAAAGTTTTACAACGTGAACATTTGTCTTAAGTTAACTTATGCTCAGATAGTCTTATCGGCACCACACTCTGTCTCTAAAAACGGCGGGTCAAGAATGTGCATAACGGTAGAGAAGGGGAGAAAGCGAGTGAGCGGATCAAGGTAGTGCGCGCTACTGCAAACGGGTGTTACTGCAGCCACGTTGCTCCCTCTCGTGCGTTCACTGGTCGAGCCCTCTCGAGTCACTACTTGCGCAGGCTCGTTCCCGTCTGCTTGCTCCATACATTCCTGGGACAGAGTATACCTTCTATCTTCCATAGCTGTTTTGCCAGCAATGGCATTCCCATCGCTTTACAATACGAAGAGTAAATTTTTGTCCGAATATTAAACTAGGGAAAAGTGTTAAGAAAAAAGCAGTGGTTCGCTTGTAGCTGTTCTAATTCCATCCTAGATCGTTTCGAGTTTAGTAGGCAGAGGAAAAGGACCCTGGAAATTGAATAGAGAAGGAAGAAGTGACCAGAGCTATCTGGAGAGCTATAAATCAAAAGCCAGTTACTGTGAATAGGGCAGTAAACGTCTCCAGCATTTTATTGTTCCTGGCCAGCTGAGATTATCGTCAATGACCTTTTTTTGTGTTTTTTTTTTTAAACTGAAAGGTTGCGATGGCCGCAGAAATATCTCCGGATCTCTGAATGCATTCGGTTGTTAACAGGATATACCGGTATGCTAATGGTATTTCTTAATAAAGACATCGTGATTCTTCTCAGTGATATTCATAATTATCCACCCCTCCCCCTTCCCTGTTATCATGCTGCTTAAACAAAAGAGGTTATCAGAATTTTCATCTCGCTTGTGCCCTGTACAAATTGAGCATGCTGTACTCATCTTTATTTACCCACCGCCTACGAGTTTAAGCTAATAGCATAATTGAGCAATAAATATCACAGATTACAAAGGCGATTGACTCATTGTTTGAAAACTGCTCCTCTGTTTTCTTAGTATACCATTTAGAGCATAAGATTCTTGTCTCTGATCTAATAAAGCATTGGACCTTAGCTTTATATCAGAAAACTTGATTTATATGAATTGTGATTTTTGTGATTACAAACCTTATATAATGTTAAATTTGTTATCTGGAATCTGTAATTAGTTAGGAGACATATGTATCTGCATGAATTGTCATAAAGTTTCTCTTAATTGCAGGTAAGTCAGCAGCAACTTCATTGGATGCTCTACATTGGAGTGAGTGAGTATGTAATTTGATGTTGTTCGCATGATATGGGTTTACAAACAAGTGTTGAACAACGTAAGTCAATCCTTTTGCAACGTCACCACTTGGAGTAAAAGGTAAACAGTTGTAATAAGTAGTTTTAAACTTGATCATATCAATTATACACATTTTACCTATGCTTTCTTTACACATACATACACATGCATTGCAGACATGCAATTTCTATATGAGGTCATAAATGGACACTTGAGATGTAGCATGAGGGTGCGCATTAGAGTACTTGAACTTAAAACACAGAGAAGGGAGACTTTCGACAGAGGTTTCACTCATACAACGTTCATTATTCTACAGGCTACCTAATCAGTTTAATATCTCAAACCAAATATATATTTTCAGTTGTTATTATTCTTTTATCATCAACCTATAAAAATGTACTAAGTAACGCTATTGTGAAACTGATCTGTTTATCTTTGGTACTGTTCATTATTATCGTTTTTTTCTGGTTTAAAATGGCTTATGCTGTACTGCAAATTTCACTTGTAAGTAGAAAACTAAATGCATCAAATCTATGTGATGCACCAGAAGAACCTATATATTGATGCACTAAAATATGCTTTATGGTCTTTGCGAAGAACCAGACTTACAGTTTGATGCATTTTTATTTCGTTTGTAATGGTAAAGTCAAAGTCCACCATAAGATGCAAGTATTTCTTTCTATGTTAAACTGTACTTTAATGCATGATTGATGCAGTTTCTGACATCTGCATCTTCCTTGATGATGCAGATAAACATTTGATCTGATCTACAGACTTTATGCATTTTTGTTTCAACTGATGCATTTACTTTCCTATGTGTATTGGGGTGTGGGAAAATGGTGATTGTTGATGGATTATTCGGTAATACTGTACCTCCGCTTTGGACAGCAGCACTATTAGTTAGTGGTTTAATTTCAAACGCATTTAGTGCTTATCGTGAACGGTTTAAGATGTCTCCTACAAAATGTAATTTGAATCTTAGATATGTAACACCCGGAACATATTCTCCCAATCCTGTTACTGATCAAGTTGTCAATATTCATGATAACTATGTATTTCAACAAGATGTCAGAGTAATTTCCAAATCCGACATATTTCCACCAATTACTATCGACATTGATTGATTTGAATTGACACCATTGTCGAAATGGTTTTAATCTTTTGACAGCATTTATGTAAAAAAAATCTTAATAGTACATGTTGGAATTATAAATTTATGATATGATTTTGCACTAGGGTACATGTCCGAATTCCTAGATTAACGAATCCTTGCATGTAAATTATTTTCGTAATTTTACTGCACTTTTGAGTCTTCAAAGCATTACGTTGGAGGACTACTTATAGACATGCTTTCTAGTCCAACACTGTGTAATGTTAGCTTGAATTCTCTTCTTATTATTTGATTACTTAACGCCCAGTGAAGAGTATTAATATCCTTTGAAACAAGTCACAAAAATACTTGTTGTGTATGTTTCGTAAGCAACAAACGTACCTGGAACAGTAAAACCATGAATTACGTATTTGATATACCTCTTCTTATTTCTGTGTGGTATTCTTTGTGTATTGTGTCGCTCAGTGTTCAGTTGACCAAATGTAGAAAGGGTTGGGGGGCTCAGTACTGTATTTTTACTTACTAAGATGTTTGTATAAATTCAATGGCGTAGCTAATAAGTCACTTCAAATTGTGTCGTCACATTAACAATAGCAACAAAGTGTACAATTTTAGGTTAATTATATATATTAATTTACGGTTGTAGGATTTTAATTCTTTTCTCTAGAGTCTTACATGACGGTATATACCTACAGTTATCACATATTCATCCTAAATTATGATCTAATAATGAAAATTATTGACGGATAATTCAAAATCACTATGATAGGACATATATTCTCAGGGGAAATGGAATTTGCTTTCCATGATTGGAAAAGTATTGAGAAATGTAGATACCACCCTTTCAATTAAATCAGAAGACACCAAAAAATGTATTATTATACTCTATACCGGGAATTGCTGGAGCAAGGTCGCGCATAACGGCAGAGAAAAGGAGAAAACTAGTGGGCGGAGCAAAGCAGAACAATCTCCTGCAAACCGCTGTTATCTGCAATCCTGTTTCCCTCTCCACTTAATCCCGTTCCATGTTATGCGGTCATTGGTCGAGCCCTATCGAGTCACTCAACACTTGCGCAGAGACTTCTTTTCTTTCGCTCGCTCCAGAGATTCGCGGGACAGGGTATAGAGTATTAGTTATTATCCAAAGAATAGTACATCAGATGAAAGTGTTTGCAATGAAATTCACTGAAATTATTAGTCACTCCATTGAACGAAAATAATGGCCAATTCAGTGTTCAGCGGAGTACTTTCATTTTGAGGTAACTAATTACTATTGAGCTTTAGACTTCTTCTCAAATGAACATTCATGGTATGAATACTCCTGTCGCGACATATCCATAGCTCTGGGAAACAATGTAATACAGAAGGTTGTTTCACGTTGATGGTAACGATTTCGATCACCAGGGAGCAGCACGTAGGCACAACACAGAGCAGCCAGAGCCAGTAGGACGAAAGTACTGTGTGTTGACTTGCAAAGACGATGGTTGGTGTGTGATTGAGTGTTTATATGGCACCAAACATTCCAGTCTTTTGGGAGGGGTACATCTGTACCCTTTCAGACGTTGGTTATAGTTATAGCCAGATAATTAAACAGTGCCACATGAAAGCATTCCATGTGTCAAAGAAGGGCATCAATGCAGTATTGAATCGCCATAAAGCTTGCACCGTACCTGTTGCTGGAACCAGTCAAAGTGGGCATCGGACATATCGGAAGCCCAAGCGTTCCTCCGATGTTGTGCGGAAAGTGAGATCCTTGGTGCGATGTGGAAACCCTGCAACGCAGAGAGTGATTGCACAGGCAGTGCAATGTTTCCCTGCAACTGTAAATCGCGTCATAGCCCAAGATTTACAACTTGTGCGGAAGCACTAGGCTCAAGTTCATAAGTTGCGTGCCTCACATGTCCAGGAGAGGAAGACCAACAGTCGGAAGCTCTACGAACGCCATCTGGCAGGGGACCGCTGGAAGTATGTGGTGTCCCTGGACGAAGAATGGGCATATCTGTCGGGATGTGGTAAAAAAAAAGGGCCATCTACTATCGTCCACGTGATGCAAGAGGTCGATCTGAGTGGGTACGTGAATGTGCTGAAAGTTTTCCACGCAGATTCATGGTTGTTGGTGGTTACTGTCATAACGGCAAACTTCCACTGCACAGAGTGGGAAAAAAGGCTAAAATAAATGCAGCTTATTACCAGACGCT
Source organism: Lepisma saccharinum (assembly GCF_977018435.1). Taxonomy (NCBI): domain Eukaryota; kingdom Metazoa; phylum Arthropoda; class Insecta; order Zygentoma; family Lepismatidae; genus Lepisma; species Lepisma saccharinum. The sequence goes on from NC_139253.1 coordinate 39,289,078, forward strand.
TATTTTGAAGCCACTTTACAGACATGATATTCCTTTTTTCTATGGTAGTGACACATCTCGTGTTGTCATCCACCAGGACAAGGCTTCCAGTGATAAGGCAAAATCCACGCAGGCATACATGGATCGGATGGCACGTGAAACGGGCATTCATGCAATCCCCTTTACAGACATCCCTGTGAAATCCCCCGATGCCTCTTAAATGGATTCTTGTGGGTTTCCGTTGTTGAAACGAGCCTTGGGAAGCAGACGGCTCCGCACAATTGAGGGTCTTTGGAAAGCTTTTAAGGAGGAATATGATCGTTTAGACCAATGTGTTCTTCAACGCAGTCTCCTCCAATGGAAACTCCGCTGCAGGGCCATTGCTGCACGTGGAGCACCACAGCACGTTGCGTCACGGTTTTTCTTAAGGTGAGGTGGGGTCTAACTTTGTTACCATGGACTTGAAACGACCTTCTGTACCTCCGAGAGCAGGCGGCATCGTTATGGCTTCCTAGTATCTTTCGCAGAACGCGCGAGTGGAATTCAGCGCATCAAGGCTGTAGTTGTTCGTGAGTATGGCAAGCTGAAGACAAGGAACGTAAACGTTGGGACTATAGACAAATTTCGAGCACACGTTCACAGGAACCAGTACTCGAATTCATCGCTTTCAGAGCGGAATGAAATCCCCCACGAGTTTTCTAGATTTGGTATTGTTGATGTCCTGACTCGAACGCCACTTTACTTCAAATAAAGTTCCGAAAGATCAGTTTCACTCTGACAACCATATGTCAAGTCCACGTGGAGCCGAGTATATCCTCCCCTCAAAGCTTTACCACCAATAGCGTTCGTGTTAGGAACTGACTGTACTTGTCAAGTCCACGTGGAGTAAATGAGGTGTTGCCAATTCAGTTTCTTTAGAGATTTCATAACGTGAGGTTGCGGTTATCTTTCCTAGGTTGTGATATCGTGTTGCGCTATTATTATTATGCAATGTGGAGACCTTGGGAATGAAACGTCGTCGCAGTTCGTGTTGATATCTAAACATTGCAGGTAAAAGTGACAACGTCGCTTCTCAGAAAAACAGCTGCTGGCTCGAAACCAGTACGCGCCCGGTCAGCTTCCTCTCGAGCTATGTCGAAGATACCGAACTAGCGGTCGAATCAGGACTTCGACTATAAATTTCACTCTTTACTTTTGATTCAGTATACTCTGTAATACGTAAAGTAATGACTGAATCAGATACTTACCCATTTTAGTAAATTCAATAATCCTTCAGCATAAAATAGAGCATTTTGAAACCTTTATAGTTTTCAACCCAAACTATACCACGCCCCAGGAGATTAACAACGCCGCTCATAACTGAAGACACTGGGAGAAAACGAGTGGGCGGAGCAAAGCAGCGCGCCTACTACAAACAGCTGGTATATGCAGCAGCGTTTTCTCCTTCATGCACTCACTTCACTCACTACAGAGATTCCAAGAGCAGAGTGTACAGTAGTAACAACATTTTGATAATAAATGCACTTGTTAAACTTGGATTTCTAATTATCTATCTACAATTTTTTTACTACATTTCCAAGTTGATACATATACCTACAACGCCTGTTTCTATTTTGGTTATAAACTGCATTTATATACATATAGGCCTACTTATTGCTTTACTCGCTGCGAGGTTCCTGTACAATCTTCCACTTTTAAACTTTGTCAAGGGGCTCTGTACACACCTTTATTCTCTTCGAAGTAATGGTTTTAAACGAGAGAATTTTTTCTCGTATAAATAATTTAAAGGAAGCAAAATTATCATACGTGCCAACGTACCTCAAAATCTTAATTTATTCATCCATTCATTCACATGATGAACAGATGAACAGAATGGATGATGGAAGAAGCACAATGACATGCCCTAACTATAGTTCTAACACAGCTTCGCATTGACCCTGACTTCTCCATAAGTGAGACCGGCGCGTATAACTTTAACCATTAATTATTGTGGAACAATGCAAATTCGCTATTCTCTATCCCCGGAATCTGTGGAGCAAAGCCGCGAATAGCTGCAGAGAAAGGGAAATTTGAGTGGACAGAGCGAAGAAATACATGCTGGTAACTGCAGTCGCTTCACCCCTCCACGCAATCCCGTTCCCTCTCACGTATTCATTGCTGGATTAGTTTCGCGTCACTATGCGCAGAGACTTGTTTTCGTGAGCCTGCTCCAGAGATACCCGGGACAGAGTATATTTCCTGTTTCAGTATTCAAGATAATTTTGCTACTGTTATACTGAAACTGAATATTAACCAAAACGTTAGGTTTACTTAAACTTCTAATCTCATAAATATTCCGACAATGCGGAAATCTATATTGATAATTTGGGTTGTTGTAAAGATCGAGATAAGAATGCCAAGTGTATAACATGTAGCAAGTGTGGTAAGTTATTTCACTTAAAATGTCTACAGCTATAGTGCAGGAGGCCTTAGAAAGAGCGTTTCGCGGGCTAACAGCAGACGTCGCTCGCACACTATTGCCGATACTCTCGTGTCGTCTGCTCCTTAGCCGAACAAACAGGCCGAGGTAGCAAGAGGCATAGGTCATTCACCCTTCCAGAAGTATGCAGCGAGCTAGCTGTGGCAACCGGGCTCGCTCATTCGCGGACCTGATTGGTTCTCGCAGACACACCCCCATGCTGTAAGCCCGCGATCTTTCTAAGGCCTCCTGCACTATAACAGCGTTGCAGTCCAGTATTTTTGATACATGTCAACAGTACGTACGCAAAGTGTGCGATCCGATGTTTGGAAGTTTGCATAAACTTCAATGCTCATAATTAAGACTATACAGTCTGAAGTCTGTGATACGTGTGTATTCCTACACGAGACAATATGCATTTTGCCGTTAAATACAGTAGAATTGGGTATCCCATTCGCGCCATACGCATTTTATGGATGCTTGTCCCTTTGGTAAATTGCACAGGAATGCCTAGGGCTAATGAAAGCGAAGGGAGAGGGCATCTGTATTGTGGATGCAAATTCCACAGCTAAGCGACGGAGCTTCGAAGATTGCCTGCAGTTTAAGTATTATGCGTCGAGCGATAATTTCACTTAATAAATGGCCGGCTGAGATGTCCGAGACAAGGTAAATTGGAATTACAAACAGAGGTAGGGGCTTGAATTACTCCCTGCTATTCATCAGTCGGTGCGTCGTGCAATTAAAACTTCGTTGTTGAGTTTCGACTGTGGTGGGGAGGGTAGGTATCGAGTTGCATTTGTCATCAGGCAACCCTGCGTTATTAAAGCCTGGTTTCTTTTCTTCCACCTTGGATCTAATAGACAGGAATTAACGGAGGGTGTAGCTTCTGACTAAGTACCTTGGATAACAGCCTGTTTCAGAGTAAAATCCACTCTGTTTCCGCCAGGATTTTACAACTTCCTACAGATATGCGTCCGTTTTTGTTGCAAGAAGAATGCTTTTTTTTTTAAAAAAAATGGTGGTTTTTAAAGTCTGAAAATAAATGCGAACGTAAATTTTACTGCTCTCAGACTTATTGCCAAGATAATAGCGTTTAATCTTTGCCTTTTGGTGGAGCAACCAAACAATTCATTTATATCCTCTTAAAGGGGGAAAAAGATTGTCGTTTGGAATTGGGCAATTTGCTTCCGCTTGTGAAATGACAGCGATTTGTTTGTAGTCGGATGTTCAGTTGTTGGGAACATAATTTTAATGTGCGATCCCTGCAAGCAGGGACTTAATTCAAGAAACATTCTTTGTGGATTCGTAATTGAAATGTTACCAGCGACAAGAGTGGCAGTTACAAACGTTTTACAAACCCTTTGCATGGTTGTCTTACTCCTCTGTTGCATTATTCAAGCTGTACAAATTGCAATTGCTTGTTTGTCGTTAACACTTCCCCGTGTTACTTTTACAAGACATTAAAAATGACACTAAAAGCTTTAATTTTATGTCTCATTGCGTGTTTATGACAGAGTAATGTCATGCGTTGAAATTCGGTATGTTTTCTACAGTCTTTTGATAGACCTTAACTCACATTTTATCATCTTGAAGTTCTTTAAGAAACCACATTAAGAATTAATATAGGGTTAATCAAAACGATTGTCGTTTTTTTTAAATGTCACTTCAGATATGATGAAATATATTTTTATTTCATAGGAAAACTCACTCGTCACTCTGCAGATATCTACACAATAGTCCATTTCGTACATAACTGGTTGCAGCATATCAGTAGTGATGGTTTCATTGGCTCTTTTCAATCACAGTTTCAGTTTCGGAATTTGTGCAGGAAGAACGAAATCAAGAACGTCGTTCTTGAATTGGCCCCATAGAAAGAAACGCTAAGGGTTAGGTCTGGAGAACGAGTTGGCCAAGGGAGTACCTTCTGATCGGCATCGTTCCTACGACTAGTCTATCGTTGCAGTGAGAGGTGGTTTAAGAATGTCCTTGCTGCTCCTGGAAATGGCGTGGTAAGCCAACCTTTTGCATTATGAAAAGAGCAATGCCCTCTTTAACCTGGGGTAGCAGCAGCATTCAGTGACCATTCTACACCACTTCGGGGAAATCACGCACCATTTAAACTAATTGTATGTGGACAATGTGTACTGACCGAAAATCTTGAAAATGGAGCACACAAGACACTTTGCCGTTTGCCGCATATGCGAGATCACTGGACACTGTCTGTAACGAAAGATACTGACATTTTCTACATCATTTACTGCACCTATATATATTGTTACATAATCTACCCACAAAAATTTGAAACCCCGACAATTATTTTGAATAACCCTGTATATTAACCCTCTTCCCCGTACACAATGGTCTAATTAGTATCTATGCAAGATGTTGCATATATAGAGTAAACGAACTTTCAACTTGTTAATTTAGATATTGCTGTCAGCTCTTTTACAATTAATAATTAAATTTATGCTATTTTGCTTTTGTCTGCTGCATTGTTATTGATTAACTTTTATACTGTCCAATATGAAAATACAACAGTGATTATTCAGATTTAATTAGCATAGTTTTACGAAGAATGTATTATCTTAACATTCGTTTAATTTGGTTTTAAGATATCGTGTTATGTCTTAATCTTTATGAATATTTAGATAAACCATGATATCCTAAAATATCTACAAACCAGCTTAACTGAAGAGGATAAGAAATAAGAAGCTGAAATCAAACCTTTTATAGAGTCACTCGGGGGGAATACGCCCAACTTTTTTTGGCGGTTTATAGCTTCGCTAAATGAAGGAGTGTCGCAATATAAAGGATGTCAAATGAAAGCTACATGTTTTGCTATTGTTACCTATAAGTTTTATTACTGTAAGTCTTATGGCAAAAGAACCATAGAAAATAAACAGAAGAACGTCAATTTGGACATAGTAAAATGCCCACCAATTAGGGGTAAAATGCCCAACACAAGAAACAATTGTTGTAATACTTGACATGACATATTTAAAGGAAAATATTAGACAGCATTAACTGGAAGAGTATTAACGTTTGTTTCGTGAACAAAACATCATTTGTACAGACAAGCATAGCGTTTTTAACAACGTTTATTTTGAATTTACCATAGCCTCTTTTACTGTTTACATTTGTGAGAAATTGCATTGCACTTTCGACACATGGACGTGAATTTGGTACATATTTCATGCATCCACATACTACGTACAACGAATACACTGGATCCAGTAACATTGTGCTCCTTTCTTCTTATAATTATGCCCATGGGCATATTGTACTTTATTTCTGTGGGCATATCACAGCTACAAGCAGAAAATTGAATCACTGGGTTGGCAACTCTGAGCACCATGCGGCAGTTTCACTCTGCAGATATGTTTCCCTGACTTGATCTTTTCACCAATTAGAATTCAGTTTCTTTCTCTCTTGGGAATATTATTGCACGCTGTGAATACAGCAACGTCCAAAAAATTATTGCCTCAAAAATTGTCTTCTTACCTCATGAAATTAACGCTGAATGGCTTCAGATTCTTCTCACAGGCTCCAAACCTGCTGCCTCGTCTCACCACGGAGGGCGCTTTCACACAAGAGTCGCATAATTGTCACAACATTAACGTTGCGCGATATAAGAGGGTGTGGGCATTTAACCCCGATGGGCATATTCCCCCGAGTGACTCATTAGGGGAGCACAATTAAATCCAAATTCAGCAAGAAAAGCCAACCTCCATGCCAGAGTGGTTAGCAAAGCGCCAATGGGTTCGAATCACGGTCTTGTCGTTGATGTCATTTGTGAATGCCCCTTGATCAGTTTCATCATATTGCCACTCCTCATCTTCGCGATTAGGCAAGAGCGGAAGGAATAACCTAATTCGTCAATCCGTGTAAATATCGTGTCCCAAGGCGAAAGAGTAGAGAATGATTGTAAAGGGCAATTCTAATCAGAAACTTTAGCAGTAACAAATGGCAAATTCTAAAGGAATTGATTGATGATCATAATAATGGATGTGGTCAAGAAGCTCGTCAATAGAAAACTTGAACAAGACGGGTTGGTATGATTAGGTATTCAGTCTTGAAGCCAGGTATTAACATGCAAGTAAGTAACTATTATTATTATTTTTATTATTTACTATCTCAATACGGTTACAATTCAGCCATACAACATTCCATTTAGAACAATATTAATACAAATAATGACTTGATGCCCTGTGTTGTAAAAATAATTGTTGTGTTACATTGTAGCAATGAAATAAGGTAAGTGTGACTGTTATTTATCCACCGGGTATCGAACCCGGGACCCCTTGATTACAAAGCAATCACGCAACCACTGCGCCATGGTGGAGGCCCAAGAAAAGTAGGTGTAAGGAATCACTGTTTGAAAAGAATAGGGATGAAAATATATATCATATGTAGGGAGAGGGGAGAGGGAGTAAGTACTGAAAATAAGATTACTGTGATTTAGAATTTATAGGCATGTGAACGTAGAAGACGACAGAACTGCGCTCTGCTGGTACTGAGTTTGACCTTCGTCGGGAGTGAATTCCAGGTTACCGCTGCTAGGTACGAGATGAACTTCTGGCCGAATCTGTGGGTGTGACTAATATTCCGGCAACACATTTGGGCACTGGACTTGATTTTTATTGCTTAGCGCATCTTTTCTGCCAGTTTTGGCTAATTACGACGAAGAGGATGACTGATAATGCTATGGTGCTAACCACTCCGCCACGGAGGTCGGTACACATCTGGGCATGCACTGTGGATTATAGTTATGGCTTTCAGTAACATTTACTCAATAAACAGTTCCATGCATTATCCTTAATGTAAGCAAATTTGTTTCATGTTGAAGGTGTTGTGCATCATTCTGCCCCCGCATCCGTTACATCAAGGGTCAAATGCGGCAATAATCCCTTAATGGGCCGATCGCGGGGGAAGGGAGGGGGATCGTCAAATATGTGCCTGGTTCACCATTAAGCAATGAGATCAAATAAGATCAAAGATATCTGGAAAAAGATCTGGCCATTATCGGATTATACTTGCTGATCTACGTATATTCCATCGAAGAGAATTGAAAATAATAGCAATTCGGTGGTTAGTTGAGGTAGCGAGTTTTCGGACATATTGGACATTTTTACTATACTGTGTCCCGGCTATCTCTGGAGCAAGGCAGAGCATAGCGGCAGAGTGGGGAATTGAGTGGGAGGACTAAACAGTGCACGCTGCTCGAAGCCTGGTAAGTACAGTCGGTTTCCTCCTCCATGCCCTCTCACGTGTTCATTGGTGGAGCCGTTTCGTGCCACATCTTACGCAGAGACATGATTTCGCTCGTTTGCTCCAGAGATATCCGGGAAAGAGTGTAATGGAGATGGTACACAATGTTGAAATAACTGTTCAAAATTGTTATAATTAAAAACGGTGGTTGCTGTATCTGCATGTACTTAAATACATTTCCACTTGTATTGTAACGATATTATTTGGAGTGTAAGGGGTGATCTTTCCGAAAACACCCATATGTAATCATCTTTCCAAGTAGTACACCCTGTAGGCATTTCGAAGACTTGCGAGGCTCTGGAGTCATGACTCTTGGCCAGAATAATCCTTCGTGGGGCTTGTGTTGTCCCCCCACATGTTAGAGTCCTTCATCAATTTCATCTTTTCACCATTCATCCCCATCGCCGCGATTAGCCAAAAATGGCAGAAAAGCGAAGTATCGATCTATGTAACGATATTGACCCATCACTAATTTCAGTTAGGAATTTCCCCGACAATATATCCCTGCATAAAACGGTTCTGGGGCTCACCCAGCGTTTCCTAATTTTAATTTTGATTCAGATTATTTAGCGTCGCTTTTCTGCCACTTTTGTCTAATCGCGGCGATGGGGATGTGTGATCATATGATGAAGGGACACTCGTAGAGAACACCCATGCCAAAGCGGGGATTCCCGGGCGTCGTGATAACCACTTCGCTACAGAGGTAGGCCTAGTCTTTCATAAATCATTACTTGTAGGTGGGGTTAAGGCAGTATTGTCGTGGTGTTGATCACATCACTTCCACAATGGCCGAAATCGAGGAAGTGTGCGTTCCTACCATGGTGGACGGTGCAACAAATAGAGAGTAACGTTATAATTAATGTATCACATTGAAAACAGCAGTCTTTTACAAATGTAGTATTCTATATGTACATAAGAGATCTAAATCCATGACCAATGTTTGGAATTACAAGACTACATACCCTACCATTCTCATTGTTTCGTTTGGAATTTTCAGTTTCGGATCCTCATGGGCGAACTAACCCATCAGGGAAACTGAGATGTTATTCATGGTAATTACTGTATCTGATTCAGGTAGCAATGAAATCAAAGCTAAATTCGTTTAGGCGTACATGCTGAAAGCTCGGAGGTAGAACAGCAACTATTGTATTACAAAATAAAACGTACTCGAATTGTTAATGGAAAAAAGATGAGAGTAAAGATCAGGAATAAACGAGAGCATCCTTCAATCATTGACGCCAACGCCTACAGCAAGAACTGTATTCTCTGTGGAGAGACAGAGTACAAGAGAAATGTGATAGAGGAAGAAAAGCAGGCTTCTCTATGGAAATAGAAGCCCCTGCTGTATTTGGGCCTTTGTTTTGTAGCTGCCGACCCCCTGCCGTCTGGTTTGGCGAAAGAAACATCAATGCCCTTGCGAGAATCCTGTGCTAGGGGCTCATGACTCTTTGATTAATTTTCCCTTTTAAGGGCACATGCCGATGGCGGGGTTTGTATGCAGGAAGGAATTTCTGATGGCAATGCCTGGCTGATAAATCCCTCTGGCTCTGCTGAGCAGCTTTAGATGCAACGAGGTTGTGTTTGATTAAGTAACGTGATGTTTAATACTGCAACAAACACTTTCTCAGCAGGCGGAATACTTTTGCAGTGGAACAACGTCGACACTATTCATTGGAAGACTCGTGCAATATGGCTTTAATTCTAGTTGAGAGGTGTTAAGGGGAAGATCGGAAGAGAGAAGAAATATAGAAATGGAGAAAGGATAAAAAGAGATGGAGAATTAGATAAGATATTGCCAAATGTAGAGGACAAAGTAGCGAAGGCAAAAGAGGCCTCAGGGAAGGTCATGGGTGAAGTGGTAGGATGAAGTACAAGAAGGGTGGTGCCCAGGGAAAAGAGAGCAGTCTTCCACTTCCGATATCGCTGTTACCATGGAAAACGTATCAAACATATAGACCTGGCTTAGTAGTTCCTTTGGACATGACATTTACGGCCGAGGAACATTGAAGCAATCGCAAGGGAAAAAACGTGCTGGCGTTATTGCTGAAGGTAGTGAGAAACTTGAATTGATAAATGCTAAGGCAACATTTATAATTGCTGAAGTAACATAAATAATCCGTGGCGGAACATCCCTTGGGGACCAGTGCCTACGTACAGACTGCTGCCCTCAGTCCAAGAGGTGGGAGATCATTCAACCAGTTACGGGGTAACGTGTGGTCAGCACGACGAACCTCCAGTCGTTGTTGTAGGATTTATATGACCGGTTTACGCTACTCGTTCGTAGCTCCACATTTTCTTCACGATGGTGGTTGGCCACCGGTCCAATGAAGAGGCCGAAATCTCAGGGTAAAAGTTGTTACGCTCCGTCCAGGAGGCTCAAACCTGCGCAGGAGCCCAATTTCTCCCTCGTCGCCTTACTTAACAAGAAGAGGATGTTCACAGGTTGAATGCTTTCTTGAGCATCTACTTTTAAGATTCAAAAAACAAACGTACGTGTGGTTTAAGGCTGAGACGATGTCGAAGTATGGATATCGGAAAGTATCGGTTGAATTTTATTTACGGATACCGGCCGATATTTTTCCCGGCGTTTGGATGATTCGCATGGTGCAGCAGTCTAATTATCCTGAACGTTCGAGGGTTCCATTGATTCTGCACCCGGAAGCTTAACTTCTGAAGAACCACAATACTTTTTCAATAAAGGGCACGCTAAACTGGCATAAAGCATCTCAGACCAACTTGCTGCTGCATACCAGTTTTACTAACTAACAGTAACTTAATGAGTGCTCGTTGTATTTTATTCATGTAATTATTATAACTATTAGGGAGAATTCACACCGAAGAAACACGCAACATGCGACACGAGACACGTGTCGCTTGGAAGCCAACACTCGGTAATCAATGCAACCTTTCGAACCGAAGAGACACGGCAAGATGCACGTGTCACATGTCGCTTACGTGCCTCTCGGACTGTGTCGTTACAAGGTGACGACGCTACCACTGCGCCACCGGGTGTGGTGGGAGGGCTTTTCAGGTCAGAGAAAAACGAGCTTTGAAGAAGTATAAAAATATTTCAAATTAATACAATTCCATGTAGCTGGTTCAAGTAAATAAACATGGGTGAACTAGAGTTGGCCTTTTATGTTGCATTTTTATGCAATGTTACCGACATTTTACACAACCAACGTGCACTTGGCTTAGGTGTTACGAACGCTGCGTGATGGGTATTTCCTTGCAGAGGACAAACAGCTATGCCGCAAGCATGGCGGCGCTGCGAATACTGACGTCACATGAGACCCACCTGTAGGCAGATTTCAGACCGACGCGACACGTGTTTCGCTTTGGAATTAGTTAATCAACAGTAACGTTTCACACCGTAGCTGCATGACAGGCCTCCACAAGGCTGCGTACGATTGGTGACATCCTGTAGCAGCACGTGCAGCGTGTCGCTTTGGTGTGAAACCCTCGTGTCGCGCTGAAAGCTCCCTAACTTGTTGATTTTGACCCCTTCCAGAAAAAAGAACTGTCGGGGCCCAACACAGGAAGACCCATTGCTTTTCTGGTGGATTGTTGCCCAACCTGGCCCTCCTGCTAATGTCCTCAGCTGATATAGAATCACTATAGAATCCATAATTTCCACCAAGTGCTTCAGTTTGTTGTTCGCGCATGCGCAGCGAATACTTCATTCCAACGAGCTATATTTAGACTCTAGAAGAGAGCCCAACCGGCATTATGTTTGAACCTTTAATTTGTTGATATAATAAAGTATCGACATGTACAGTGTTGTAACATTGTTTTAAGATTTAAACACAACGTTCATTTCGCTTTATCAAGTTTCTTGATGCAGTTATCTATCGTTTGTAATTTGCCTTCAACATCGTGAAAACAGGCCGTGTTTTGGCCATTTACCTGACTATTTGACTATTTGAAGAAGTCAGCTTATGGAGGCACTTTAGTCCAAAATATATTAGTCAACATGGTAAAGTACTCTAGTGCATTGTTTTTCAACCGCCATGCCGCGATCCAATACCGTGCCCTCGTATCAACTATACTGAGCTGTGAAATGTTCTGCTGAAACTGGTTGACAACTATCATAATCCCAATATCAAATTTGAGTTGTGAGTTTTATTTTTTAAGTCCATTTTATGCATTAATAGACTAATCAGAACTGGATCTGCCCGGTGCCTCTCCGGTTATCGAACCCGGGACGTTACCACTTTGTCTTCCATATTTTTATATTTTTCAACAATCCTACACACGTAATCAAGCTATTATTACTCTTATGATTATGCTAGAATTTATTTATCAATATATCATATCATAATATGTTAATTCATGAATAAAATCTTAAATACTGTAAAGATTTACTAGGAAAATTCTTCGGCTAAGGGCATTGACTTAAAAAAAATACCGTGACATGGTTTCACGAAGGTAGAGAACCATTTATCTAGTGTTTAGGTGTTCGCTTTATTCAGGCTGAAAAGTCTAGCGTATAGAGTTTGAGGCCAGTGCATATTATTTCTCAGTTTTCTCATGCACAACATGCCTCTCCCAAGTTCAAATAACTTGCACAAGTTTTACAACGCAATTTACATGCAACAATGTCTCTTGTTACTTTATTTTCGGGTGACTAATAAACTGATTAATGCAATCATATCGATACCATCATGCAAACTGAGCAAAGAAACCAGTGTCACTTGCCGCGTGTCGCGTGCATCTAGTGTCTTCGGTGTGAAACACTAGTGTCGCATGTTGCCTGTCGCGTGTTGCGTGTCGCATATTGCATGTAGCGTGCTTCTTCGGTGTGAATTCTCCCTTAGTGTAATAAATCATTCTGCAATATGAATCATAATTTTATCTATTGAAACTCAAATGTTAATATCTCATGGAAAATGTACGTAAATAACATGCACCCCTAATATTAAAAATATATAATATCGGTAACGCGTCTGACTAGCATGCTAAAGGTCCCGGGTTCGATCCCCGGCCGGTTCAAATCCGGGAACTTTTCTAACGATGGAAGCGGCCCCGGCGCCCACCCAGCGTCGAATAACATGGGTACCTGGGGGAAACCCTGGGGGGTAAAGGCGGTCAGGGGCGTGATGCTGATCACATCACCCCCACTCACGACCGGATGAAGAAAGTGTGGGGCGTTACCCCCACACCACCTATATGCCTTCATGGCGTGGTGCTATGCACAGGAGAGCACTTTACCTTTTTTTTATAATATCAATTTACAAATGTCACAAATAAATAAATAAATACTACTCGTTCTGGACACCACAATGGTCTGGACAATCTTGGAGAGAAAAAAGAGAGAGATAATAACTAAATAATATGTGTAACTGAATTATCTATTCTTATTATATATATATACACTGTATATATATATTTCGTTTTGTTTGATGTACATGTATGTAATTGTATATTATAAATAAATAACATTAGAGAAAGGGAAAGAAAGCGGGGTCAATTTCGGAGCAAAAGACATCTAAAGGCACCAGGACATAAGCGCATACCCTCGAATGTATGCGGGTGGAGGCGGGCCTGCTTCGGGGGTTCCCCCTTTAATTCTGCACCAATATAATTTTTAAGATAAACTATTTTGTGATTACACAGCAAGCATTGAAAAAGAAAGTATATTGTAATTTTTGAACATTTTAAAGGAAAACTATGGTAAATAGAGGCTTTTAATTGGAGAGGAATTGTCGCCCACTAATATTAATTAATATTTTGATCAACTTTTAGTTGTTTTCAAGTATCGGCGTGCGTATCGGTTCAAAGTGATATCGACTCAGCCACAAAGTGTATGTAAGCACAATGTTTAAGCACATGTCTTGTGCCTCTGTTGACAAAATTTCGACCTGCTAGTGTTACCAGCTACGTAGATATGTCCCAAAAATGGCACTTTTTTACTCAACCCATAAAATCGCGAGTCACAAAACCATTAAATGCTGCACCGGATCAATATTGGTCGGAAATGACAGATCGACATGGCATCAGTCATCAGACGTCTAATTATGCCCCTATGATAATTTCTTATATCATTTTCTCACTCAAAAGTGCATTTCTGGAAAAAATTTAACGCTGCCTTCCGCCAGTTATTAATTTATCTGATTTTCTGTATGGAGTAAAGTGAAAAATATCTCAATGGATGAGGCTTTATAATGCAGAAAACTTGTTATAAATATGTCTTACGTTTTTTATGATATAAATTTTCAAAATTTGGGTTGCGCGACTTTTGAGACACTCTGTATAGGCGTTGTACGGTCACTGGCAATAAAAGTGGGACACCTTGATCCTGAAATACAAGTTTCTTTGCAAGACGTTATGTGTGTTGCCTAACTCTACGGCGATAAGTAGATTTTAATAGAAAATTTTCATTGGCAACTTCTACCACCGCCTAAGCGTTAGGCAACACACATAACTTCCTTGCAAGGAAGCTATTATTTCAGGATCCAGATGTCCCATTTTTATTGCCGGCGATTGTATCTGAACACAAGTTTTTCCATTTTATTCAGCCCGTAAGCGGATGATACCCACAAAGCACTGCTTTAAATAAGTGTTCAGGACCCCCCCCCAAAAAAAGCAGAATATCTTTGAGAACTGGAAATTCTACAAGCCCACAAAGATTGTAGAATGTCTTTCGCATCTTTGGGCGGAGCGTGTCACAGCAGATAACACCGGCTGCAGATTTGCGAGTCGACGAGAACTTTCCACGAGGTCTTGTCGGGAGGAGACAAAGCGAAAACGAAAAACAAAAGACTGAGCTTCGAGAAACAGAATTAAATCTTGACATTTCGTGTTCTTCCGGCCATGAAAACGCCAAGGCCCTTCGTTGATGAAGCTAGAAACGGCAGGAGTAATTTCATGGAAAATTAACAACAAGGGTGGCGGTGGGGGGAAAGGGGGCTGGCGAAGAACAGAGGCCAAGAGGGAGCAAAGTCCTCACTCCTCCCCAACACAACCGCTATCGTCTTATTGAGATGCGAACATATCCAGCTCTCCTCAAATCCCAGGAGTTTTGGTTTGGTTCCTAGCCCACTCTTCCTATGGCTGATGACGTAATCTCCTCCCTCCCCCCTCCGCCGCCCGCCGCCCCTGATTTCGTATGCAAGAGGTTCTGTTTCTTGCGGAGATTCAGCCGCATTCATTGTTTTACGTCACAGAAGTTCCCAGCACTAGTTTCTTTGTCTTAAGCAATTGTAGACTTTGAATATGTTTTGGGGTTTTCTAAGATAACAAGGAATCTTCATTATAATCTCTTTTTCGTATCTCGATTTTTTTTTTATTTATTTCGAATACAATGGAACAACATTCAACAACATTCTTAAATTAGAGGGCTGTGAGTAGATATCTATTGCAGAAACCAAATAAAATAATAAATAAATATAACAAAAAGTTGAACACAAATAAAATAAACACAATAATATAAAATACAGAAATTGATTGATTGATTCGCTTTTTTTTCTTCCATTTTTTGGCTAATTTGCGAAGATGGGGACGAGTGATGATGACGAAATGATGAATGGATAT
Organism: Lepisma saccharinum; assembly: GCF_977018435.1. Lineage (NCBI taxonomy): Eukaryota > Metazoa > Arthropoda > Insecta > Zygentoma > Lepismatidae > Lepisma > Lepisma saccharinum. The sequence goes on from NC_139253.1 coordinate 39,304,316, forward strand.
TCAAAAACATCCACGCGATGTGCTGGCCAGTCCTCCACGGGGGCAGCATACAGATATTGATATGACTAATTTTTATAATCTATATATATATATATATATATAAAATGGGTGGGTGTGGGTGTGTGTTTGTTCCGGCATAACTCTTGGACGCCTGGAGCAATTTCAACCAAACTTGGTACACGTATCACTTGCAATCTTAAAATTATATTTTTGGGGTAAGACACCCCTGGACCCCTGGGGGTGGGAAGGGGTGACATGCAAAAAAAAAAAAAAAAAAAGAATCGCGAACGACCGATATTAAATTCCGCACAAACAGACATCCGTGACTCTATGCAATCCCGCACAACGATATTGTTTCTCGGGTTGACTAACATTCAGGCTGATATGACTGTGTTCCGAAAATGACCGATATTAGAATGAAATCCGTAGTTTACGGGGTCGCTAAGATGAATAATGACACTCCTTATGCCGTTCAACTCCAAGTTCATTTTGCACTATACTTTGAATTAATTATTTTCCTGCCTAATAAAATATTGGGATAAATAAATGCCCGGGCAACGCCGGGTAATCAGCTGGTAAGTTATAACGAACAAGGTATACAAATTGAGAGCATCATTTTTAGAAGGAGAACTTGAAGATATGTATAATATTTTGCCTGTACTACATACACTCTATCCTTGGAATCTCTGGAACAAACAAACGAAACCGAGGGGTCGACCAATGAGCGCGTGAGAGGGAAACTGAGTACGTGGATGGGGGAAGTGGACTGGAACTACCAGCTGCTTGCAGCAGCGCGCAGTGCTTTGCTTCCCCCACTCGCTTTCTTCCCTTCTCTACCGTTATGGACGTCCTTGCTTTACAGATTTCCGAGACAGAGTGTAAATTTTACATAGCTACAAATACTGTACACACAAAACAATATAGCTAGAAATACTGGTATAATTTGTTATAAAACTATATATTAAATGAAATAAACATAATGAAATTCAAGGACGGAACATAACTTAAAACTGCAGTGTAAACGCGTGTCCTAATTTTAAAATGTATTAAATATAATATAAGTTTAAAGTTATAATTTATTTTGTGGGTATTAGGAAGATTTATATATTTTTCAGATTCCCCTCATGGGCACGATTTTAGCAATGTTAATTCTCCCATATGAGATATGCAAGATGTAATTCTTAGGTCGTAATTTGGTATATAAAATTCTATATCTCCACCAAAGTTCCAGGACTCGAGTCCCGGCATGGGTACTATTTGTGAGTGTCCCTTCATCAATTTCATCTAATCATCACTCATCCTCGTCGCGATTAGCCAAAAGTGGCAGTAAAAGCAACGATAAACAACAAAAAATTTAAATACGAAATAAAAACTTGCAAAGACCATAGAGATTGCAAAATTGAAACCAGGAAATCTGTTCCATATATATATATAGTAGTTTGCATTATAAAACAATACTCCAAAACATAGTACAGTGTGTTACAGAAGGTAATAATTGTTTAAGGGTTCTGTGGAACACGAAGGTCCTGTAACCATATGTAACGTTCATTTCGACTGGTTAGCATTTTTTCTCCTTGTCGCAATGGGTTTGGACAAATGGATGGTCAATTAAAGCCCGCAGAGATCAAATACGATTTGCATTAAAGTTCCAACAACATTGACGTTTAAATCCTGCTGTCAGAATTCACAGTTTATCCACTAGATTATTTCAAAGAAAATACTGTTAATAGTAATGTAGATTCATAATTGACTTCGTTTGGAGGTTTTGGTGTGTATATTTGAATAATGTAGTACTTATATCACTCTGTCGTGTTTGTTCAGAGATATGTTCTATGAATGTTTTAGTAATTGTCATATTGAACTACAGTAAAACTTCTCAATAACGGAAAGGCCTGGGTAAAAATAATGTCAGTTATAAGAAGTGTCAGTTATACAGAAAAAAACGTATAATGTTACACAATAGGATAAGCATACAGTACGTACTTTAAACTCGTGATACCCTAATTCTTTAGCGATTTCGAGTGCTTTGTCACGAATAAGAGACCACTCATAGGCATGTTGTTGCTACGAGCATTCAAATGTTAAGTTGTCTACTTTCAAGCCCGGTGTATTGGGAAATGAGCATTTACCAGAAAGATTTTCATTTCCAGTTCACAATTTAAGGATGTCAGTTTTGTTTCTTAAAATCTCACTGTTCTGGGTTTTTCCAATAGTAAACCGCACGGCCATGACTCGAATAATAAGTTTCTCTTCTCGTAGACTTGGTTTGAGTTGCTGTTTTAAATCCACTTTGTGCACAGTAAGGCTAATCGGGACTGGACCTACAGTTTAAAGTGGGATCCGAACCACTTGTGTCTCTTCTCGTAGACGTTGATGACTTCAACCTTTCCCTTTAAAGTCAGTCGTTTGCGTTTCTGCGACATCGTAACAGAAGTGACGAACACTTCTCAAGATAACCACAAAGAAGACCGCCTACTGTCTGCACTTTTAAAAATAAATACGTTTGGTGTAACATGAAACAATGTGCGCTAGTTCGAAATACTGGCCATTGTTGTGTCGAATTCCAGGAATTGCGACAGTTTTCTTTCAGGCTGTCCGCTATTAAGAAGATTTATTTGAGTTGGGGATGTAGTTTTCAGTGTCCGCGACCGTTATTAAGAATGTCCGTTATTGAGAAGTAATATTGCTATAAAAGCAATTTTTTGACGGGAAATTTAAAAATGTCCGTAATTTAGAGGTGTCCGTATGGAGAAGTTTTACTGTATATTTCAATAATGTAGTGTTTATGTATGTATGTATGTGTGTGTGTGTGTGTGTGTGTGTGTGTGTGTATGTATATATCTATATAATCACTCTTTTGTGTTTGTTTGTTCAGCAATATCTGCTGTGCATGTAGTACTCATTATCATATTAAACAAGACAGGTATGTATATATATTGGATAGTGAGGATCAGTATTTCTCTGTTTATTTGATAAATAACATTATTTATCAATATAATAGAGAAATACTGATCTTAACTTATAAAACGTGATTTGTTGTGTGTATTTCATTCTTTTTTCCACCTCTCGAATTTAATAACAACTATTATAATGAGCCCTATGAGGGGTTGCTAAATATATCTGTTTTGCAGATATGTGGACGATTGTTTTATCATATGGAAGGGAACGAAGAGGCAGCTCGACATATTTGCCAAAGAAATAAAATATGAAGAAAGAGGGATATTGTTGGAACTCGAAATAGAAGAAGAAGACATGATAAGCTGGAAAGGAAGAGAGGACAAGTAATTGAAACCGCTTGGCATCAGAAGAAGTGTGCAGCAGGGGTATTCTGCCATAAAAGAAGTGATGTAAATGAGGTGACAAAAATAAATTTTATGAAGAATATGGAGGATAGAATCAAGAAATTATGCACGAAAGAATGTGAAAAAAGGCAAAACAATAACCTCTAGAAACAGCTAGAAAACAGAATATGGAAGATAAATGACAGGGGAGAATTGGAAAAGAAAGAAAAAGAGGAGGTTTGGAATAATGAGTATGGGAAAGACCACAGAAAAGATAAGCAGAGTGCTTAGGAAAGCGGGCATTAAAACTTACAGGATGGGAGGGAGAAGAATGTTAAGAATAGCGAAGAATGCAAACAAGAAAAAGGAAAACAGAGAAGAGCAAGAGGAAGGGATTATCTACGAAGTGAAATGTAAAGAATGTCAGAGTGTGTACATAGGAGAAACGAAAGAGAGGCTGAAAGACAGGTTGAAACAACATAGGGATGATGTACGACTTAAGAGAGAGAGAGAGAGAAATGCGATATTTAAACAGACGAGAGAAACAGGACATGACATAGAGTTTGATGAGGCTAAGCAGATAGGAAGGGATAAGATAATACTAGTGAGAAAATGGAAGGAGACCAAGCAAATAGAGAAGAAAGGTGAAGAAGACACAATGAACTGGAATGGGGGACTAAAGATAAACAAAGAATGGAAGAAAGTGTTACAAAGAGTGGAAAGGAAAAGAGAGAAAAGAGGAGAGAAGGAGGAAGAAGAATGAAGGAAAATGAGCGTGAGATAAAGAGTCCAACCACATTCCATATGGAAGAAAATGTTTAGCGTTTCAGGTGAAAGTACAGTTGACAAGGGAAAGCCACCTGCTAGAATGTTCCAGAACAACTTTCTAATAGTCTGGAGGGGAGTAATGTTTGTGTATATAACATTATATCGTCCTGTTTTTGTACCTTGTTACATTTTTACTTGGTGCAGAGTCTGAAGAAGACCTTGCTAGAAGGTTGAAACGTTACGTTTAGTTTGTTTTTATAATAAAATAAATTTCTGCCTTGGTCAGCATATTGAGTTTTTCAAGACTTCCCTGAACTAAAGGATGTCAGAAGAGCCATATAAAGCTTTAATAATAACAAAACACCAGGAGAAGATCAAATTACTGCTGAAATGCTCAAATATGGAGGAGCAGAACTAAAGAAACAAATCTTTGAGTTTATTAAACACATCTGGAAAAAAGCTGAAATGCCAAAGGAGTGGACAGTAGCAATTATATGTCCGATACACAAAAGGAATGACGAGACATGTTGTACGAATTATAGGGGCTTATCTCTCCTCAACGTGACATACAAAATATTTACAAAACTTCTGGCAAGAAGAGTAGAACCATACGTAGAAACACTGATAGGGGACTACCAGTGCGGATTCAGAAGTAATAGATCAACATGTGTCGCCCCTGTCAACACATGCCTTTTAAGCAGTAAGCTATTCAGTCTATATTATAAAAATCTATGTTGTTAAGAATTAGTGTTGAATCCTTTCTCTAAAGATTGTTAGATTTATTTTCATAAAAATGTTATTGTTGATGTTACAATAGGTAATGAATTGTTTAATTTAAATATGAAAAAAAGCTGAAACTATGGAAATATAAAACAACAATGTAGTAACCATGGTAAATTGTAAACAAAATTATGATATAAAAGAGCTAGACTTTTGTAAGCCTACGGCTGATGGTTCAGGGGACGTTGGGTAATATCTTGCTTCAATCTTCGGATTGGCTGGTGTACTTGTGCTCCATTTGGCAGATATTCCACAAACCCAACTCTGAATAAGGCGTTCTCCTGCATCATTAAAAAGACCAGGGTTATAAACTTAGGTACAACTAATAGGTTTAGGCCTACAAGTTGTATCGGGTGAATTGTCTGTTTGAAAAAGTGTTTGTATATCATCGGAAGTTTAAATAAATCTTTGAGTAAAAGATCTTAATGATCTTTCATTTCAAACCTACATAGGTGATAATTAAAAATAAATCCTGCACCACAGACCTCGCAAGGGATTGGTTCTACTAACCTTAACAAGCCTTTGAGAAGTCCGTTAAAAGGGTTGTAACCAGACTAACATAAAACCCTAAAGGCAGAAGGTGCCTGTCGAACAATAGACCAAATCTTCGTGTTAAGAATGATATTAGCGAAAAGTTTTGAACACAATATTAACATACGTCAATTATATGTTGACTTTCAACAAGCATTTGACTGTATACAAAGAGACAAACTCTATAAGATAATGAGAGAAATGGATATCCCAGAAAAATTAGTAAAATTGACAGAAATGACCTTAAGAAATTCGAAATGCAAAATTAGAATCCAAAATCAACTATGCGAAGAAATTCAAATTGGAAAAGGACTACAAGAGGATAGCCTCACAAGTGAACCGAAAGCTGAAATTAAGACTGTATAGAACCATAATGAGACCAATAGTGATGTATGGGTCGGAAACCTGATGTCTGACAAGAAAGGAAGAAGATAGACTAGATATATGGGAGAGGAAGGCTTTACATAAGATATATGGACCAATCAATGAACATGGCATCCGGAGAATTAGGACAAACAAAGAACTAGCAACACTTTACCAGAACCCAAGTATAACAAGTGAAATAAGATCCAAGCGCCTTAGCTGGCTGGTGCACTTAGAAAGGATGCAACCAGACAGAGCGGTATATAAGATCTACCAAGGGAAACCGGAAAGCAAGATGAGTATTGGAAGACCCAGGAAGAGATGGCTCGACCAGGCAGAAGAAGACCTCAAACGAATGGGCATAAGAGGATGGAGCCCGACCCTGTGGCCGAGTGGTTAGTACATCGCGCTGCGACGCCAAGGGTCCCGGGTTCGAATCCCGGTCGGGCTTGGTTGTTTGTGAATGCCCATTCATCAATTTCATCATTTCATCACTCATCCCCATCTTCGCAAATTAGCCAAGAGGCACAAAACGCTAAGTAAAATAAACTAAATCAAATCAAAAAAATCAAATAAAAATAAGAGGATGGAGAACTAGAGCGAAGAACCGAGATGAGTGGGCAGCTATCACCAAGGAAGCCAAGGCCCTGCATGGGCTGTAGAGCCGTGGAGTAAGTAAGTAAATAATTATTATGAACAATTATTACAAACCAACCAATGACGTTTACAGTATTAGGAAAAAATAGGGTGGCCCCAAAAAAGTTACCGAAAGTATTAACTACTTCCTATTTCGCTTAACTTATATTTGAACCGTCCTGCAATTTAAGTCATTAGAGGCCTTTGGCCAGCTTCATACATTGTCTATTTAGAGCTGCATATTCCTAATAGTTTTAAAATCTGCACTGGATGAGGATTATTATATATTTTTAGCTCGCCTCTGATGTTGATGAACCGACAAACACTTTTAACCACGTCATAGGAAAACGATGGTTGGTGCCGAATCCAATTGCGCAAGAAGCGTTCCACCTCCTCATCGCTCTCGAAATGATGATCTCCGAATACCACTATAAATGGGAAATATCAGGGCTATAGGGAGGATGTTCCAGCACATTCCAGTGTATTTTCGCAACTATTTATAGTGGTCTGCCGTCAGGCTTATTTTGGGCCGTCCCGCATGAGTCGTATTCAACAGGTAATCACATTTACTCGCAAACATTTTATGCCTAGTGTTTGCGATAAAGTTTCACTACCGAACTACTGCCTTTCGCAAACTTTCACTCGGTTTTACGCATTCTTTGACGAGCAATTTAACAGTAACACGTTGTGGAACTGGCACTGCTCGCTCACTCACCATTCTCGTTACTGACTCAGCGTTTCGAAAGGAACTGCGCGGTAGACACGCCCACTTCGTCCTCCGATTGGTCCTAAATGGATACTTTCGCTTGTGCAGCTGCACGGAACAAATTTCGGAACAACAAGCTCGCACAAGTTCTCTGTAAAACTTAGGAGCATTTGTTTCATGAGCGATTTGAATTTTGATGAAGGCAATTTGTTCTTTTCGTGAGAGTATTACTTGAGAGCACACAACTCAATATGGCTACAGTCAGTACAGTGCTGCCGCCACGCGTCAATCTGTGGAACCACGACATGTCACGTGTAGAGGCAGAAATAAAGCAATCATCGAAATTCATTTTTGCTACCCGGGACAAACAGTGAGTTGAGTAAGCACCTTTTTTTTCAATGATCCTCGTATTTGGTTGGCCCAAGCACAATAACTTTGAAGAAAACGTTCGTACATCTTAAAATAGTCTCGCTGCAGCGTTAGAGAAATTAATCTTCCTTTTTGTGCTTTGTTATCACCTTTGAGTGAGCAAGAAAGCCAGCAAGAATCTTTCTTATTGCCCGCTCTTTCCTATCTTCCCCTTTCCCTTTGTGCTCTAGCTAATTCTTCAGCCTCCTGTGTCTGGGCGACAGAAAACACCGCCACCGCAGATCTCTTGGGATTGCTTATATCCCTCTTCTATTCCACGTATTTCCCGCTTCTTTTCTTTCACTTTCATTTCTTTTACTTCACGGTCCAGATCTCTCGGCAATCATGTGATTACGCCCGAAAGTACCCATCTCTTGAGACTCGACGCTCTGAGGTGGGGACAGTTTGCTGTTGATTTCGCGTGAAAGATAAAGGAACCCTGGGTTTTGGATCCTTATAAGGTTTTTGTTGGAGAAATTGGAGTGTTAGCCCGATGTACAAGGGTGACAAGTTGGGTTAGACAGAAGGTTAACTTAAATCCTCCAGGAGCTGGCATTGAATTTTTTTTTATTTTTTTTCCCTTTTGCTCCACACTCCATTCATTCATATTCAACCTCAGTTCCAGCTTGGGCTGCATAGTGACGTCACGGCCAGTATAATCCTCCGTGGAGTTCATGTTGTCTTGTCCATATATGTTTGTGATTGCTCCCCTCATCCATTTCATTTTTCAATATTCATCCTCATCTTCGCGATTAGAGAAAAGTGGCTGAAAAGCAAAGTAAAAATAAATTGAACCAGTCAATAAAGAAATCTCTTCATTTATATTGACAACGTCGTCGCCTTGTAATCAAGATGTCCAGGGTTCGATACCAGGTGGGGACACACAGGGGTCGGATCCACTTTTAAACTGTACGTCCAGTACCGATTAGTCTTTCTGTGCATAAAAGGAATTTAAACAAATTCATTGATATTGTTCTATCATTGCGCAAATTATATCTTGAACGGTAAACATAACTAACTACAGTCTGTCCCGGAAATCTCTGGAGCAAGCAAGTAGGACTCGAGAGGGTTTGACCAATGAACGCCTGGAGGGGAAACGAGGCTGTGGCTACCAGCCGTTTGCAGCAGCGCGCATTTGTTTGTTCCACCTACTTTCTACCGTTCTGCGCACCCTTCCTCCATAGATTCCAAATTGTAGCTCCTATGTTCATCAACTACTTTGGTTACATGATTTTTGTCTATTTTTATAATCTCCTAAACTAGTTAATGGTTTCCAGATGGGTCTGGCGATATTTTGAAGTTGTACTTTTGTCGTATCTCCACTTTTCGTCGGAAATGAGTTGATGTTATATGTTTATCTGTTACTGTTTTCGATTGTCGTGCCATGTTTTAAATAGAAACATTTTCGGACGACGATGAAAATAATATATAATAAATTCTCAATGGAATGGCCACAAAATTATACTTATTCCTCTTGAGTTTTCATTATCATTTCGTTCTCGCCTACATACGTACATAGTTCGATGAAACAGCATCTCTCTCTCCCAACACGATCAAATATAACATGATACCACTTGCTCGCTGTTGGAAGACAAAATTTGCGTATTAGCCAGGCGTATCAAGCAGGGATGCATTTAAAATTGTAATTGACCCCGGCTTGATTGGAAAACTGATTGCACGACTGTTCCATGAATATTTCTGTCGTTCGAAACCAGTTCGGTCAGAAAACGTAAACGCTCATTTTCGCTTCCCGTGATCGAAGGGCTCATGCAGAAAATGCGTTCGTTTTGCGTGTCGAACATTTCTGGGGGAGGAAAGTGTTGTACTGAGAGAAATAAGTGACTGTTGGAGATTCCGTAGCGTTCCAACATGAACGCTTGGATCTTAAATAGGAATGTAACTTGCCCCTACCGATTAATACTACTTATGGTAGAGACAGCCCTGAAAGGGCAGGTACATATATACAAACTCATGATTAGGGTTTATACTGAACTGAGCAATGCGAAGGGCAGATAAGGGTGAAGGATAGCTTATTTTGATCGGTTTAGAAAACAGACCAATAGCTCCTGCTTCTCCGACGATTCCAGGCAAAAAGATCCCGTGTCGCTCTCATGCGCACTTTTTAATCCCCCCGCTTGGCCTCTTGGCCAGAGGCCAGTTTTCTTACCATTTCCTGTAAAAGTCTTATGCTACACATTTCTAAACAGGCTCTGGCAAGGTCTGCCAGGGTCAATATTTCTTAAACAGAACGGATACGCTAGGATTCAAGTATAACACCATTAAGCCTTGTTTCCATGATATGAAAAAATCCTCAATATGCTGACCAAGGCAGTAATTTATTTTATTATAAAACATAAACTAAACGTAACGTTTCAACCTTCTAGCAAGGTTTTCTTCAGACTCTCTGCATGTGACATTTGTACTTGGTGCAGAGTCTGAAGAAGACCTTGCTAGAAGGTTGAAACGTTACGTTTAGTTTGTTTTATAATAAAATAAATTTCTGCCTTGGTCAGCATATTGAGGATTTTTCATACGATTCAAGATTCAGGATGCTGTAAATGATGCAATGTTGTTAAATTGGGATATTCTGCACAGTCACGACATGTTTTGGTTTTAACGATTCTATTGAAAGCTGCAACGTCCGCGCGCCGGAGCACTGCACACTACACCACGGAGCGGTGCAAAAGTGTTCCCATATATGCTAGCTTGTAGCCAGCCGAAGACATGGACTCAAAGTATCTCAGGGCTTGCGGGGTTTAATATTGAAAGGTCAAAGGTCAACTTGTAAAAGTTTATTTATATTTATACACGCATGTAAATAACCTGTTTAGCACATACGCTCTTAAATCCTCCTCAGTGAGGTACCTGGGCAGTATTAGTATACTTATCTAATTTAGGGGGGGGGAACCAACTAGTACAGGTAACCAATAGGAACGTTGGTAGTCGTCACATGCCACGCCGCCTGGGGACAACATGCGAAAGCGTCCAATCATTAGCGAGGGACGGGCCAAGGGCCCGCGGTTTCACAAAGGTGTTGGTATGAAAGGACGCCGCAAAGTCAATCCAGCTACGACAAGGGAACGGTTCGGTCCCTTGGTATGTCCAGTCAGTGGCAAGAGACGGCAAGGTACAAAGGGAAGGTCTGGAAGCACCCAGGAGACTTGGGCTTGGGCCGCCACGACCCAAGGTTAGCACACCAAGCTCTTATGGAGCGGACCAGGTAGGTAGGAAATCTGCTTTTCTTATCCTCCTCCTTCCTCCTCAAGGAAGCTATTGGATCCCGGTAGGGGGAACATCCAGACTAGATCTGGGAACCAGGTCTTTCGCAGTCGGCATCTGGCAGTCGACTGAGCTCCGGGCCTCGCTGCTTTGTTTATATACTGTTTGGTGGCAGCACTGAGGCGGGTGGAGAAGATCGGAACTAAGCCGGCTGCAGCGTTGCAAACTCCCTTCAATTCACGAGATGCAACTCGTGCGTTATAAAAGATCAAGTTTAGCATTGTAAAAACCACTAGCATGTGGCGATATAAACTTAACACTTGTGTGCTAAACTGAACACGTTACATTAAAGAAATTACAAGATAACGAGATTCAACAATGCAAGTTACAAATTAAACAACAATTACTGCACAAAAGATAACTGAATGCGTAAACCACGCAGGGTATTTAGCATGCTTTCTTTAACCAAAACGTGTGTGCCATAACAATATATGCTTCATGCTTAACAACAACGCACTCAAAATTAGATAAAAGATAAATCAAAAGCGTAAGCCTCGCAGGGCATTTCTCAAGCATTAATAATTATATATGAAAGAATATGGCTATCACGCTGGATAGCTAAATGTGATGACCACGCAGGGTCGTTACAAAGCTAATGGGATTTTTACAACCCAGAAGTGTCCGTGACTGTACATGTCTTCATTGATTAGTTCGTTTCTATATTGACTGAATGCATTTTTAAACATTTAACATTAATAATGCTGATTACAGAATACAACTCGACAATAGAGCATAGAAATTGTGCTACTGCTAGTGTGTTCGAGAATTAATGTTAATTCTGGCCACATCTATGCAGCAATAAGTTAAGTATTTCTTGATGAACTGGATATAAGTTCGATAGTTAATATTGATAGTAATTATGCTTTTGACATTTGAAAGCAAGAAAATGTACTTGGATGTTGGGTTCGATACTCGGTGGAGGCACATAGTGGTTAGAATCACACTTTAAAGGAGCAGAGCGTGCTACAACGCCAGGGATCATGGGTTCGAAACCAGGTCTGGCTATGGGTGTTACTTGTGAGCGTCCCCTCATCAATTTCATCATATCATCATTCACCCTCATCGTCACAGTGGCAGAAAAGCGACACTTCAATTAAAATCAATCGAATACCACTTAAAATTGTAGGGACAGTCCCGATTAGCCTCAGTGGACTTAAAATAAAATCTCAAGCGAAAATTTACTTGCTTAAAGATCAAGTTTACATTTGGAGAAGTATTTGTTTTACAAATATTGCTACAATAATATTGTTATGGGGTGCGTAAAGTCAAAAGTCCGCTCTTTGCTGTCAGAAATACTAGGGCAGGCGGGAGATACCAATTCGTAGAATACATCACACCCCCACACCCCTTTCGATTATACGCGCTCTGGATGAAGGGGAAATGACAAACACAAACTCCACAGATAATTAACCCGTTGATTGGTCCGGACGCCATAGCCTCATTTGTCTGCAGGAATAGTTATACTCATTATCTTCTGTGTTGAATCAGTAGTAAAAACGTACAAATCCAGTGTAAACTTCACTATATACTTCATACTGTTCTGTATTAGGTAAGGGCGAACCAAACACTACGCGAAACATCTTGTTTCCTCTTCAATGAAGTAGCACAGCTTTCATGACATTGCGTGATTTTCCAATATATTTTGGAAATATGAAAAAAATATGATTAAGCAAACGTTGGAATAATCTTGTTTAAGCTGTTAAATCAAAATTAATATTTGTGCTTTTTCCTCTTTGTGGTAATTTTTCATCGTTTAAACAATAGTGGAATGTCAACCGTACGTACGAAAGAGAGGCTAGGGTGACTAATTACGAAGCTATAGTCCTACGTTTAAACCCCTTGCTAGATCATATTTTCCATGTCAATCTTGGGGAATAACGTGGACGTTAAATTACCAAAATACAAATTCAGAGTAATAATAATAATATTTACTATGATGGGTAAAAGTGATCCTGAGTTAAAATAACCACAATACTTTACCAAAGTACTTTTCATGATCCTTCAGTAAAAAGCGCCGTGAAGACGTAAAGTTCCACAAAGAATTTCCTGTCCCTTGAACGCCTGAAGTCCTCTGGAGTCCAATATGTTCCAGGGACGCGTGGCAACATTGGAAAATGATCCAGGCGGGATCGTTGTCTTCTGTGTAAGGATTCGCTTTGAACCTGATACAGGCCCACCGTGAAATTGACAAGGGTCAACCAGGGTTTTCTCATTCAGAAGGCTTCCTTTCCGCTTCCTCGCATGCTATGAGCTTCCTCATTCTTCACCCAACCCGAGGACATTGTTGCAAGAAAAGAACGCCCTGCGATTGAGTGCTCCAGTAGGAACTAAATCAATCAATGTTTAACGGATGCCGCCCTGTGCTTTTGATTCGTCTTAATTTAATCTCTTACGCGCATTGGCACTGTTTCCTATTCCCGCCGCCTGAAGAGCCAATCAGAGAGCGCCAACTGAAGGGTTAATAAGGTAATCCCAAAGCTCTGATTTGATTGGCTATTTGACAGCTGTTTTGGCGGGAAGTGAGCAGAATTTTATCTCGTGGTTTATAAACCCTGGGATTGGCCAATTGACAAATATTTTGGCGGGAAGTGAGCTGAATTACACCTCGTGGTTTATAAACGCTGATATTGGCCAATTGACAAGTGTTTTGGCGGGAAGTGAGCATAATTAAACCTTGTGGTTTATATACGCTTGGCGAGAAGTGAACAGAAATACACCTCGTGGTTTGTAAACCCTGGGATTAGCCTTCTGGAATTTGAAAAACTCAATATTTCGTTGCCAATTCACAATTGAACTTCATAACATACATAATATTTAATGCAATGAAAAATGTTTAATTTACTGTGAAGTTTGGGTTAAGGAGTACGCACATGTGCGAGACATATGTATAAAGATGCAGCTCTATCAAATTTCTAACAAAAGGTAACCACCAATACATCATAGTGTATCACTATTAAAGCATATCCTTCTGAGAAGGACATGGATATGGACTGAAGCAAGTAGAGCTAGACTGCAGTAGTAGGTTTGGAAGTTGTGTAGCGAAGAATGCTTAGCTTGGGTGCCCTGTTATTTTTTCTGCGCTAGGATTCTTGATATTGTCCGTTGGTACTTGCACCTGGTCTTGGCTATGTACACCACTGTTTCACGAAATAAAGTGAAATTGTTAAGATCCTTATGACATGACAACAGTGCCCCCATGTGTTTAATGAATACTGAGTTTGGTGAGAATTCGAAACAAAATACGTTCAGTAAAATCGCGTTCATCCGAAACTGATAACATTCATAACGACCGGTGTTATGCAGGAAAGCTACCCGCAGTACACAACAGTGTGATGCGTGGCTTTTACGCACACAGGTGGAAATTGGAAAGTATACATGTACGAATTTATATCTTTGTAAATGCTCTGGCCTACGTAGGTTGCTTTTTGACCGGTAGTCGGGAAAGCCAACGGTTGGGTTCCCTCAACGGCTTCCCTGTTTGAAAGGTAACAATAGGATCTTACCCAGATGGTTGGGGGCGGGTCGTTTGTCGGAGGTATAAATACCAGGTTCCAACTTGTTACGCTCTTTCATATCTCAGAATCGCAGGCTCGCAGATACTTCGATACAAGGCCCGATGGAGTGAGACAGTTTTTTTGGATGCACACACAGAGTGAGCGCCGTATGTGTAGGGACTTCTGCATGATAAACAGCGGGGGCAAGTTAGCGCTATGGTAAATAGTGCGCTCGTAGTGTGAAGTCCTGAGAAGTGCAATTCTGTGTTTTGGGGCAAATTGCAACCGGAAGCAGTTGATATTGGATTCGTAATGAAAAGATGCATATACGGCGAAGGGTAGAAGTGTAAATAAACTATACATAAAGAAATAACTGCGAGAGACGTTATTCTTGTCAACAAGTGATAAGACAATAATCCACCAAACCTGCTTGATTTGAAATTCGAATCCCTAAGAAGCATCTAAAATGATGGAAAACCCATATCTCAAATATCCATTCGGTTTTTTCTACACGCAGACAAGAATAGACTTCAATCTGCTTTCCATAACCATCAAGACGTATCTTCGCCTACAGTTTAACCGACCTACGAAACTAGAATTAAGTGGGGAGTGTTCTTTCTTGTTTTTGAATCTGAGTTAAGGATTGAAGCAGTGTCTTGTCTCTTTTGACATAAAATTGAACATTACAGTGAGGATGCAAAATGTATGAAGGATGAAGAGATTTTGTCGAAGATACTTTTGAAGTTCCCTTGCTCTTCTCGTGCTTAGATATTGTGCACCCAGTCGCCATTATGAGGTGAGAGGAAACCTAATTTTCTCACATAACAATTACAACTGAATCAAAATTTAAGTCCAATTTATGCTCTGATAAGGGTATCTAAGCTAAGCGGAAATGGAGAAGCAGTTTAGTCTGATTCGAAACACCTCACAGTGTGCTTCCACCGGAGATCGAATCAGAGACCAGTTGATTACAAGGCGACAACGTTGTTACCAGCGAATGAATTTATATGTATTATATGTTATTTTCAACAAAATATGGAGTTAAATATGGACTTAAAATTGTAAAAATTTACCTTTTCAATAATGTGACACCACACGAGCTACATAAACCACAGTACGCTTACATTGACATTAATTGTAAAACAACACAAAATGGGTTTTCCGTTTCTGTTTACAAAACAATGAATACCAAAATTTTGTTGTAAGTGGTCGAACGTGAATTTCCTTCTGTTGTCTCTTAAGGTGGATCTACATTGACTCTAATTGCATTTAATATCACAAGAAGTAATGGGAGTGTATTTCCAATTTGTCAGTTATTTGCAAGAAATTCACCCAAATCTTTTGGTCACATGGAAACATGTAGTTAAGGCGCGAATATGGAGTATATGTTGAGAAATGTTCTGAAATATCGAAATAATATGTAAAATATGAGCCAAAACCTAACATGTACAGATATGGAAAATAGGACTGAATTTTTCTAGTCTATATGCCAAGATGCGCAAAGATAATACAAAATATAACTGATTTTAAACATTATACATAAATATGCATTTACTGCATTTACATATAAACCCGTTCCCTGGTTATTACCTTCAGTATTATATCTTGTTCGATGGCAACACTGCGACATCTTCTCCATTTCTAGAAAACTCTATAATCGAATCACAAACATTAGAATTATCTCTTTCGATGGGAACACTGCAATATGTTCCCCCTTTGGATGAGGCTGTACAATGGAATCACTAACATTAATATTATAACTTGTTCGATGACAACACTGCGATATTGATCCTCTTTTGAGGAGGTCTTATAACAGAATTACCAACATTGGCATTATGTTTGGTGGATACACTGTGAGATCATCCCTGTTTTGAGGAGGTCCTATTACCGAATTGCCAACGTATTTTGTTCAGTGGCAACACTGCGAAGTTTTCCATTTTCTGAGGAGACCCTTAACCTATTTACCAACATTAGTATTATATTTTGTTCGAAGACAATATTGCAAGTAGGCTTCCCCGATGGAGCAGTGGTTGCGTCGTCGCCTTGTAATGAAGGGATCCCGGGTTCGATACCCGGTGGAGGCACACAGTGGTTCGTATCCCACTTTAAACTGTAGGTCCAGTCCCAATTAGCCTTAATGTGCATAAAGTGGACTTAAAACACCAACTCAATCAATCAAGCAAGATATTCCCACTTTTCAGAGGCGTTACAACAAAATCACTAATATCGGAATTATTTCTTGTTCGATGGCAATACTGCAAGATTTTCCCCTTTTTTCAGAAAGACCTACAACTGAATCACCAACATTAGTATTATTTCTTCTTTGATGGCAACACTGCGAGGTCTCCCTCCCTTCTTTGGATGATCAAATATCAACGAGTTACTCCTCCCTTCGTACAGTGTGGTAATTTTGTCAAGCACGTCCTTGGCGGGAAGCAGCGTGTCGGATCCGGGGTTCGGACAAGAGGCGATGCACAGGAGGAGACAAGTCGTGGAATTGCGATGAAAACAAGAGCGACCTGCCTAGTTAGATCGTAACTTCAGATTAGAGTGTTTATTTAACCTCAAGCTCTGATTCATTTGTCCCGGGCGACGAGCGAACGGGCTGGTAATGTGATGCAAGATGTGTGGTTCCCATTGACAATATGTAAATATCCCACGTGGAGGGCATTTGCATATATGACAGCCCGACTACGTGCGAAGATTTGTGTTACGATCATCTAGTACCGAGAACTTGCAGCAGTCGCCGCATAAAATTACATGAAACACTCGCCGTTAAGGTTCTTTGTTGAGAAAAGACAGAATTATGATAACTGCATGCAAAGAGGCTTGAAGAGGTGGTGCTACCATCTCGTGCAGAGAGACTTCGACTAAGAAGCCTGAGTGGGACACTCGTTTGCACACATAGAAGCTGCAAATCTAGAATATTTGCTAGACTGCACTGATATTTCCGATGGTAAATATATTTTACATAATCTAGAGTATGGTTGTATGAATATAGAAATGTGTCTACCTTCCTTCTGTCCCTGATTTACATAATCTAGAGTATGGTTTTATGAATATAGAAATGTGCCTACCTTCCTTCTGCCCCTGATTTGCATAATCTAGAGTATGGTTGTGTGAATGTAGAAATGTGTCTATTTTTCTTCTTTCCCTGATTTGCACCATCTAGAGTGTGGTTGTATGAATATAAAAATGTGTCTACCTTCCTTCTGTCCCTGATTTACATCATCTAGAGTATGGTTGTATGAATGTAGAAATGTGTCTACCTTCCTTCTGTCCCTGATTTACATCATCTAGAGTATGGTTGTATGAATGTAGAAATGTGTCTGCTTTCCTTCTGTCCCTGATTATTGCGCCTTTCCCTTTCAAGAACATATATTCTTCTTGAAATTTACTGAATCGATTCTCCTTTTATTCCCTTTGCTTCATTTGCAGTTAATTTTGTTTCTACATACAAATTTCCTGTTTATTCTCAGTGTGAGTGTATGTATGATTTATTGGAGGCATATTTCTTTGTCTTTTATTCTATTTACTGTATGGTTATTTGTTTCTTCTTAGCTCTCGTTTCGGTTTTCTAACAATAGATTTATTTCTTACTGTTATCAAGATGTTGTGTTAGTTTCCTTAATTCTCTATTGTATATTTTTGGTAAAATAGTTCATGGTAGTGTCCCTTAGGTTTGCAGCGCATGTTTCTGGCTTTTTACTACTCTAGTTGTGTTTTGTACTTTTTCGCATTTTGTTTTGTCGTTTTCTACTCGCCTTTCTCTTTTTTAATCACAGTATCAACCATTGATTTCAGTTTACTGACAGCGCAGTTACGAGGGTGATTCAAAATGTAAGGTAACAAGAGCTCTCATGGACAAACTTTATTCCACTGGCAGATATACTGATACACAGTAGTATGTCACTGATACACATAACTTTTCAACATAGTCGCCATGTTTGCCCAAACATTTGTTCCAACGGTACACCAAAGCATCAATGCCGGCATAGAAGAAAACTGCGTGAAGTCCCTGAAGCCACGTCATGACGGATTGCTCAACTTCCGTGTTGCTTGTGAATTGCCTACCACTCAGATGGTTCTTCATTGGTCCGAAGAGATGGAAATCACTGAGAGCTAGGTCTGGGCTAACGGAGGATGGTGCAGTACCTCCCAGCGGAAGCGTAGTAACAATTCACATGTGTTGTTGGCTGAGTGTGGTCGGGAACACGACGTCTGTTGAGAGAATTCCAGGTCGTTTTCTGCGAATTGCCTCCCGCAACCGCCTCGGTGTGTGACAATAACCTAATCACACTACACACTTCAGTGCTTGACCATGTTTCCATGAACGCAGCTATCTTCTAACTGATATTGCGACGGTCTGACGTAACATATGCGCCATCTAACGGCTATGCGATAAAGCTGTGCTCTTCTGCTGCGAGCCTGGAGGGATATGATACCCGCGAGAGCTCTTGATACCTTACTTTTTGAATCGCCTTCGTAGACTCACCTCTATCTATTGTTCATCTACTCAGTTTTCATTGGCTTTGCCTTAACCAAACTTGTGCTTCTTTCCTTTGCTTTTTATGCCAATTTTTTCTTCACTTATCCTTTGTTGCATAATGACATATTTTTCTTAATTTCCTTTCATGTATATATTTTCTTAAAAGTACCCTGCTTCCCTTGATTGTTCGAGGAAGACGTATATTCTGTCTTGTCTGTTATTCCCACTCACATTGTAGTCTATCAAAGATGCCGCTTCGACTCCCATGACACTGACTTTATTGTTTTGATAGGCACCAGGATTTTGTAATTAACAACACATCCCGGCCTCAGGGATGACCCATCTGCATAATTTGATTCATGGATATGTGCCTGAAGCGTCGACAAACAGAGCGAGGTTGTTTTTACGCTCCCTTGCGATGTGATGTGTTTTCCTTCACGCTTCAAGTGGGATCCGCATCTAGTGGAAGATTTCAGAGCTTCCAGAGAACAGGGTTTGTTTCGCAAACGTCACTGTCAGAGCTTTCAGTTGGGTATTTCCCATGCTGTTGCATTCTTTCTGTTTGTTTTTGTCGACTCATATTGTAATTTTTGTTTTTGTGGGCCTTTGCAATCCAAATTCTCCATTTGCACGAGCTCGGTGTATTTTACTTTCTCAATAATATTTTAGAAAACGACAACGCTTTGAAATTAGTGGGTATCGGGTTCGTTCTCAAATTGAGGCGATAAGTTACTGGTTTTGATCCAATTTTGAATTACCTTAGCTTGTGAAGCTACGATCATATCTGCGTTGTAATGGCCCTTTTGAAACTCAGTGATTTTGAGTTCTTGTTTTAGGTCATGAACAAATGGGCTAATCGGGACTGGACCTACAGTTTAAAATTGATTTCGAACCAATGTTCCTCCACCGAGTATCGTGCCCGGGATCTCATCAGAAAGTCCGCAAGGTCGTTACAACAAAGATATACATGACTGTACATCATGCAGTTTTAAAACTAACTTTCGCACTTGGTTAAAAAGGGGGGAATCCCCGGAAGATGACCGCCTCTACCTGCATTTGAGGATATGCCCTTATGTTGTGGTACCTAAAAGAGCAGAACGTCTTTTCCACGGAATATCGGTTCCCCAGTTTTTATTTCCTCATGACTTGACTTGGTTCAGCGAATACATATAATACATTCCTGCAAGTTACAATGTAATCCGCAGGATCTGGTACCGTTGTTGTTCGGTAGTCCAGAACAAACACAGTTTACAAAGTTTTTTTAATATGATATTTGTTTTGTGATCGTTTTCTCATAGGTATGTAGTGTGTGTTTCAGTACGTCACTCGACTGAGAAAGTGTTAGGAGTTGAGTAAGTAGATGTGACGTTGTGTAGACAAGTTCACGAGTTGTATTGTTGTTTGGTGAATTTATGTGCTTTGGCACTTGACTGTGTATGCGTTTTCATTACTACAGCTTTGTACTAATAGCAACGACGAAAGTAAATAATGATTTAATGAGAGAGTTTAAAACTCATAAATAAATTTACCTATAATTTCAGTCATGATCATATTCAAAATTATCACCAACTCCAGCTATAAACATTGTTAACCCGGATAACAATAACAGCACGTCAGACGGAACACCAACCATAATCATGTTAGGATTTGAACCCAGACCTTACCATATGGAGTGATCCTTAGTCGAGCACGCTTCACCACTGCTTGATTTAACATTTGAGTACATTAGACTCTTGTCCAGTCTTACGGCGGGCGCCCTAACTGTCGGCAAGGAAAGTGGGGAACGAGGAATACCCCGCAGACCAACCAGACAACAGCGGTGACGTAGAGGGTTACGACGTGGCGGAAGGAAGTACTACGAGCACCTCGATCTACAGGCTGCTGTGTTTCGCTCTGGATTGGTCGCTTCCCCGTTCACCACTTCACTTGCCAGCATGTAGAGCGCCCGCCGTAAGACTGGACAAGAGCTATAGTATGCTAATTTCAAGTTCGCACATAGCTGAATGGTTATCGCTGTTGCTTTCGTGCGTGCGTTGCCATGTTCAATCCCTGCAGGACTTGGTGAGTACCGAACACAGGTCTAGAAATCCAGAAACAGCTCTGGTTGGACTTGATGCACCGACCACATATCTCTGAATTAAAAGCCATTTGGCAGATCTTCCTTCTCAAAGGTGGGTTGAACCACGGAGTGTATGTATACTCTGTCCCGGGAGCAATTTCCCACATAACGGTAGAGAAGAGGAGGAAGCGAGTGGGCTATGTGTAGCAGTAAGGGCTGCTGCTAATAGCTGGTAACTGCTGCCGCATTTTCCTCTTCGTGCACTCACTTTCCCTCCCAAGCTTCACTTCTTGCACAGACACTTGTTTCCGTTCGCTTGCTCCAAAGTTTCCCTGGATACAGTATAGTTTGTTAGTGTGTTAATTCCTTTGTTGCTGCTCAATTACAATCATAACTTTTAACAGAACAGGCCTCCGTGGCGGAGTGGTTAGCACAGCGCAATACGCCGACAGGGTCCTGTGTTCTAATTCTGAACTGGGCATAGGTGTTCTCCCTTCATCATATCATCACTCATCATCTTTGCGATTAGCCAAAAGTGGCAGAAATGCGAAGTAAAATAAACGACATCTGTCAATCAATAGCTTTGTACAGGACGTGAGTAGAATAATAAAGCGGCTGTTGGTCATGTTAATATCTGGAAGTCAAGCACCAGCCCAGCAGCTTCCTTCAGAGATACGCCACTGGCTCACAGAATAAATGCACAGTTCCAAACAAAGTTGTCCGCATAAAGCACGTCATCATAAATAAGTCTATGCACCTACAATATGCCTTCTTAAAGCTGAATTGGTATATGGACTGGTAATACACTT
This sequence comes from Lepisma saccharinum, assembly GCF_977018435.1. Classification (NCBI taxonomy): domain Eukaryota; kingdom Metazoa; phylum Arthropoda; class Insecta; order Zygentoma; family Lepismatidae; genus Lepisma; species Lepisma saccharinum. Next base: position 39,325,919 of record NC_139253.1, read on the forward strand.
CCTCTCCCATGACGGCCGACTTTGTCTCGTGATGCTGTGCAGATAGGAATCTGTATTTCGCGCCGGAAGGAAATGGCTTCTCCGGGCTGTGTCAGGTAATTGTGGCTGATAAGAGACCAGCAAGTCTCCCCCCTCTCTTCCCTCCTTTTGCACTCCCGTTGTTTATCCTCCACGTACACAGCTTAGGCCGCACGCAATACACTTGGCATGAGGCCACGTGAATGCACACACACAGACACACACACACACCCAATGTCGGTGCTCCAGGCTCGGGAAAAGAATGCACAGAAGGATTTCTGAACCCCCTCCCCCCCCCAAAGGTTAACAAGCTATGCTCCAACACTATCATGCGATTTTTGTTTGGTTGGACGTTATCTTCGCTTACCCGCGAACCTTTGCAGATACACGTGGCCTACTATTCTGCGATCTGCCTTTGTTGCGGATTTATACAATAGATTTTAGATTGTTGCTCTAGCCAGTGTTGAATCCGCTACGCTACATCGCACTACGACGCCAGGGGTCCCGGGTTCGAATCCCGGCCTGGGCATGGATGATTGTGAGTGTCCATTCATCATATCATCACTCATCCCAATCTTCGCAAATTAGCCAGAAGTGGCAGAAAAAGAGAAGTAAAATAAAGCAAATTAATCAATCAGTGTTGAATCCAGTCACTTTCCTAAAAATGTAAGGGGAGGGGGCAATGTCATAAGGACCAAATTATAATATGATACTAATAAAAACAATACTAATTTTTAAATTCTCATTTACCTATGATATGTAATTAAATTAAATTAAGTTTATATTTCGATAAGATCGCATAGCACCACGTCACCAACATTCCACATCAAGTGATTGACCGTTAAAATAGTTGCAAGAAGTTGAAATTCGTTACAACAATAGAATCTCACATTACACAATTTTATTATATATTACTAGTTAGAAGTTGGAATGACCACAACTTTCGGATAACAGTTATCTGAATTTCAAAATTATCCGATATCCTCTTCGGATGCAATGGATAATCCGGATATCCGGAAAAAAGAGATTTGATGATGGATTTGTAGAAAATCCGACATTTAAATACGAAAGTGACGAATAAATGAATATGTGGACAGCTCCTGAAACTGATAAACGATAAAACAAACCCTGAATATCCTGATTTTTCGAATTCAGATAATCCAAATATCCTGATATTTGAAATCCGTATGGAAAATTATCCGATATCCGGATAAAATTTTACGAAAAAGGCAGAAAAAGTACGTTCTGTGTAAAATTAAACTGAATGAAAGAAAACCAGAGTGAACATGGATTGCCAATGTTCTTAGCTATTGTCTGAATGCTCTGCCAGGCTATTGCAATTTTCGGAGTGTATTTCCTGAATTCGTCACTGGCTCTAACAATCGTTTCATTATAACATTTGTGACAATGATGTAAGATTTATGTTGTGTTTATAAAATCCCTAAAGCCATTTAAAAGATATACTTCCTGCATTTCAAATATTCCAAAATTCTTCATGAATAATAATTGACCATGTTTTTTTAAAGGGAGGAAAAAACTGTCTCCCGTTTGGAAACAAATTTAGAAATGTAGAACTTGCGAAGGAGACTATCCTACTTTCCAATCTTCATTTCGAGGAATGCTCAGAAGCTACAAACTAAAGCTCTCACCACGAAAACAGTCCAGTCAAGGTCACGCCACCCACCTACAGTGTTGCCAATAAGCAACAATTTCAAGGGACGAAATCAACCGCATATGTAAAATACAACGCGCGAAGTGTCGACTGAGCAGCTTAGAAGAAGTGTGACAACCTTGGAGGACCAGGGGTGTGGAGGAGGCAAGATGAAGCTCCAACCTTGACTGGACGGTTTTCGTGGCAAGAGCTATAATTATATATCCATATGAAGTGGGTACCATTTTAAATGTGAAAGCCAGTTGCTGAATCTTGCTGCAAATTTTCAATTACATATGTTAACTGCTTGTCTAGGTTTTTTGTAATAATTCTGACATTTTTCTTCTCTTCTTTCAGGTAAGTGTTTCGAATGTGTCCGCAACTTTATTTTCCATTGATGAGCGTTTTCCGCAGGTGAGACAATAGCTATTCATTCTTTTCCTTCACTTCATGTTCTCATAATCGAATACCAACGGGGTGTTGAATTACGATGTCCTTGCTTCATTTACCTGTTTGATTTGATTTGTGTTATTTAGCATCGCTTTTCTTCCACTTTTAGCTAGGGGATGAGTGATGATACGATGAAATTGATGCATGGGCACTCGCAAAGAACACTCATGCCAAGGCCGATATTCGAATTCGGGAGTCCTGACGTCGTAGCGTGCTGTTTCAAGCACCCAACACTTCAGTCTACCACTTAAGGCGCTCGGGCACCGTGACGATGAGTATAAAAAACTAAGTGTTGAAAAGAATGCTTTACACACACACACAAAATGATAAATACGTTCCTTACCTGCGATTCAAACCTAGGACGTCTACATTAATAACCCCATTGTGATTAAGAAAGCGTAGCAGAATTGCACTCCGGACTAAAGTTACTTGAAATTAGTGACATTAAGAAAAACAAGCGTTGCAGCTTTCATTTCTCTCTCTTCAAATCATATTGCATAATGGAAAATAGTGCAATAGTCAAAAGAAAGACCCGTATCCCTACGGATATGAAGACAAAATATTCTGGTATAATTAATGGGAAGGATCAACGTTTGACTCTTTCTGTCAATGTAGGTCTTTATCTATAACACGTATGAAACAAGGTTGTTCCTCTGTAACGGATCTTTTAATTCCACGACTGTTGCAAACACACTAGTAAAATTTTAATGATAATCCTGGCCTTCGCTCGAGATTTGATATTCCCAAAGCTACGGTACAAATATAATCATGGTAAGAAATCTTGTGAACCTGTGATATAAGTATTCTCTTTGAGACACGGGCTGTGAGGGAAAAGGAATTTTTAATTGATCGCTGGCTAGGGTTTAGATTAAATATCCCCGTTACGAACTGTCCGTATGCTAAATGAAAAGATGGCCATGAATCAGTTGAAATTGTGAGTCTCGTTATATTAAAGCACGCAGCCCTTGTATTCTGGATGTTGTTAATAAGTGATTGGGTGCGAATCTCTCAGGCTTTGTTTTCATGGAGTTTAAGCCCTCATCATGTTCTTACTTTGTACCATCTGGACCTAGGTAATTGCAAGTGCTCAATATATGCGAATATCGAAAACAGGGGTGGGTTCGGTCTTAGACTAAAGTAGCAGAGATAGGCGGCGATGAAATATGAATCAACATCCCTTTGGTGTTCTTTTCCTCTGTTAACATTAACTTGTTTTACAATACATAGTAAAATGATAGTGAAATTTAAAACCAATATTTTCGTTATGTGTCTTGTGGGTTACCTCGTTCAATATCCCACCTTTACATTAAGTATGTGTACCAAATAAGGCCCGGCTCATAATACCCCCCTTCCTCCGGCCCGGGGTTATCATTGGAATAATCCGGAAAGTTTCCGGTAAGTCTATAAGCTCCTTACAATTGGAGGGATGGGCAGTAGCAACATCCAATGTCAGTTGCATGTGAGCTAGCGAGCAGCCAATTAACAGGCGACGAGGAGAAAGGGAACTCTCTTCTTATATACAAGATATGCTTATTTGCTTTCAAATGCATGCTAAAACGAAACACTTTGTGCCTTAAATATCATTATAAGTATACTAAACTATGTCTTTTGAGTTGGTGGTGTCAGGTTTTCAAAATCTTGTTTTAACCATGACACATGCTCTACAAATCAATTGTTAATATGAGATTCCCTGTAAGGCTTTACTAAGCGCACAAAAGTAGCAGAAGTACCCATTTTTTACTGAGACTAAATTATACTGTTATGTTTGTTGTTACATTGAGAGCAATACAATTGGTACACTAAAAGTCTAATTTTCTGATGGATACTGAAAAATACTTGTGAAAAAAACAACAAAAAAACGTAGGGAACAAATAATGACATTACTAAATGTCGTCACTGTCGTGTGTGGCGCTGCGTATGTAAATGTACTGAACAGTTTATAAGACCTTTGGAATTGTAAATATGTTTGTAGTTACAGATTGTGTTTTGTCTTTTATACGAGTTCGTTTTGAAATGTTTAGTGGCAATTTGGTGTTACATAAATAAGGTTGGATTATGCGATACATACCTTTCAAAATGAACTCGACACCTTAAGTACAGTCTGCGTGTGTTTGAAATCTCAACAGTCACTTCATTGCCCAGGTAGTTACAAAGACAAATCTTAGTGACATATGCTCAAAAACGTCTTGTAAAATGTTAATGAGCAACGATCACAGAATCCTGAAGAAACAAAGTCAGTTTGAAGAAAAAATTAACAAGTCTCTGAAACCAAACGTTCCGAGAGAGAAAAAAACAGCAGTAAGGACTGAATATGTCAGGCAACTATCATTGAGCATTGAGTCATAATAGTTAAACTATTGGAACGAGGATGCGAGAAGAAAGGTGGCATTGCCACATCCATGGTGAAGGAAGATCTGATATGAGACACTGTTAACAATCGCAGAAAATATAGCCATGAAGAATTTTTGAGCCTAAAACCAAAGACAAACTTCCAAACTTCACTTCCCTCATGTGAACTGTACCTTACCTTTCATTAATGTAGAGGAGAAAGCAATTCTGTTTTTACGTAACAAACTGGAATTTTAGATTTTCTGTATCATAATATAAGTTCTTGACCGTTCATTGAGAACATTACGCGTACACTGTAAACAATGTAATGTGTTTGCTGAAGCAGTTTGTTATGGGGAGTATACTAGCGCATGCGAAGTGGCGAGGTAGAGGAGAAAGAGGAAGGGTTGGAGAAGGGAGAGAGAGAAGAGAATGAGCGGTAGATCGAGAACAGAAATAGAGAGAGAGAGAGATTGGTAGAGAGTAGATAAGCGAGGAAACAATGTAAATGGCGCCCCAAGAACCAGTACCAGGAAACAGAACAAGGAAAATTTCCGTCGATTTTCTTTCGGTCAGTGGGTATGGAAACTTAATACTCTATTTGTGCCTTCTAAGTAGATTTGGCTACTCTGTCACTTCTCCGAATCATTATACCTCTGGGGCCTGTTAGAGTACCCAAGAGAGAATTCGCAACGGCTACAGATCGCATCCGTGCGTACATGAACCGAATAGCACAACAGCACGCAAGCTTCGTGAAAAAATAGCAAAGGTCTCTTTCTTTATCTGGAGAAATTAAGACTTCTCGCGAGATAACCGCAGGGGACCGTGTGTCATCCCGCTCCACGGCTGATCTTAATGTGCTTATTATGTCTTCCGCGGGACTGTCACCCCGCACCGGTCTTCATTACGACGCCCGACCATCTTGAGTTCATTACTCGGGAGCCTGCTTCCGCAAAATCTTCTCCAAGATGGACGGCGGAAGGGGAAAACGCGAGAGAGTCGTCAGCAGGACTCCGGAAACGCTGCTTTATGAACATGACTGCTGGATGCCCCGCGTTTAACGCTAGAGGTGCCATAAAAGAAAATGGCACAATAAATCTTCAACACCTATTTAATGGTGTGGGCAGTTCATTCCGTGGATCTCCTCCACATGAAAATGAAGAAGAGGCTTCTTGCAGTCGCTGGAGCGAACACGCAAGTAACAGGTCTTCTCTATTGGCTGAACGGAGAGGACAGTTCTCCAAGGAATTCCTTCTTCTGTGGCCACGCAATCCTTGGCCCTTTCCTTCTTCCCTCCCTTTTTTCTCCTTCTCGTCCCCGCCGGACCCCACAATTTTCCATCAAATTCGCATTAAAGTTCTCCGCTGGCCCGCTGAACAGCGAGATGGATCTCTGCTTTCCTGATGTCCTGCCCCAAAAGAGGTTTGCTGTGTTCGACGTGCGTTGCTACCGGGTCGTGAAACTTACTTTTCCCCTCTCGCGAGGCTCAGGGCCGTATGTGTTTGCTGAAGCAGGTTGTTTGGGAGTTATACTAGCTGGTATGCCGCATGCGAAGTGGAGAGAGTGGTAGAAAGAAAAGATAGAGGTAGAGAGATGAGATAAATTGTTAGACAGATAAGAGAAATAGTGGAAGAGAGGAGAGAAAGAAATGAGAAAAAAGAGAGTGGAAGAGAAAGAAATGAGAAAAGAGAGAGTGGAAGAGAAAGACTGAGAGGAAAGAGAGTGGGAAATAGAAAGAATGAGGGAGGAGGAAAAGAATGACTGAAAATCGAGTGGAAGAGAGAAAGAATGAGAAAAAAAGAGTGGAAGAGAGAAAGAATGAGAAAAAGTGGAAAAGAGAAAGAATGAGAAAAAAGAGTGGAAGAGATAAAGAATGAGAGATTAAGAGTGGAAGACAAAAATAATGATGGGAAAGAGAGTTGAAGAATGAATGAGAGAAAAGAGAGTGGAAGAGAGAAAGAATGAGAGAATAGAGAGCGGAAGAGAGAAATGGGAGTGAAGGAATGAGAGAAATGGGAGTGGAAGAGAGAAAGAATGAGAGAAAATTAAGTGGAAGAGAGAAGGAATGAAAGAAAATGGAGTGGAAAAGAGAAGGAATGAAAGAAAATGGAGTGGAAGAGAGAAGGAATGAAAGAAAATGGAGTGGAAGAGAGAAGGAATGAAAGAAAATGGAGTGGAGGAGAGAAAGAATGAGAGAAAAGGGAGTGGAAGAGAGAATGAATGCGAGAAATGGAAGTGGAAGAGTGAAAGAATGAGAGATGAGACAGTGGAAGAGAGAAAGAATGAGAGATGAGAAAGTGGAAGAGAGAGAGAAAATGGGAGATGAGACAGTGGAAGAGAGAAATAATGAGAGATGAGACAGTTGTAGAGAGAAAGAATGAGCTAACTCGGAGTAGAAGAGTGAAAGAATGAGAAAACTGGGAGTGGATGAGAAAATGAAATGAGAGAAAATAGAGCGGAAGAGAGAAATAATGAGAGAGAAGAGAGTCGAAGAGAAAAATGAAACGAGGGCAAAGTTTCAGGGTAACCAAAAATATAGCCACTGAAGTTGAAGCGTTCGAAACCTGGTCTGAGCGTTCCTTTGCAACTGTCTCTCATTTTATTCATCTAACCATCACTCAGTCACATCACCGTGCTTGACTTAAAGATGCAGAAGAACCTCAGTGTCTTCAATCAATAATGGTCCTCTCCAATAGTGTACTGGTTAGCACGTTCTTCTTGTTAAGGTTGATTGATTTATTGATTTGGTGTTTTAAGTCCGCTTTATGCACAGTAAGACTAATCGGGACTGGACATACAGTTTAAAGAGGTATCCGAACCACTATGTAGGCCTACCTCCACCGGGTATCGAACCCGGGACCCCTTGATTACAAGGCGAAGACGCTACCACTGCGCCATCGGGGAGGCCTCTTCTTGTTAAGGGTTCTTGGGTCAAATTACAGCTGAGAAGGCATTACAACGGGGGATACCTTTAAATGTTGGACTTTTAACGCGAACTACAAGTATATATTCACTATCTAATAGCTTCGTTTAAGTACACGAAAAACTCAATTTCCTTTTATACAACAGCAACAAGTATTTTATTTATTTTAAGTTTGACTTGGTTAGTCTTTCCGGGGGCGTGTCCGGATCCCCCTGGACCCCTAAATACGTCCTTGCATGGAATCAAACCTATGATGTTTTGACCTCCCCTCCCTATCGAAATAGTTTCAATGCAACATGTTGTTCAAAGCTTTAAACTTATTGGCTGTCCATTTCTTGCAGTAGAGAGACATAAACTTTAGTGTGGTTTAGCCTTGTGACATAATTTCATCAGCACATTCTGCAACGTATGGAAATGTTATGTATCATCAAAGATGATGAAATATTAAGTAGTATAATTTCTACTGACTTCTCTGGTTTCTGGTATAATACACTGAAACTATTTATAATTTACTCTCCCATGTGTTGGTGACGTCACATGTGAGACGTTTACACGATCCATGTAGAAACCTGACCTTCACACACGATAAAAGTGTGATGTGGGCCTTTGTTTCAAAGTAAATGTGTTGTCTAGTTACACCCATCTATAAGCGTTAAACACATCAACGAATCGTGCAGAATATTGTACATTTAATGCATCTTTCTGGATGCTATTGTGTTTTTCAAAACCTATGTTGATTCATTACAAACTAGCATTGCTTATAGATTGTGTGTTGGCGTTCAAGTTGAGCTTTGCAGGAATTACAAATGTAGATTCAGAAATTTCAGCTAGTCATTTCCGCAATGCAATAAAACAAACATTCTACCCAGCGCAGTAATTAAGTAATTAGCCCCAGATAAATACCTACTTCCATAAATACACAACGGATTGAAATAGATGATAAGAAAAAAAAATTCCACTTTGCGCAGCAAAGTTTGAACGTGTAGAGCTCATTCGTAACTTTGTTTACTTTTCCAACATCTCTATATTCATACCGACAATGAGAATGTAAGAAAAACTGATAAAATGAATGCTAAAACAAACAGAAAGAAACGACTGTGCCTTGATCTGGTTGAAACCTACCGTTGTTAGCTTTGTAGCAAGGTAGACTTACCACTGCAGAACGTAAACAGAAATAATAAAGTTTTGGTATGCGTTAAATGTTGGTAAATTTCAATATGGTTTGTGTATGCTGGCCTGGATGTAAGTGTTTGAGTTATGAAATGAATAATAAGCTGTAACATTGTCTTTAAGTTGAGGGACACATAGGTTACTGTTAGATTAGAAAAGTTATAAGTTGGTTAAATGTTGAAGGTTTCATGAAACTTTCTCTTACATCAAGTGTTAACTTCTACCGTTATAATCAATGTAGACTGATATTTATCTTAATGTTTTGGTAATGTAGTCTTACCAAGTCTTGGAAATAAGTTCAGAACAACTCTTAGAGCATTCTCACTTCGCTGGTTCAAAATAAGTTTATTCAGTCCAATAAAACGTATTACTAACTTAGAATAAATGGTAAAATGTTTTAATTCTCGAACTGAGATAAAAATAAAAGATGAAAAGTATAAGTGATGTGTGTTCCTAATTGTGATAAACTGTAAATTGCATCTCATTTGTGTAAAATGAGTATCAGAGCTTGTGCTTAACTGAGATAAACGCGTAATTTTGTTGCATGTAAAGCTAATTTGTAGACGTCCCTAATTGGGGTAAAACATCTAATGATTGATTTGGTTTATTTTCCTTCGCTTTTGGCTAATCGCGAAGATCAGTATGAGTGATGATATGATGAAATTGATGAAGGGACACTCACAGAGAACACCGAATCCCAGGCCGGGATTTGAACCCGGTATGTTAAGCACTCCGCCACAGAGGTTGAAAAGTTAACTGAATTGGTCTAGAATCTACAATAACAAATTATGTTGTTGTACTCCGCTTCCAAGTCAAGTCTCTATCTACCAAGGGCACAGTTGATGGTGTTTTAAGTCCACTTTATGCACAGTAAGGCTAATTGCAAAAAAGAAAGCCACAGTTTTCAATCAGAAAGTTTTGAGATGTCTTTATACAGCCAAATGATTTTACCTTCTATCTGAAAATAGTAATCTAGAAAGGCAATTCGGGCCTGCCAATTATAGTGGATTCGAAGTCAAGAGATAATCGAAAGGGGAAAAAATTAGAAATAGAGCAACCACCAGAGCCTCGTAAGCCTGCAAAAATACCAGTTGCACATTGCGAGCGAGGCAAGTTAACACCGAGATCTGCTTCAAACAGTATTGAGCCTGAGAGGTCTGAAATAAATTCACAAGCTAATGGGACTATTCATTATTTACACGTAAGCCTCTCCTACCTTGCTAAGCTATCTCCTGCAAGCCGTGCATGGCTTATCATGAATTAACGTGCAATGAGACGACCGGGGACTTGAAGCCCGACGCGGAATAAAGTTAGCAATGGCCCTGATCGCATGCAAACTTGATAACCTCCCTTCTTCAAGGCCAGATTCATCAATTCCATTCATGGCATTAGGTTCGGTCACCGAAGATGAGCGTGATTTTGGTGCGCTTGTGATTGACAATGGACGAGGAATAATTTCCACTCGTGTAGGCAGCTCCACTGGCCAGCTGGGGCTTTTCAACATTAATCAACGAAAAGGTAATACTGTGGATAATACATGAATATATCCTCGTCGGAGTAGTCATTCTAACGCTCTTCGTAACCAATGGTTTTATGTTCGAAGCCTGGTTAATGCGTGGATATACCATGGATGTTTGTCTAATTGTCCAGTTCATACTGATCTTCGCGATTAACCAAAGAGTTAAAAAAGTGACTAAAAATAAGAGAAACAAAGAAAATAATAACGACAACAAAGAATGTAGTTCCACTTCTGCAATAACTGAGCATTCAGAGTGATCTATCTTCTCCAATATATTTAATGTCGGTTTCGACAATTGTGTGGCATTTCAATAAATGTAAAAGAAAAATGTGACGTAATTTTAATGTTCTTTTTCTTCTTTTATCAATTGGTTATCCACGTTGATGAATTCAGTAAATTAAAAGTGTGTCTCAATTCAGCAACGATAAAGAAATTGAACCAAAGCAGACCAACGTGCCACAAGAGAAACTTCGTTAATCCAGCAATGTCGTTTTCATGATTTCAGCATTATTAACATATCAAAGACACATTTCTGTATGCTATTTGTTACATGTCTCAGATTCATTTTTCCTCAAACGTGGCTGAGACAGAATACCTTCATTTTTCCTCAGACGTGACTGAATCAAAATAGATCAATTTGTCACGAGACGTAGCTGAACCAAATAAGTTCCATATTTCCTGAAACGTAGCCAAAGCAAAGAATATCTATACTTCCACTTAAACGTGCCTAAATCAAAGTAGATGCATTTCACCTGAAACGTGGCTACAAAAGACGGTTCATTTTTCGCCAAATTTTACTGAATCAAAGAAGATTCATTTTCCTCAAAGGTGGCTGAATCAAAGAAGGGTCAGTCATATTTCCTCAAACGTGGCTGAATCAAAGAAGGGTCAGTCATATTTCCTCAAACGTGGCTGAATCAAAGAAGGGTCAGTCATATTTCCTCAAACGTGACTGAATCAAAGTAGATTCATTTTTACTCAAACCTGGCTGAATCAAAGTAGATTCATTTCGCCTGAAACGTGGCAGGAATAGAAGTTTAATTTTTTTGTCAAATTTTACTGAATCAAAGATGATTCATTTTCCTCAAACGTGGATGAATCAAAGTAGATTCATTTTTACTCAAACGTGGATGAATCAAAGTAGATTCATTTTTACTTAAACGTGGATGAATCAATGTAGATTTATTTTTACTCAAACGTGGATGTATCAAGTAGATTCATTTTTACCCAAACCTGGCTGAATCAAACTAGATTAATTTCGCCTGAAACGTGTCAGGAATAGAAGATTCATTTTCTTCAAACGTGACTGAATCAAAGTAATTTATTTTTACTCAAACGTGGATGAGTCAAAGTAGTTTTTTCCCCCGAAAACGTAGCTGTACCAAAAAATATTAATTTTCCTCAAACGTGGCTAAATCAAAATAGATTCATTTTTACTCAAACGTGGATGAATCAAAGTAGTTTTTTTTCGCAAACGTGGCTGAATCCAGTATGGTCATTTTTCAGAGGTAGCTGAATCAAACTAGATTGCACACAATTGCATTCACGTTTTCTTCATATGTAGCTAAATAGAAATAGACTAGTTTTTCAAAAGGATAAATAATTTCTGCTCTGTGTATCAACGAGTTCCTATTCCTTGGGGATGATTAACGGATTTCCGTTTTTCACACATATCTTGATCATTGCGAATAGTTTCATTGCAAAAAAGTGTGCAGAAACTAAACCACGAGTCCTGACACCATCTGTGTACTTGTTCTACAACGCATTAATCCCCTCAGCGAAAACGGCTCTGCGGTGGTGTTAGTGTATTCCGGCAGCACAAAATACAAACTCTCTCCTTGCCCTCGGCTGGGGAGAAAAATCCCACCCCTTCGCTAGAGTTTCAGAGTTCACTTGGTCATGTGATCATACCGTGCTCTTCGCTCTTGTCTTGTAGCACTCAGATTAGCATAATTGAATCGCAGATCTTTTGGTAACTCTGAGAAAGGGATCCTGGACTCTCGACTCTCTTCCCCCAGTTATAACGTTCCTCGTGGAAATTCAGGAAAATGACTAATAACAGCTTTTGCTCCAAAGGAGCTTACGGACACTGACACCTCGCACTTCCGCTCCTGAGAGAGAGCTTTTGTCTCTAAGCACTGTTTTGCACGTTTCTCGAGAGCAGTACAGACCGCATTCGGGTGTGTCTTTTGGGCCAGAGTCACACAGCTGTGCCATCCTAATGGAGAAAGTTCTTCGCTTGAGCATCCACCGTCCCAGCACCAGACACGACAGTGCGGAAGAGTCATTTAACAACCTGGCGCCAGTGCCTGGTCCACATCCAGCATCCCTGTACAGCGTCACGTGGTTACCCTTGTTAAGATCCCTTCTTTTTTTCCCACGCGGATCAATACAGAAAACCTCCAGCTTCTATTTAGTTGGGAAGAATGAAAGAATGGAACATCTACTGTTCCATTTGCTACTGGGAACATCCGCAAACTGCTTCAACACGAAAAAAAGAAGCAACATTGGGTCAAAGAGAAGTAAACCTAAATATGCATAATCTCGTTTCCTGACTCATCTCCAAATAAAATTGGGAACCAAGCCAGTCCGCTGGCCGTCTCGAGTGTTGCAGTATTTTTAGAGAGAGACTCGCTAACTTGGGGATATTACGTAGACGGGCGAACACGTGCATGCGACGGCGTTGGAACTAACGACCTGTAGGGAAGTAGTTAAACCAAATTTTGTTAATACGTGCATTTGTTTAACGGAGCATTAGCATGATAAGTTTCCCCAGATCTCAGCAGCGAAGAGGAGTACTTTCTGCAGCCATTCTCGTTGCCAGGATACTGTTTCCCCATTGCACTTTTCAATTTATTCAATGAAGTGCATCACAACCCTATGTTACAACTACAAATTCGGCTGTGCTACAAATTGTAAAGATTTGTAGCTGCGACAAGTAAACATTTCTTACGTTTCTAAAGCAGCTTGAATCAAATGTTAATATACGCAGGTTGGTAAGTTTCGAACGAGGGCTGTTAATAACAGGGTGGCTACTGAGCAGGAATTCCTTGAATTCCGGGAATTGTGCGTGAATTATTAACTCCGGGAATTGTGCGTAAATTTTTCTGCGTAAAAATTTTAAATGTTTAAAATCCAAATTCCATTGAATTTATACATATTTATGTGCCCTGCTTGAAATATAAAACAGTATTCTCTCAATCCGTTTACTTTTTTAGTGTTCTTTGCAGAACAATCTGTGCGACCGACTGAAGATTATTGCAAAATAGGATATCTGGAAGTTGATTAGGTAAATATGAGTTTGAAATTGTTGTACAGTTAACAATTTTCTGTAGATTAGTACATCCCGTAACATTTGTGACTCATGTTTGTAGATGTATTTCGAGTCTGAGTACATGCTAAATGTAAACTCTATACCTTACATTAAGTTTTTTTATACATACATAAACACACACACACAGTTTAATTTAATTCAATTAAAATTTTTGGGTACGTTGAATCACACAAGCCCTTTATATTGTAAATATATTTTGTCTGTGAATGCATGTGTGTGTGTGGTGAGAGGCGGTAATATGCAAGGTTGAAATAGAGAAACCATCTGCCTGAATTTTTGGAAAGTTTGCCTTGAAAACCGGGAATTATTTTAGCATGGTCCTAGAATGGCCACCCTGAAAAAGGATGACTGAAATGTGTCCTTTCACAGATACCAGCGTACCTAAAATCTTCATTTAAGATATAAATTAACTAAATCTTATCAAAATACTTTTGTGGTCAAACTTTACAACGGTGTATGCTCCAGGACAATTCTAGGTCGCGTAGACACTGGAAGCAAAGAAATCTAGATACCTTAGTAATCAGAAAATGTATTGAGATTGAAAAAGAAACAGTCGTCCATAAGCTGAATCACTTTTGGTGGGAATATATGGCGTGCAACACTTTAATAAGTAATGAGTGTTTATGAGAACATGTATTAATCTCTTGTTAACATTAACATCAATCCACTCGAATTTTGCAAGAGCATATTTAACCTGTAAAAGGTAGTAGTCCTGTGCAGATAGGGAGTAGAGTAATTGGTTCTCAACAGAAAGTTCAGGGACTTCAGATGGACCTATTAGCAGAAAGAGCCACCTCATTAGTCGAACGGGTTAAATGGTTGACTCACGATCTCACCACCAAAGAATTCCGCTTGGAGTCCCATCCTGAGTGTTTGTGAGTATCCTTTCATCGTTGTCAGGTATTCATTGTCGTTATTGGCCTAAAAGAACAGACGAAGGATATTAAATAGAAAAATGTAACAATAACGCTACCAGCTCGGGGGCAGAACGCGTTAAGTTGTCAACTTTCGTGTCACCGATATCCCCGAGTTCCAGTCCCGACCTGCAATATGTAGTTGTACTTTGCGAGCGTCCCTTCATCAATTTCATCACTCATCCTCATCGTCACGATTAGCAGGAGTGACAGAAATGTGACCTAGATAACATACAAATAAGAGGTAAGGTAAAGGTACCCTTGTGCGCGCGCACACGTGCAGTGAAGGCATATAGGGTGATGTGGAAGTATAGAGCTTCACATATTCTTGTTCTGTGCCATAGTTGGGATGAAGTGATCAGCATCACGCCCGACCTCTTTCACCGCCCAGGGTTAACCACAGGTACCAATTTACGAGGCTGGGTGGGCCTTATAGCCACGCAGAAACAGGAAATGACTGAAAAAATTCTTGGTTCAGATCACCTGCCTCGGCTTCGAGTCGTCTGTCTCGAACCCTGGTCTTTCGCGTGGCAGACAGTTGCTTTACCAACTGAGTTACCGCGGCTCTAACGTAAATACAAACACATAACAATAATGCTGCTTTGTGAAATTTCCCACGTACACACTCATTCCCAACATATTGAGTACTCTGAAAAAGGACCAGGTTATTTTTGCATAAGACACCTGAGAACCCTGACCGACATCTTACATTCCTTCCAAGCAGTAACGAACCACAGTGAAGTTTTGCAAGAACAGTGGAGCCTGGAAGGGAAGTTCGCTGGCATTTTCCTCCTCTGTGAGCGCTTTTCTTGATCAATTGCATTTGCCTAAGGAATTCCTCCAATTATTCAAATTTTTCCTTTGATTGTGTGGTTCTTCTTCTGTACCTGCACAAGTGACCTTCCTCCGTCTTAGCTTTGTTTGATATTTAGAGCCTCATTCGGCTCCTTACTTCTGGAACAACCCGCGTGATGAATTATTCATTTCGTGAAGCAGCCGAGCGTGAAGAGATACACAATTCTATATTCACAGCACGTGATTTGTATCAAAGGTTTCCTTCATAACGGAGGGAAACGGGGCTTATTCAGCAAGTTAATGAGGTTTTAAACTCCGTGACTCCTAAGGAAAAAGGCGAAACTGTTTTGAATTGCATGTTGCTTGTCATTTTGCGATATTCATTGGAGGTCTGGCTTTTTTGATAGTGCATCAACAATTTTGAGTGTATTGTTGGGGTATTGTTGAGTACAAGATAATTTTAACGGTTACGTCATTGTTAGAAATCCTAATGGAAATTCGAAATATAGTTTATCTACAACTGTTTGGATGATGGTCAGTTCATCTCTTTTACACACTATAGTGTCCATTAATGAGGATGTAAGAGTACATGTCCACTTATTCTCATCCTGAGGAGGCATGGAGAGAATAATTGTCACTACATGCAAGCCGACCTTAATACAGGTGCTTCTAAACTGATTTTTGCAGACCCATGTTTACTGAGACTTTTTTGCTTCTATTATCGGGTACTTTCAACTGTGTCAGTTTGCGCTATTACTTATGATGCACCCTGTATATAAATATAGGATGGAGGTAATTAGATAAATGATGCACAGTGTCAGTATTCATACTTGAACTTCTCACTTTGTCTTTTTAAATTGGCCAAAATTCTCTCCACGAGAACCAAATTGGATAATAATGTTACCAGTCTTTCTGTTATCGGGTTTCAATTTCACTTCAGAGGTATGAGACTTGTATACAGTCACCAACAATAAAAATGGGACAACTGTATCCTAAAATACTCACTTCTCTGAATGCTGTTATGCGTGTTGCCTAACTCTACAGCAACGGCAAAGTTTTCTGTTGAGGACATGTTTTGAAATTCGCTCATTACGGTAGATGTAGGCAACATACAATCACGCGCTTTCAAAGTAGTCTTCCTCTGAAGTGATGGAGTGGAGTCCTCAAAATCGGATCGGCCTGCAAACCGAATCGCCCTAAGGTTTACTGTCTCCAGCGTTGAACATATGGCATGGTGATGTATTTTACTATTCTCACTAAGTGGCCCCATGCCTCGTGCAGACAGTAGCGGACGCATACAGTGTTCACTCTGTATTCATAGTGACAAACCGATTCGAAACATACCGTTGACGTGAGCCATTGCGTGTGTTTACTGCTGTGAAATATTTCTTCAGTACGTGGTTAAGATCATAAGGTAAGCATTGTTGTAATAGGTGTTGATGTTTGTGTGTTATAAATAGGAGGAATACTACACAAATACGATGTCATTGATTTTCATGGCCATTGTTACTGTTGCTCGTGTAGGCGGTACTTTGCAGTTCGTATACCAATCCTTTAAATCGGATCATAAAAAGTTGTGCAAATTGGATCACCCCAAAATAGCACAATATGTAAACATAATGTATGATTAGATGTTAGAAAACAGGAAAACACGGATATATAACACACACTCACACACGCACACAGACATATACACATCGTACCCTCATCAAAAAAGCACATCACCAAATGTCACATCGCCCAATAATGTGAGAGAATTACGAGACATTGCAGCAGCTTCTAAAAGTCTAGAAG
Organism: Lepisma saccharinum; assembly: GCF_977018435.1. Lineage (NCBI taxonomy): Eukaryota > Metazoa > Arthropoda > Insecta > Zygentoma > Lepismatidae > Lepisma > Lepisma saccharinum. The sequence goes on from NC_139253.1 coordinate 39,342,815, forward strand.
TTCTGATAAAATCTAAGCGGCGACAGAACATCACATTATAAAAAAAAGTGAGACGGCATTTCTTCAACTGATAGCTCCACCAGTTCTGATGACGAATCGTTAGAGGAAAGTCAAGGTAACGACTAGTGTGGATTTTGTGAGCGGTTATACTCGGATTTAAATTACAGTTTTATCGGAGATTGTATTTATTGCAAGCGGTGCTCAGCGTGGTATCATGAACAATGTGTTGGAGCACAAGGTAAAAAATATATTCATTTGTGGGAAGTGTGTTGTGTAGGGAAAAATGTTTTGTGTAGTGAATAGTGTATTCAGTAGTGCAAGGTGTTTTGTGTAGTGAAAGGTGTTAGTGAAATTTTGGACAAATATGTTTGTTACTGCAGTTATATTTCAGCTACTACCCTATGATCCTCTTTCAAGGACACGTGATCCGGTTTGCAGGACATTTTTACAAAGAAAAAATATTTTGTAGTTCCTTTAGTTTTCAATATGTAACTTTATTAATATGCAAATGCAAAAAACAGCGTTTCGGGAACATGTGTAGCAATGATGTACCTGTCGGATGCTGTTCAGTTTGTGTCCAAAAAATTACTACTTGCGATTTTATGTGTGTGTCATTTGAAGGTGATCCGATTTTGAGGACTCAACTCTACGCTGATTCCAATTTTCAATCCACTTTTCAAAGCAATCATTGAATCCCTTTTTTGGCAGTCTGTTTAGCACAACTGAAAGAACGCGAGTTCTCAGTGGCTTCAGAGTGTAGTGGCTATAGACTGTTCACGAACCACATGATCATAAGAAACAACAAAAACTGATTACCACACATTGATATAGCTCCAAATCCACGCTGAGCACTAGACACACGTCCTAAATTATTGACTGCCTCTCGCCTACTGAATAGTTCCTGAACAGCCTGTAATTCTGTTTCATCTAATCCCCTTTCGCCTAATTGGTTATCAGCACAAGATAATGTGATTTATCACCTGACCGCCATTTTAGGCGAATCGGGATAGCTTTCCCCTTTTGCTAATTCCAATTTCGTCTAAACTAGTTGAAAGGGAAACATTTCAAATGAAGGGAATTTACCGGTCTCTCAACAGGGAGATAGGTGTTCTGTTTTGTTATGTTAATTCATCCTTGATTTGCACTCAAGGTTAGGTTAGGTTAATAACATAATAACCTAAACTAGCCTTAATTAGCGCTTAGCATGCGACTAAGGCTATTGGCTGTCATATTGCTGACTGGCTCATGTGGTTGTTCATAATCATTATCAGCATATGTTCCGAATTGTTTGGTGTTTGCGTTGATGACCCTCAAAATTTCCCTTACTTGCAATATTTCTCTTTCAACCGGTTTAGGCGATATGGGATTAGGCGAAACAGGATATCCCTTTTCGTCTAAAATGGCGGACAGCTGTCAAATCTGATTAACGGGTGCTGATAAGCCATTAGGTGAAATGGAGTGCGACCTCTGGGCAGTGGCGCTTATATCACTACCTCATTCAAGGTCACACCTCTCTGTGACAACTGACGGATGCTAGAGCGTGCGTATTTAACAGGAATAAAATCAATCTCATTTTTCTGTACACCCTCGTACATGCCCCGTTTACTTCATATATCCGTATGTCGCAAGATGGAGGAAGGAAACGCATGTATAACATGTAAAATGTCTTCTACTTGACTGAGAAACGATTATTATGAATCAGCTTGATGCGTACCATCTTTTATTTGCTGATTGATATTTTCTCAGGCACTATCATGGCGCTTATCTAGGAGAGAACAGAAATTCCTGCACACCTGTGCTGATGGTAATCAAATTCCCGCGGGCCTGCTATTACGTTTTAGACATTACGTCACCCTCAAGCGCACACGGTTGAAAATTAGTCTGGTAGGAGATTTCGCCGGGCGTGATATATCGCATCAAGAGAGAGCTCTGTTGCAGACACATCATTCTGGAACGAGTTTGCCTGAAGACATCATTTGATTTCTCAAAGAGAAACTTATGTTGCATCCTAACAGGTATTTCTGCTGTATGCACATTACAATGTACGGTCACCGGCAATAAAAATGCGATACCTAGATCCTGATATACGTACTAGCTTCCGAGCAAGGCGTTGTGTGTGTTGCCTAACTGTACAGTAATAAGTGGGTTTTAGTAGGAAGTTTTCTATTGCAGCTTGTACCACCGCCGTAGAGTTAGGTTTCACACGTAACACCTTGCTTGGAAGTGAGTATATCAGAATCAAGGTATCCCATATTTATTGCCGGTGACTGTACCAAAAGCAGGTTTACCCTGTCCCAACTATCTCTGGAGCAAGGCCGCGAGTAGCGGCAGAGAAGGGGAGGAAATCGAGTAGGCAGAGCGAAGCAGTACAACGCTGCTGCGAAGGCTGGTAACTGTAGTCGCTTTCCCCTCAACGCAGTCCCGTTCTCTCTCATGTGTTCATTAGTGGAACCGTGTCGCGTCACTACTTGCGCAGAGACTTGTTTTCGTTCGCCTGCTCCAGAGTTAGCTGGGATAGGTTATACATAAAGAGAAATGATTGCTAGAAAGGATTATGTGCCTCAATGAATAGTTGAATAGACAGAGATGGTACGCTACAGTCTGCCCCATGAGTCTGTGATCAACGCCGCGTATAAAGTAGAACAGGGGAGTAAGCGAGTGGGCGGAGCAAATCCGTGCGCACTGCTGCAAAGCGCTGGTAGCTGCAGTCGCATTACCCCCTCCATGTAAACCCTTTTCATCTCACACGTTCATTGATCGATCACAATCGAGTCACTATTTGCAAAGATCACTTGTTTTCGTTGGCTTGCTCCGCAGACTTCTGCACTACGAAAATGAGCCGGCATTAAAATTAACGGGACAAAGACCAATAGAGAGGAATTAGATACTTGAATAGATTAAATAAGTAAATAGGTGGGGAATTGTGATCTAAATGTGGGAAAATAGGTGTAGAATAAACACGAAGAGAGAGGAAGTTCTTCAGGAATAAATAAAATTTGCACTCAAAAGTGGCAAACAACTATTGAAAGTTTAAGAAGAAATCTGTATGCGAGACGTTGAGACTAACTTAGGAGGGATACTACGGCGATAAGTGAATTCTAATAGCAAGATTTTGACAGGCACCTACACTGGTCCTCTTGGGCGTGGAAGAGGTTGCTAAGTTACCCTTGATCAGACTTCTCAGTTAGCTATTGGGGTAACTAAATTGGCCCTGACTTGGGCACTGGTGTTGGATTTTATACCTTTCGTAAGTTAGAAAAGAAAGGGTATGGAACTTTGTTCCAATAAAATCTGGTTTATTATCGTTTATGCACAGTATACAATATCACTTATCGACTGGCAATCTTGGATTAAACTTAACTGATGTAGATCTGAGTGCAAATCTGTAACGGGTAACCCTTCCAAGATTATTCACGGTTGCTTTTTGGTATCGCAAGAACCCAGAGCCGAAGCAGCAGGTTTATGAGAAACTAACCCAAGCAAATTGCAGCATCCACAAAGGACCGGGCAGTTCTCCCTACGAGGTAGACTTGTGATACCAGCAATCGGGTAAGATAGCCCAAATATACAGACATCTGGTTCCTTTTTATACTAAATTGTTGTTTACAAAATACCAAGGAAACTTGGTCGATATTTACACGTTTCCATAATTACATGATGCAATTTAGTACTTTTCAATAATTACATAAAATAATCAAAGCTGTAAATAACATGCCTTTCTAAAATATTTTTTCCCAATGCCAAAAACGTTTACATAATTATTAATTTTCTTGTCTTTAAGAAATGTAGATTAATTCCCGAACATTCGAATCTGGTGCAAGTCACAGATAATTTATGCACGCGCAGATGTTGAAGTCCCTATTTTCAAATGGAAGCATGACCAGATTCGACTGGGGCGACACAATTTAAATGGCAACTTCTTCCATCACCAGCAACACACGTAACGCCTTGCAGGGAAGTGAGAATTTCAGAATCTAGGTGTCGCATTTTTATTGCGGATGACTGCACACTGTAGAGGTGAAGCAGTACTGGAAGGCGTGATATGGAAACTAAAGAAGGGACACTAGTAATGCAGAAGAATGGGCATTGCAAATAAAGGAAATAGATACAGAAATATTCATTGAAGTTGGTTTAATAGGGAGATGTATAGCACCCATCGAAGATTTTTAAATAGAGCAGATGTTCATTTTTTTTCCGAAAACGCTTGCTCTTTTACCGGAGAGAGAGAAAGAGGAAAATTTCATCCCAGAGAACAAATTTTGTAATGTACATTTTCGTATTCATGTAGTGGTACAAATTATGGAAAGGCTGGCACAGTGCACAACACATCGCACCATACACAATTGCGAGAGAGTCTTCATTAAATCCCGCGGTTTTCATTTCATCAGCGTTAAATTGATTATTAATTAATCTATTCGGAACGCATTCTTTGATACGCTTGTTATTAGCGGAATTTTTTTTAACACAATACAGGGAATAGAAAAGGGGATAAAAAAAAGCAAGCTGAACAATGTAAAAGGAAATTTTGAACACTCTACTTCGCATATTTTCCCTTTTATGAATCTTGTTTTTGCTGTTAAATGCATCAACCAATGAGCGGTGGGAATATCTCCCCATGAACTGGGGGATATTAGAGGGTTGATGCTACCAATGGAAAATACATCAGCGTTAACTACCGCCGTCACAGTTCCCCGTATGCGAGTACAAACGGAATTAACAGCAATGGCTTCAACAAAAGCAGAATCTGGGAAACAAAACACGTTAGAAGCTAATGAAAGGCAGCGCCAAAAGAACTGAAGCGGCGGGAAAAGGGAAAATTAGAACAAAGGGAATACTTACAGTTAAAAAAATCCTTCGGCGGGGTCTGATTAAATGAGCGGTGGAGAAGAGAAAGGGGAAAATTGCGATGGTGACGATGCCGAATGGGACGTGAAATAATTATGGCAGATTGTGTGATGGTGTGGTGGTAGTTTCAAAAATAGCGTCCGCCAGGAATACTTCCCGTTCTAAATACTCCTCGTGATGGCCCTTATTTCCTTTTGAATGCAGAACTGTTAATCCCGTCTCTGCATGGTGTAAAGGCTTGCTTGTAGACGTCATAAGCCGGAGGTTTTTTTTTTGTTCACGTCGAGGTTAGAGGTCGATTATTGTTATTATGCTTTAAACTTCCACTTTCAATCATAACGTGATTCTAATTTGGGAAATACGTTATTTCCATTTCGTGTAAGCGCAACCAACAAAGATTGCTCATTAAAATGAAATAATAGTTTCAACTTTAAACATGTAAGCCGGACCCTGTGGCCGAGTGGTTAGCACATCGAATCCCGGCCGGGCTTGGTTATTTGTGAATGTCCATTCATCAATTTCATCATTTCATCACTCATCCCCATCTTCGCAAATTAGCCAAGAGGCACAAAACGCGAAGTAAAATAAACTAAATGAATCAATCAATTTAAACATGTAAAAAATCGATATGACGTTACAACCGCATCCATTTGCTTGCGAATATATATTGAATCTAGTGAAGAATTTATTGATTGATTGAATTGCTTTATTTACTTTGTCACTTTTGGCTAATTTACGAAGATGGAGATGAGTGATAATATGATTAAATTGATGAATGGGCACTCACAAACATCCAAGACCAAGCAGGATTCTAACCCGGCACCCCTGGCGTCATACCTAACCACCCCGCTACAAGAATTTAGTGGTAACAGTTCCTATATAGTGAAGATAGAATGACATTACTTTTATTCCCTTGAAGAATCGAATAATGTTAGCACTAAATTGACTATTAATTGCGTTGAGAAAAATGTGACTTCACTTTTAACTGAATGAAAACATCACGACACTGTTACACTCCTTGCAAAGTTTGAAATAACATTACTTATAACTCCCGCGAAGAGTTCGTTCACGTTACTTTTTGCTCTGAGAAAAATCGGATGACGTTACTTTTCCCTCCTTGAAGTATCGGGTTATGTTGTTACTTGTACTCTCCTCAATACTCGGATCACGTTATTTTAAAACTCCCCTCGAGATTTGCGTCACGTTACTTTAACACCCTTACAAGACTTGCTCACGCTACTTAAAAACCCCCAGACTCTAGTCACGCTACTTTAAAACTCTCACAGGATGCGAGTCACGTTATTTTCAAATCGTCACAATACTCGCATTACGTTGCTTTAAAACTCCACGTGACTAGGTTCATGTTACTTTAAAACCCTTACAAGAATCTGGTCACGTTACTTGAAAATCCCCAGAAGACTCGTTCACGTTACTTTAAAATCCCCCAGAAGACTCTTGTCATTTACGTTAAAAAAACCCAGAAGACTCTTGTCATTTACTTTAAAACCCCCGGATGACTCGTGGTCACGTTACTTTAAAAGAACCAGAAAAGTCGGGTCACGTTACTTTAAAAACCCCATAACACTCGGTCACGTTACTTGTAAACCGCCATAAGACTCGGGTCACGTTACTTGTAAACCGCCACAAGACTCGGGTCACGTTACTTGTAAACCGTCACAAGACTCGGGTCACGTTACTTGTAAACCGCCACAAGACTCGGGTCACGTTACTTGTAAACCACCACAAGACTCGGGTCACGTTACTTGTAAACCACCACAAGACTCGGGTCACGTTACTTGTAAACCACCACAAGACTCGGGTTACGTTACTTGTAAACCACCACAAGACTCGGGTCACGTTACTTGTAAACCACCACAAGACTCGGGTCACGTTACTTTAAAAACCCCAGATGAATCGGCTGACGTTACAAGGTAACTTTATGTCAAGTGGCATTATAGTAACGTGCATTAATTTGGACATGCGAGTACTACACCTATATCCTCACGAATAGAATCACGATATTAATAACTGTCCATGACATTTCCCACTTAATCACAAACCCGTACCAGAAAAATGTTTTTAATTACAGTGGTATGGTTGCTTGACTGTGGCACATTACACATTCCTGTCAGAAATTATTTTCCGGCAAATGTTAATATAGAATTCACCACGTTGTCGCGCGAATTGCAACTTAAATACCCATGTCAAGCGTGTGGCCATCGTGAACAGCAGGTCTAACGGCCATTGCGTGGCTACCATCTGTTGTCCATATGATAGCTTGTTTACCATAACGTGTGCGGAAGACTAATAACATAAGGCAAGAGGTCAACACTGAAATGGTTTTGCGTACAAATGCTATAGCTGCTGTTGACCTGATTCATTGTTCTCGATCCAGAACAAACTGATTCCGTTGATTTATCATGATCTTCTATTTCTCACGTGGTTTTAAGGGCAGCTATTATCTCGTTTTGTTTTCCCTTTCTTTCAACCATATTGCAGCGGAAAGCTTGTTAACAATGAACCCTCGATGTATTGTCGATAACAATTTCGAAAACACAATATCTCTATAAATATATTGTGATAAAATAACTATTCAAGTTACTCTGTTTTTCTTCATGCATTAGCTCTTTCTGACATGTCAATGTTGTATTTAGCTATTTTGCAATTTTCCACGCTGCAACTGTAACTTGCTGCTGCTTGTTAAGCAGCATCTTGGCTAATGACGCAAGCTTGAACGCGTGACACTTATCTGAAATGAAAAAAAGAAGAATATTGAAGTTTAATATACCATTCACCATATCCCTCTACATTGTACAGTAACACACTACATTTACTTCAAACTTCATGTGGGAGGGAAGCCTACAGTGGGCAAGTAGACCCTGAACCTCACAGGCTGTTGCGCCACGAGTTTATTTAGCTATATACTGTAGAGGCTGGCCCGATAAACGGTAAATTTTCCGTTCGATCCCCGCACCACAATTCCGAAACTAGAAGAACGGTTTCTGTCGTTTTAAATTTCCTGAATTTAGTTCTATAACTTGTATGTGTCGCTTTCTAAACCTATCTGATTTTTTTGCGCAATACACGCGTAACGTGTATGTATATGTGTGGGTTTTTGTATTATTATTTCTATCATGAAATATAAATATTGAATTCTATGTACCTTTTCCCGTTAGATTACGATTTCGGAAAATATTTAACAGATTTTCGGAATCATTAATATTTCGAGAAATCGTTATATATATATATATATATACTTATTTTGGATTCATTATTAGATATTTCTGGAAATCATTTTCGGAATCATTGACACCTCTCATAACGATTCTGTATTACTGTAAAACGTGAAACCACATTACTCTGATTTGCAAAAACTTGCAATATGTGATGATATTTTACCAGTCTCTTGCAGTGCAAAATCAAGTTACCAAGTTACCTTTCACTCACTTTGCCAAAGAGTAGTACACTTGTATATTTGTTACTTAAGGTACAGTCACCGGCAAAAAAATGCGACACCTAAATCCTGAAATACTCTCTTTCCTGCAAGGCGTTGTGTGTGATGCTTAACTCGACGGCGATAAGTGGATTTTATTACCAAGTTTTCAATGGTAACTTCTACCACCGCCGTAGAGTTATGCAACACACAAAATTCTTTGCAGGGGAGCGAGTACTTCAGGATCTACCTAGGTATACTCTGTCCTTGGTGTGTCTGGAGCAAGCGAACGAAATCAAGTAGTAACGCGAGACGGCTCTACCAAAGAACATGTGACAGGGAACGGGATTGTGTTGATCGAAGGAAAGCGACTGCAGTTATCAGCCATAGCAGCAGCGTGTAATGCCTCGTTTCGTTCACTCGCTGTCTCCCCTTTTCTGCCGCTATGCATGGTCTTGCTTCACAGATTCCGGGGATAGAGTATAGGTGTCCAATTTCTATTGCCGGTGACTGTACGTTCCCCACTAATATGTCACGTGACGAAATCATCTTTCACAGACCTTTATTTCATAGACCTTTACTTAATTTCTTGATATGAGGCCCGTCTGCATAATCAAACTTTTTCTCAGTATTAGTTGAAAGGTGCAAATAACCTTAGTGATGACGCATATCTAATGATTATAAACATTAATCCTATTTAGAAGCACGTCCTAATATTTCATTCATAATTTAAAAATGTATCCAAACTGTTTTCTCCATGTCTCTGAATTCGAATTTCTCCGTGTATCAGATAATAGGATTTATCCTCTGAGAATATCCACTGCTTTCTTCTGCTCTCGTAGCATTGGATTGTGTCTCAAACAAGCGCATTGCGGTAATATCTTCGAGAAATCTCTCATGAAGAATCTGAGCTGTGTTTCTGCGTTCCAATCCTGCACCAAACTGCATGCGGGAGATTTTTCGCAAAGTTAACAGCCGGCAATCCTCATTCCTTCAAGAGGGAAGTCTTATAAGAATTGCGTGAAGGATATTCTGGAGAGGCCAGTGTGCGTAGCGCCGCACGTAACGCACGCATTCTAACTGTCGGTCACGATATCTTCTGAAGAAATAAAAATGTGCGTGAAACATGAGATGGAACGAGCATTATATTCCTTTCAACTTCTGTGTGTTTTCTTCATTGCCACTGTCGGCAACCCACAAGAAGAAGGACTTATATCAGATAAGTGTCTGGCTTTGCATGGACCAATGTGATCTTTGCTGATTTTGTTCGTGTTTTCCAGCGTGGTAAGCTTTCATATATTTTAAGGAAAAACCTCTTTGCTCTTGATGCAGACTTATCTAATTTGGGGATATATATATCCGCTTAAGTGGCTCCGAGTGTGTTGAGTATTCGACTCACCATCACACCAAGAAAGGACCCAGGTTCTAGTCTCGATTTGAGACTCTGAGATTCCACCTTTCTTCCCTAACCTTGATCTGAGACACTGCGATTCCACATTTCTTCCCTAGTATTGATCTGAGATTCCACCTTTCTTCGCTAGCCTTGATCTGAGATTCCACCTTTCTTCGCTAGCCTTGATCTGAGATTCCACCTTTCTTCCCTAGCCTTGATCTGAGATTCCACCTTTCTTCCCTAGCCTTGATCTGAGATTCCACCTTTCTTCCCTAGCCTTGATCTGAGATTCCACCTTTCTTCGCTAGCCTTGATCTGAGATTCCACTTTTCTTCCCTAGCCTTGATCTAAGATTCCACCTTTCTTCGCTAGCCTTGATCTGAGATTCCACCTTTCTTCCCTAGCCTTGATCTGAGATTCCACCTTTCTTCCCTAGCCTTGATCTGAGATTCCACCTTTCTTCCCTAGCCTTGATCTGTGATTCCACCTTTCTTCCCTAGCCTTGATCTGAGATTCCACCTTTTTTCCCTAGTATTGATCTGAGATTCCACCTTTCTTCGCTAGCCTTGTTCTGAGATTCCACCTTTCTTCGCTAGCCTTGATCTGAGATTCCACCTTTCTTCGCTAGCCTTGATCTGAGATTCCACCTTTCTTCCCTAGCCTTGATCTGAGATTCCACCTTTCTTCGCTAGCCTTGATCTGAGATTCCACCTTTCTTCCCTAGCCTTGATCTGAGATTCCACCTTTTTTCCCTAGCCTTGATCTGTGATTCCACCTTTCTTCCCTAGCCTTGATCTGAGATTCCACCTTTCTTCCCTAGCCATGATCTGAGATTCCACCTTTCTTCCCTAGTATTGATCTGAGATTCCACCTTTCTTTGCTAGCCTTGTTCAGAGATTCTACCTTTCTTCCCTAGCTTTGATCTGAGATTCCACCTTTCTTCCCTAGCCTTGATCTGAGATTCCACCTTTCTTCGCTAGCCTTGATCTGAGATTCCAACTTTACTTCCCTAGCCTTGATCTGAGATTCCACCTTTCTTCCCTAGCCTTGATCTGAGATTCCACCTTTTTTCCCTAGCCTTGATCTGTGATTCCACCTTTCTTCCCTAGCCTTGATCTGAGATTCCACCTTTCTTCCCTAGCCATGATCTGAGATTCCACCTTTTTTCCCTAGTATTGATCTGAGATTCCACCTTTCTTTGCTAGCCTAGTTCAGAGATTCTACCTTTCTTCCCTAGCTTTGATCTGAGATTCCACCTTTCTTCCCTAGCCTTGATCTGAGATTCCACCTTTCTTCGCTAGCCTTGATCTGAGATTCCACCTTTTTTCCCTAGTTTTGATCTGAGATTCCACCTTTCTTCGCTAGCCTTGATCTGAGATTCCACCTTTCTTCGCTAGCCTTGATCTGAGATTCCACCTTTCTTCGCTAGCCTTGATCTGAGATTCCACCTTTCTTCGCTAGCCTTGATCTGAGATTCCACCTTTCTTCCCTAGCCTTGATCTGAGATTCCACCTTTTTTCCCTAGCCTTGATCTGTGATTCCACCTTTCTTCCCTAGCCTTGATCTGAGATTCCACCTTTCTTCCCTAGCCTTGATCTGAGATTCCACCTTTCTTCCCTAGCCTTGATCTGAGATTCCACCTTTCTTCCCTAGCCTTGATCTGTGATTCCACCTTTCTTCCCTAGCCTTGATCTGAGATTCCACCTTTTTTCCCTAGTATTGATCTGAGATTCCACCTTTCTTCGCTAGCCTTGTTCTGAGATTCCACCTTTCTTCGCTAGCCTTGATCTGAGATTCCACCTTTCTTCGCTAGCCTTGATCTGAGATTCCACCTTTCTTCCCTAGCATTGATCTGAGATTCCACCTTTCTTCCCTAGCCTTGATCTCAGATTCCACCTTTCTTCCCTAGCCTTGATCTGAGACTCCATTTTTCTTCCCTAGCCTTTCAATTGACCTAAAGAGATGGAAAAGAAATGTAAATTTTAAAACACTAAAAAGTACTTGGTAGTACACTACCTCAAAGTTGAATAGTGTAACGACTGAGTAGTGAAACTTAAATGAACGTCAAAGTTGCCCCTTATGCATAGTCAAGGTAGTGTGATCAGAACCACGCTCTAGTTGTCCTTACCAGGGGGTCTATCCTCTGGTGTAGTGGTAAAGCTACCTTATGATTAAGAGATCATGGGATCAGATCCCCACTTTAAACAGTACCTTAATTCCCGATTAGCCATGTGAAGATAAATTGGATTTACAGTAAATTTTCTGGTTGTTCTTACCCCCCTGAAAGACTTCGTTAGCCCGATCCATCTCGATTTGAATTGATTTTTGTTTTAATTTGCTTTTCTTTTCTTCCACTTTTGGCTACTCAGATAGACGACGATGAATGTTAATGATTATTGACTTGGTTATTTCACTTGGTATTTCTGTGCGTTTTGGCTAATCGGGAAGCTGAGGATGAGTGGTGACATGATGAACGTGACGAACGGACACTCATAAAGAACGCCCAGGCCGGTATTCGAACCCGAGATCCCTGGTGATGAAATTAACAGGAGAACAATCGTGAATATACATGGACAGAGCACAACATAGAACCTGAAGAGTATTAATGGATCCAAGCACACTATGTAGAACCATCGAAATCGATTTGATTTTTTCTACCACTTTTGACTAGTCGCGAAGTTGAGGATGAATAATGAAATGATGAAATTCATGAAAGGACACTCGCAAAGAACATACGCGACCAGTCCGGGATTCAAAACCCGTGAACCATCAGACTCGAATAATCAAACCTGAATGTCCTGTGTGGCAGTCGCACCATACCGATCTAAAAATATTAAAATCTGAATTAAATATTGGGAAAATCATAAATATTTAGTAGAAGCTTAAGGTAACAGTCTTGCTAAGAAAAGTACAACTGGGAATATGTATTTAGAGCAGCTTTAGCTCGATAAGTCAATGGAATATTGTCATCACTGGTTTTAACACAGACAAATGTATTTGCCTGTGGTTTCAAGCTACATATATGGACTCAATCTTCTCGATAATATTTCAGTTTCAACCAGTCTTTTTTGTACTTGATTAGGTGTACTAATGCTCAAACATCAACTATTACAACGCTTACCTACTTCAGACAGTAATTCTAAATTCAAATGTAGTCCACTCGACATTTACGTCTCTTTGTGCCACGTTTGCCTAATCGCGACGATGACTTTTTCCGAACGTAAAAAATCCAAGCTTGTTAACGCCGATTCATGTTTGCTCGCATTGAACACCAATTCCAGAAATTATTCCATCGCTACTTACCCATTGTCACTTCAATGGTACAATTTTCATTTTCAGCCGCATCCATGCTAAATGGAAAAAAAATGGAAAAAAAGTTACACAGCCGAACGCGTAATAAGACATGAAATATTGATGGCCAATTAGACACGCATTTCATTAAACTGGCTCAATGTTTGTGCAACAACGAGCAGTAATTACACGTACGTGTGTTCCGAGTGTGGTCCTCACCGTGACACATCAAACAGCCATATATGTGAGGCAGAAAATTTCACTCGTGCGACAATTATTACCTTTTACCCCCCCCCCCTTGCCGTCTATTTCATACAAACGGCACACATTATAACCAATAAGTTGTCCTATTTCGAATCGTTTTCACGTCCAATTCAAAGATGCAAGGAACAAGTATGCCGTTACATGAAATTGCGTATATTATACTGTTTCAACAATGATAAGTCACAAGAGATACTAATTTTTCTTACTGCTTCGGTTATTTTAGGTCACTTCCTCCCTCTGGGGTTAATCGCGACTATAATCTGTCCCAGGAATCGGTGGAGCAAGAGAACGAAATCGAATCCTCTGCGGAAGTAGTGATTAAAGAAGGCTCTGCCAATGAACTCGTGGGAGGAAAAGGCTTGAGACGCGACGTTCTTCAAGTGTGACAATTTTTTTTCCTGGGTGTTCAACGGTCAAAAGCAGTCGGAACGTCAGAAAGATCGTATCTGGAATTAAAAGAAAAAATTGCGCGCCAAGTCGTGTATAACTGATTGTTCGTTTTGACACATACAATTATACTCCGTCCCAGCTAACTGTGGAGTAGGCAAACGAAAACAAGTCTCTGCGCAAGTAGTGACGCGAGACAAGTTCACCAATGAACACGTGGGAGGAACGGAATTGCGTCAAGTGGAGGAAAGCGACTACAGTTACCAGCCTTCTCAACAGTGTCTACTGCTTCTCTCTGGCCAATAGATTTCCCTCGCTTCTCTGACGCTATGCGCAGCCTTGCTCCACAGTTAGCTGGAACAGAGTATACCTTTGTATTATGACTACACACAGAATTGAAAATACATCAAATCATGGTTGATGCACTTTTGGTGCACATTTCTGTGTGTATTTTGCATTCTTTCTGTAGATACCCGGAAAAAGGCAGTGTTTTTTTCTTGGAACAAAGGTTCTGATAGTCTTCATTTGCTTTATTATTGTTACTCTGTTCATACTGAAAGTAGTGTGCTGTATGTTCGTAAATGATCGTGCATCTATGTAGTTACACATACATTTCTTTCTTTACAATAATATATCATTAGATTTATTGTTATCTACAAAAAGGTGCCGGCACGGCGTATCTTTGCGTACCTTTACGTACCGCTGCGTACCTTTGCGTACCGCTGCGTACCTTTGCGTACCGCTGCGTACCGTTGCGTACTGCCATAACAAATGCATTGTAAAAAGGTTAGAATAAATTTAACTTTTAACGAAATTCACGTGCCTCTTAAGCTATTCAATTATCCATAATGAAATATCTTAGCTCTGGAAGGACTGTAGTAGATACGTGGGATGCGATTACAGAGATGAAACCGTCCGCCAGCATCCAGAGCGAGGAGCAAAGCCTCTCTCTCTCCCTTGTCGCGATTCGATTTCAGCCTATTTGGTTACCTCCCGCGCCTCCGACCGCGTTGTACGGAGCGAGGAAGAAATTACCTTTGGGGCACCAGCGCAATATCTTTCGTGTTTGTGTGTTTGAAATTCCTCAGATGAAATAACAGATTGTTCTGTCGATCCTGAGGGTTGACCTCGGTCGTTAGAGGGAGTTCCGAGCTTCAACCTGACGTTGCGCTTATGTTATTTTATTCAGCTTCCATCGATTCCATAACAATTGAGCAGCAGAAATATTGGATGTATTTACGTGCTACGAAGTCGTACAAACCCTGATCTTGCTTTATGATTTGGACGATTATCAGTTCATCTAGATGGCCGCCATTAAATCAAGATGTAGGAAAGCGACTTCAAATAATAACCAAAATGGAAATAGAGAAAACCCAAATGTAACCATTCATATGTTTATTGACGATCTATCCACCGAAAGTTCCGGGTTCGATACCCGCCTGGATGTGGGTCTTCCTTTTTGAGTGACCTTTCATCAAATTATTTATTTCATAGTTCGATTAACCACAAATGGTAGCAAAAGTGGCTTAAAACAAGACAAATTCAAGCAAATGTTAGCCTTGATTTCTTCGCTTTTCTGCAACTTTTGGTTCATCTCGACGACGAGGATCAGTGCTGATGATATTGACGAAAGGACAATCACAAACATACATGGACAGGACAAGACACGACACAAACCCTCCAGAGGATTACATTGGCTGTGGGTCCAGACGCCAGAACCTTGTTAGCCTGCATCAGTGCAGTCCAGGGTGTGCTGTTTGGAAGAGAGGTAAGCCTACTGAAAGGGTCACCCCTAACCTTGAGACAAACTAATTTTTCCCATAACGCGTATGGTTTCTTATTTTTAAATGAGAACGTTTTGTACACCAGTGGCGAATGACTTTTTAATTTTATACATCCGTGTTAAAGTTGGTGTTTCTTTATGCTAAAACGTTATTACTTTTACTCACTGAATAATCTCGAAAAAAGATCACCAGGAAACTGTGCAAGGAGAGACCAGTAAGCATCCATGGGTGAATGTCATAACGCTTCGGTATTTAAAAAAGAAATCAACTTTTACATGGATGCATATATTAACCAAAATAGATCTGAGAAAGGCATTTGTCAGTAGTGCAGAATGGTTGTCATTTGAAAAAAGGACACGAAATTAAATTTAATCTCAATGCATTTGGAGATGTTACATGCAAGTCAGAAAGAACTTTAACCTTCAGAAGTTTTAATAAATTTTATTTTTTTTACAAAGGGATAACATTTTTCATTTGTTAAAAATAAATTGACACCTTCAACAAAAAGAGAAGTGGCAGAGTAGTCGACGTGCCCAAGGTCCCAGTTTCGAACCCTGGTCATACATTTGTTCAGTAACCTATTTCATAAGTTAATCTTTCATTCTCATCATAGGACAAAAATAAACGTAAAATATATATGAAAATACAAATAGATGTCAAGAAGTTGAAACATCTTTTCTTGTAAATATACGTTCTGTATCTATCACCTACGATCGAGAATTGTCTTGGCTTGCCCTACTGTGGAGTGGTAACCGTTGCATTGTAATCTAGTTGTCCTGAAACTGATTTCAGGTGGAGGTACATTGCACAGTAGTTAGGGTCACACTTTATAAATCCACTCGAGTCTACCCCATCATGAACTCAAAGAAACATCAAAGTTTTGTTTCGGAGGTGGTGATAATAAGCGAAATACTATGAGAGGCGATGCTTCAGTAATCATTCCTGCTAAGGTCTTAAGAGTCAACGCACAAGTTATATTTTCTCTGTAATTATACGATTAGGAATACGATGTTACCCTAACTCTGAGTCGCGAAAGTTGAGACCAGTATAACATAATGTGCATGCATTGTCTCTCTGGCCATAGGAACCCTGGAACAAAGAAACACAATTAGAAGAAAACAAACAAAAGAACTCTGTGTAATATTCACGTACTCGTCATCTCATCCGTGAATATTACACGTACCATTGAGTACGATTATAGAGTTCATTTGTTAAATAAACTCTCCAACCCAATAGACAGTAGTTTCTCGTCGTCTGCCTCGTGTCTCCGTCTATTGGCCATAACAAAAAACTACTCTCTCCTTTTCTCCCCCTCCCCCCTTTTTTTTCTTCCCCGTCGATTACGATCGGGAATACAGTTTAGTTAGCAGTTCGCATTCAGACTTCGCGTTGTGCCTTATCAGCCCAGCAGCAGTGACACGGGGAAAGCTCGCCTTGAACTTTTACTTCCTTCGGAAACCTATTGAGATCACGAAAATGGAATACGTTTAGTAGCAGCTGCAATTACGGTCTCAAGTGGAAATACTTAACTGCAGTTTTTGGTACCAGATCAGTTGAGTGTATTTGGTTTACGACTAGAGCTCCGAAGGAATACATATAAGGTAAATTGGACTTCTATCGAATATTCCCGTTGTCTGCTTGCTTGTGGAACTGTTCCTTTTTTTTTTGAATTTTTGCACACGCGATCGACGTATGTTATCCCTCCTTTCAGTTTTAGACTTGTCTCGTTGTTGCAATAACGAGTACTGTGAATTTGAGTGACTGCACGATTATTACTCCTAATTATCGCCGCAAACGAAAACTTACAAAAATGCTTTCTAGTGTGAAGTGTTCGTTTTGAGCACGCTGCCCGTAGCGAGCGACGGTAGTAGTAAAAAAGGGCTCACTTAAATGCAACCACTTTTTTTTTATTCTTGGTTGAGCGCGTGTTAAGTGACAGAGGAACCATTTGGACAGTTAATAGTGTTGTTGAAGAGCTACTGGGAGTTTATCCTGAATTGCTTTAACTACGCCCCCCCCCCCCTTTTTTGGTAAACCGTACAACACTCCCCGCATTTTTCCGATTTCAATCCAGTACCACCACATAACCAACACGGTAGCATCAACGGCCATGCAATAAAAATTGTATTACAAAAAAAAGGAGAGAGAGAGGAAAAAATAATTGTAGTCTATTACTGATAAAACAGGTTACCATTCTTAATGCTGTTGATATTTTTGTATATTTATAATGCACTTGTTACGATCGTAATTACTCCTTGCGAGACTGAATTGTTAACCAGAGTCCTGATGGACCTTTTTATAATAGTTATTGAGAACAGAAATTAAAGAGATTGTTAAAAGGAAGTTGAATTGTACTTGTTTGATTAGAAGTTTTTACCCCAGTTATCTGCGAACAATTTTTTGCTCTGATTAATTAGATTATCGCATAATAAGTCAGGATATGTCTTGCTCCTGGTAACCTCCTTTCTTGTTTTTCCTTCAACAGGACTAAATCTTAGAAACGCCGCGTTTAACTATAATAGCGACGAGTGAAAAAGGTGCAAGTCATTATATTGATACGCAACTGTTGTGTTGCGGAGTGTTATCCAATTACTTACGCTAGTGTGTGCTTGGGCTTGAATTTTAACATATCATTGCCCCTGTCTACATATATGTATATATATATTTATTTGTTGTTTTTTTTTTACGCAAGCAATAATATTCTAATTTCTTGCAGCATTTATTGACAAAAAGGTGAACGGAATCATTTGATTTCGACCGTTCCTTTGGATTCCAAAGTATACTGGAACCTGACGTGACCTTTCTGTGACTTGCCTTGTGGTTGAGAATATAGGCTTAACGGGAACGTCGCGTCAGATTGTGTTTGTGACCCTTGTGTGGGCGTAGGCGTTGACAATTGTAAATTTCCGCGCGCTTCCATTATACTTTTACCATCAATTCGGGCAAGTCAGCGTCCTCCCCAACACAGGCGTTACAAAGTTTTGGCAGCAGAGCAGGTTAAATTTTCCACCTACATTATATAACAAAGTTTTGCTAGCAGAGCAGGTTAAATTTTTTCGATCTACATTAGTTACCAGTTTAGTGGCAGTACAAATTTTTGGAAGCTGAGTAGGTTAAATTTTTTCAATCTACGTTACAGTTCCCAGTTTAGTGGCTGACGAACCCCCCCCCCAACCTTTTTCCTTGTTCGTTATTTTTTTCTTTCCCTTGTGCCCTTTTATCGGAGTTAAATTTTTTTTCCCTCTGATGGCCCCTCCAGATGAGATGAAAGTCCTGGATGCTAGTTGCCAGACGGCATTGTCGTTTCCTGTAGCGCCGCCTTTTCAAGGCGTGATTCCTTCCGTGCCGTCGGCCCCCCCCTGCTCCGTCTTCTCATTCTTCTTGGACTTTTCCTCCATTTTATAGGTGTCCCGATTTGGCGGTTCGTCCTTCGTTCGCTATGCCACCTCGATCATGCACAACCCCATCTCCCCCTTTACTTTCCGCCCCCTCTGTTTCTATGGGTGCTTCCCAGGCCCCGGCCTCATTAGTGTCGTCACATTCACCGCTGGATACAATTAAGATGAAAAATCTCAATAGGGCAATTGATGCCTTACCGGTTTGTAATGGTATGGACCCTCCCCGACTTTTTCTGTTCATGGCAGCCTTACAGCGCCTTATTGCTAATGGCCTTTTCCCCCTCGAATGGGTTTTGCATAATGCCTTCCGCCGTACGTCTGGTTTCCTTGAGACTACGTGGTTGGAGGCCTTGTCTCACTCCATACCCTGGGAGGATCTTAAATCGAATATATGGAACAGTCTCGTTCCGAACCACCAATACCTTATGTTAGTTAATCAGCATGTGACTCGTCTTCAACGAATAGACGAAAATTTATATCCTTTTGTATCTGATATTGTCAACTCTGCGTCCGCCTTGGCTTTGCCTTGGGACGAATTTACGCTTTTACAAACCATCCTTCTCCATCTCAATCACATTTCTATGGGATGTCTTGTGCTCCGTGGTCACCCTCAATCCTTAGCGGATCTTACTGCTTATGCCAAGGAAATATTTTCTATTGAAACTAACAAGTCGGCTTCTTGGAGACAGTCCTTTACCTTTATGGCGCGTACCCCTCCAACTTCTTACCCCTCAATGAACAGGGACTCTGGACCTTATTGTTCCTACTGCCGTCGGAGGGGTCATTCCTTGTCTACGTGTCGTCGCCGTCCAAACCCCACTCATAATTCGGGATCTACCCAGGTTGGGCATACTTTACAGAATCCAAACGCTAACACGTAGACTGTTTTCTCTAACCTTTTCTGGCTGAGAATTTTTTTTTTTGATTGTAAAATTGTTATATTATAGAGATATGAAGGTGCCTAGGATATAAGTGTAATTGTTATATTCCTGTTATTTTTTTATTTAAAACAGGTATATTATTTGGTCATTCAATATGTAAGTTCATTGTGATATAATCTATGTTTTTTCTTATTGTTTTTTGTATGTGGTGCGGGTATATATACCTATCTTTATTGATCAATAACATATTTGTGATGCATGTGGCCTTGTAATGATGCTACTTTCCTTCTCTTCCTTCCTTTTGTAGTTCATAGTCTTCTCTTTTCTATCTCTCTTTCTAATTTCCTACTTTCTTATTCTTTTGTTGATTCCTTTCCTTTTTTTTGTTTCATATTTCTCGAGACTACTGCGCTCCTGTTACGCCATAGGAAGTCTTACATCATCAATGCCTTTTGGACCATGGTTTTGAGCATGTTATTACACGCCTACGACAAATTGGATCTACTGTGCATCACTACGCATATACCCCCCCCCCTTCTGCTTCGCCTTCGTCAGATTGCACGCTTATGGTGCGGCATAAGTTGACTATATATCGTTTATATGTTTGGCTTGGTACCACGTTTTGTGTGTTGTGCGCCTATAATGACTTTTGTGTGTATAATTGCTCTCCTCAGATGTTGGAGCCGGGATGGCCAACATGGAGTTGTGTGTCATTTGGTATGCATGTTTGTCTTGAACCTTTTAGGTTCCAATTTTTTTATCTGATTGCAAGTAAGAATGCATATATGTATGGTGTGATGTTATATCCTGCTCATCTTTCCTTACAAGGGATATATATATATATATATCATTAGTATTAGTTTACTCATTTCATGTGCTTGATTTTTGCCTTGTGATGGTATGGTGGACATATGCTTTGGGTTAATTCCTTGCATACAATTTCATGAACTGCTCTTGTAATTTGTGTGGTATTTTTTCTGCGTATCTTATATGATGTTTAATCTGTCAAGTTTGGGGCTCACTTCAGAGCGATTTCTGTGTATCTGATTTTTCATGAGATTTTTTTGAGTATTTATCTTTATTGGAATAACGTACTATAATTATGCTCATTATATTTTGGTATTCTTGATATAATTGTTCTACTTAAATTTTTTTTGGGTTGTTACTTTACAGGTTTCAGGTTTTAGGTTGTCAAGCCTATTGATGCTACTTAGCCGTTTAGGCCTTTTCCTTATTATTTGTTTTGAGAGGTGGATTTTCTTTTCCCCAAGACCCGGGAATTTGTAATATTCACGTACTCGTCATCTCATCCGTGAATATTACACGTACCATTGAGTACGATTATAGAGTTCATTTGTTAAATAAACTCTCCAACCCAATAGACAGTAGTTTCTCGTCGTCTGCCTCGTGTCTCCGTCTATTGGCCATAACAAAAAACTACTCTCTCCTTTTCTCCCCCTCCCCCCTTTTTTTTCTTCCCCGTCGATTACGATCGGGAATACAGTTTAGTTAGCAGTTCGCATTCAGACTTCGCGTTGTGCCTTATCAGCCCAGCAGCAGTGACACGGGGAAAGCTCGCCTTGAACTTTTACTTCCTTCGGAAACCTATTGAGATCACGAAAATGGAATACGTTTAGTAGCAGCTGCAATTACGGTCTCAAGTGGAAATACTTAACTGCAGTTTTTGGTACCAGATCAGTTGAGTGTATTTGGTTTACGACTAGAGCTCCGAAGGAATACATATAAGGTAAATTGGACTTCTATCGAATATTCCCGTTGTCTGCTTGCTTGTGGAACTGTTCCTTTTTTTTTTGAATTTTTGCACACGCGATCGACGTATGTTATCCCTCCTTTCAGTTTTAGACTTGTCTCGTTGTTGCAATAACGAGTACTGTGAATTTGAGTGACTGCACGATTATTACTCCTAATTATCGCCGCAAACGAAAACTTACAAAAATGCTTTCTAGTGTGAAGTGTTCGTTTTGAGCACGCTGCCCGTAGCGAGCGACGGTAGTAGTAAAAAAGGGCTCACTTAAATGCAACCACTTTTTTTTTATTCTTGGTTGAGCGCGTGTTAAGTGACAGAGGAACCATTTGGACAGTTAATAGTGTTGTTGAAGAGCTACTGGGAGTTTATCCTGAATTGCTTTAACTACGCCCCCCCCCCCCTTTTTTGGTAAACCGTACAACACTCCCCGCATTTTTCCGATTTCAATCCAGTACCACCACATAACCAACACGGTAGCATCAACGGCCATGCAATAAAAATTGTATTACAAAAAAAAGGAGAGAGAGAGGAAAAAATAATTGTAGTCTATTACTGATAAAACAGGTTACCATTCTTAATGCTGTTGATATTTTTGTATATTTATAATGCACTTGTTACGATCGTAATTACTCCTTGCGAGACTGAATTGTTAACCAGAGTCCTGATGGACCTTTTTATAATAGTTATTGAGAACAGAAATTAAAGAGATTGTTAAAAGGAAGTTGAATTGTACTTGTTTGATTAGAAGTTTTTACCCCAGTTATCTGCGAACAATTTTTTGCTCTGATTAATTAGATTATCGCATAATAAGTCAGGATATGTCTTGCTCCTGGTAACCTCCTTTCTTGTTTTTCCTTCAACAGGACTAAATCTTAGAAACGCCGCGTTTAACTATAATAGCGACGAGTGAAAAAGGTGCAAGTCATTATATTGATACGCAACTGTTGTGTTGCGGAGTGTTATCCAATTACTTACGCTAGTGTGTGCTTGGGCTTGAATTTTAACATATCATTGCCCCTGTCTACATATATGTATATATATATTTATTTGTTGTTTTTTTTTTACGCAAGCAATAATATTCTAATTTCTTGCAGCATTTATTGACAAAAAGGTGAACGGAATCATTTGATTTCGACCGTTCCTTTGGATTCCAAAGTATACTGGAACCTGACGTGACCTTTCTGTGACTTGCCTTGTGGTTGAGAATATAGGCTTAACGGGAACGTCGCGTCAGATTGTGTTTGTGACCCTTGTGTGGGCGTAGGCGTTGACAATTGTAAATTTCCGCGCGCTTCCATTATACTTTTACCATCAATTCGGGCAAGTCAGCGTCCTCCCCAACACAGGCGTTACATCTGTTATAAAAAATAATAGTCTATTACTTCGTTAGTGAAGTTTCAAGCAGGCAGCCGACCCTTGGGGCTCGCAAGCAAATGAGATAACTACATTAGAATGAATAAAAATACCCTTCCTCTAAATTCTTCCATTCGTATTTCCGAAAAAAAAAGTCACTTCAACTTCCTCTCGTTGTTTATAAATTTAATTCTCAGACTCGAAGCTCTCTTAAGAGTGTAGTTATTCATTAATCAAACGAAGAACTCCCCAATGTATCCGTAAACATCTCCCCCTCGCTTTTACCACCCCCTACCCCCACCCCTCCCTGGTCTTTCTCCTATTGCCATGTTCTTTAATTATGGCCCGACGCAATGAAATATGAACCGAGGTGTAATTTTTGAAACCTTACACTTGAAAGATACGTACAAATTGTTTTGAAGGAAATTAATTTCGCTGCTTTTAATTAAGGATCTCGTTTAGTTTAAAATGTCAAGACGACGTTGTAATTCAAGGGAGCCGAATCGATCCTTGAACACCCCCCTCATTTGCCTGTAAGGTGGAACAAACGTCTTCTCGCTCAACTAAAAAGCTTCCCAAAAGAAAACAACGCTCTTCCGAAACTTTTCCTTGTTCTTCATATATTATTATCATTAGTGGAGATCACCTCGCCTCGCTCCTATGAAATTGGTCCTTACGCTCCAGTCTTTGTTCTCAATTAACGAAGACGTGTTATTAAGTAACTGAAGAAGAGGAAGAAATGAGAAATATGAAGCGGCTTTTTCCATCATTCGCTCTTAAGAAGTTGCTCATGTGTTTACATAATTCATTATTGACTTTAGTATGATTCATCGTCCATAGTCACTAGAAAAGTGCATCACTCCTGAGATGAATAATTCTACTCGCCTATTTTGATACAAGCATCTCCAAGTTTTTTAAACTTCATGACATTTAAGAAGAAGAATAACAGATTATTAAAAGTTCCATGCAACACGGATCTTGATTCAAGCTTATATTTTAAATTTTGCACATGCACGATTACCAGGTTAAAATGAAGGCAGATTTATTTTGAACTTGCGCGTTTGATATATTATGTTTAGTTATTTCACGCATTTTTGTAACCAAATCATAGAAAACATATATATCGTGTGGGAGGAGCTAAATTTGGCAGCTTCTTTTCCAACAATGTGTCCTCTATGAAGCAAAGGCCATGATACTAGGCTTTATTGTATGCTAAATTTAGAGCATCTACACTTTATTCCAATTAATTATTTCATCTGACACCTGACGACATCAATGTCTTGTTCCATCTAATTTATTTGTTGTAATAAAACTAATTTATTGTATGTACACTCCTGTTCATATAAAGTGGCACATTTTATAAGCCTGGTTCGTTGAACTATGTGCCACTTTATCTGAACAGGAGTGCCACAGACGTAAATAAAATACACATAAGTCTTCATGTATTCATTACAGTTAACACTATTTTTTTTATTTCAAATTTAGTTTATAATTTTTTGCAAGAAACATTCCAGTAGAAATTAACTGTAATAGTAAGTTACAGTTGCTTTTCAAGTACCAGTAACTGTAATTCAGTTATTTTATAAAATTAGTAACTATTACTCAGCTAATTTTAAAAACTAAGTTTCCGAATACTGATTTCCCCAAGTGTTAGTTGAAAGAACTAAATCGTCTATTTCAGATTTTTTCTGACCACTAAATCTCACCACTGTTAGTTTTCAAATTGTGGAACCTTACTTCCATCTCCTCCTATTCTTGCTTAATGTAGCACGACTTACCACAGGAGTTAGTTTTATATGTAACACCATTAATGCAATCGCGAATTGATGAAATAGAGATTATCTACTAGCTCTATTGTACACACATGCATTTCACGGAGTACATAAACACACTCGCGCAAATACGTTGGCATGCAGATCGCCTTTGTGGTAATTATCACCAGTGGTAACGTTGTTTGAACTTCAAACGAGGTCCGGCCGCCAACAATAGCTCATGGTTTTCCATTCACATTTACAATGCAACTAGGACAATGTATAACAGTAGTACTTACGCAATTATGGGAGTTACAGCTAGATTGTTGCAGTGAAGCTATTGTAATAACTTGAACGTTTGAAGCGAAGCTGTACTTTGTTGTCAAGGAACATCATACCGTTTTCCAAAATTGTATTTTCTGTTAAATGCAATTGTACAATGTGAGTACGGATTAGTATTATACTCTAGCTTTGTGTGAGATGTAATACTCAAGACTGTGTAAAATTTCTTGGATATATATATACACCGGGTGATCCGTTTGAGATGTCAGAAAAGTAAACAGTTTTGTACAATAGGTTAATGTACGTATCTCTGAGCAGTTTCTTGTAATATATGCAGAATGGATGTAAGTTTTGAGTGGGTGTAGGTTTGCAGGCTTCAGCCATGTGGCTGTACTAGTGTGCATATGACATTCGAGAATTTCACATCCCATACGAGATATTGTGCGCTGTTGTGGCATGACCACTATCTTTATCTACCATGAATGCTAGTGCCACGTGGCTGAAGTCTGTAAACCTACACCTACTCAAAACTTACATCCTTTCTGCATACATTACAACAAACTGCTCAGAGATACGTACATCAATATATCGTACGTACACAACGGTTTACTTTTCTGACATCTCAAACGGATCATCCGATATGTTTTTCACATTTACACATCCGGTGTTGACGTTGAGCTAATTCTCAAATTTTAAGCGAGCACTGGCAAAGTATTTGCTGCACGATTGATAGTTTGAATTTTTTCATAACTGTGTCTTCTTCATGGAAGATAACCCTATTCTTGAAATAAACAATTCAGTTATTTCTTTCTGTGGATGGCAACCGCACTCGTCTCGTTTTAATATGAAACTCTTGCTTGTCAGATTAGCGAGCAAGTGATCGGATTATTTTGGTATTTTTAAGGATAATTTGCTTTTCTGGCTCTCTAGGCTAATGGCGTCGATGAGGATGAGTTTTGATTAGATGCAATTGATGGAGGGACACTCACCTATGTCCAAACTACTCACCGCGAGAAATAGATTGATTGATTTTTTATATTTAGCGTCGCCTTTCTGCCACGTTTAGGCTGATCGCGACAATGGGGATGAGTGATGAAGCGAAACTCACAAAGAGCAACAATGTCCGGGGCGAGATTCGAACCAAGGACACCTGGCGTCGTAGCGTAGTGCCTGCCAGTCACTACGCCACTCAGATCGGCTCAACGCGAGAGAGAAATCGGAAATGAAGAGTATATAGTAGAATATGCATGTATTTTTTTGTTAACTACTGAGCGAGATTCGGAGAAGCATTACAAAATATATTACAATTACTAATTAATCTAAATGTGTCGGCAGGAAATGTCATTTTGCTCAAATGGGTTAATGGTGAATAGATCTTGAATGTAAAGTGGAATCATTAACACTGTGCATTGTGCCTGCATCGTGGATCAAACCCGGGATCCCCTTGATTATCTTCCGACAGAGTTACCACGTCATCTGATCGACAGAGAATAAGCCAGCACGTGAATAATTAATTTTAATTTTGAAGTCCCCACATTTGTCCATTGAACAGTATTATAAATCACTCACTTGAGTTTTCACTGTAAATGCTATCGGTTCAGCCATTAGACACTCCGGTTACTAATAATTAGAACGAGTTAGATTTTGAGGACATTAATTTACATAAAAGCTAAATTACTTCATATCGGCATACTGCACAGCTCTAAACGCAACCCATCGTAATAAGATACCATCGGCCTTTTACATGTAAAATTCCCCCCGAACGGCGAAAAGCTATCGTGACCCGCATTCGAAGATAAATGGGTGCCTGAGGATTTCGGAAGCTGCACGATCGTATATTGCGACAAGTTCCCTAGACACTTAACTCTCGCAAGAATAGAATTCCCATTTGCATCCATTATCCATGCTCCGAATCGAAGTAGCGTTTCCAAGTATCTTGTTCACAATCATAGAAGAAATGTGGAAGGAAAATGTAGTGACAGGTCTGTGTGGAGAAATGTTGGAGAAGCTCTCCTTGCCCACGTACTAAACGTCATAATGTATTTGTTAGCGTAATGCATGGGATCGTACTCGGTCGAATCTTCCACCGTCGAGCTCTATGCTCGAGTGTATACAATGGAATATCATTTTAGTGTGATAACAATACAGTAGTAGACACACATATGTAAAATATCCGGCTTGAGATTTGATTTTTTTTATTTATTTGATTTATTTTATTTTACTTCGCGTTTTGTGCCTCTTGGTAAATGATGAAATTGATGAATTGACATTCACAAACAACCATGCCCGAGCGGGATTCGAACCCGGGCCCCTTGGCGTCGCAGCGCAATGTGCTAAAATCCGGCTTGAGAGTTCAGCCAACAATCATCTATTTAATTTTCAGATAGATCACTGTGTATTGGTAGGATGGACTAGACTACATTTTAACATTTGGAAATGATGACTACCTTCACTTAAGTTTAAATTTCCCTGCGTCTTTCACTTCGTGATCTACATTTGAGGGCACACTACCATAGATAAATTATGGTTATACGTTTATTACTGGGATTCGAGTGTATACCGCTCTTAACAACACCATATCCCCGTGGCGTAGTGGTTAGCACAACGCGCTACGACACCAGGGGTCCCAGGCTCGAATTCCTGCTTGGACATGGGTGTACTTTGTAAGTATCACTTTACCAGTTTCATCATATCACACATCCTCATCTCCACTATTAGCCAAAAGAAGCAGAAAGCTAAGTAAAATGAACCAACTCAATCGATCAGTGTAACAATATAACCCGATTTCTATATGGTAGACAAATGGATATTTCACGGTAAAGGTTTAGAAAAACGAGAGCGAAATTAGCCCCGGGTTTTAAACGTTACTACATTTCTTTTTATCAGCTTTGATATATCTTGCCCATATTAACCTATCGTCACAGTTCATTATTACATAGTTAGGATAGCATCACTAAATTCCAGACGGTTGCAATAGCATATTTCTTTCAAAGAAATGCTTATATTCTCCCTAGATTATACTGCAAGTATATAAACCTTAAGCATTTTCAAGAAGGACACTGATCAAAAGCATTTATTACACACCATTAGGCATATACTTTAGGAACCTGACACTTAGAAGTAACGTGTGTGTTCCAGAGCATAATATCACCTGCTAACTGACCTTTTGATTGCGTGTCCATATGTTTCTCGTTTCCTAAGTTTGTCATCTGGTGGCGATATGTTTGCTTCCTCTTGTGTCAATAATTTTCGTCCGCCGGTTTATTGGACACCCCCTGAAATTGAACCCCGGCAAATATTTGTAGGCACAACTGGCGCTCTCTGAAATTATGTATAAACTCATTAATTTTGAAATTAATAATATATGTTTGTTAGCTAATTTCTGGGAATAAACATAGTATACCTCGCGGCATGTTATATGCTGTTGATTTTGCTGTTGGTATCGGATATTTGTTTTCAGGACATCATTCAATTTTTTCCTTCCGTGTGTTCAGAATAACACTCTTTAATTTTACACGTTTATCTAACGTAAACGTTATTAATATATTTTTTAGAGATAACTCTCCAATTTGTTGTATACACTTTTATATCAGTCAATTGCAGAACTTACTAAACAAGTATGGAAACACAACGACACAATTGACTAAGGTTTCTTTATACGATGTACTGCAGCTTATAAACTGCTAAACACAATGTGTTAATATCGTTGTTCAGTATGTAACATTTTTTATGTTTGTGTTTGTATGATTCGTTGCTTCATGTTGCTTTTCCACATGCTTTTTGGCTATTCGAAACATTGAGGATGAGTGATGATTGGATGAAATGGATGAAGGGTCATGCCCAGGCCGGGAGTCGAATCCGGAAACTTAGGTGGCGAGATCGAATGTCGACCACGTAACGCGCTTGGTCAGAGATGTGGCCATCACAGTTTTCATTTCTTACTTCCCCCTATTCCTATTCGCATAGGAGAGGATAAAGTTACAGTAATGTTAGCGTAGATGAAATATATCAAGACGGGCGACTGATGTCTAGAGACTGACAAATCAATGAGCGCTGTTGAAAAAAATTGAGGATATTATATTGTTCTCAGGAGTCTGTGGAGCAAGCGAAAGGAAACATATCCCCTCCGTAAGTATTGACTCGAGAGGGTTCGACCAATGAACACGTGAAAACGGAATTGAATGCATGGAGGTGGAACTGCAACTACCGCTACCAGCTGTTTGCAGAAGCACGCACTGCTTTTGTCCGCCCTCTCACTTTCTCCCCATCTCTGCCGTTAAACGGGGCCTTGGTCCAAATTCTACTAGGACAGACTATATATAGAATTTACAGATGTCTCAAGAGTTAAGTAATTCTTAGTGCAATATTTTGTTGTGCATATTCGGCTTATTCCTTTTTATATTTTTCCGAAAAGCGAATGTTTTTTACCATTTTGGTTTTATGTGACCAACTGTGAGATGCAAGCGTCCATATATGAGAGGTTCAGAGCACAAGTGTCGTAACTCCATTCAAGAAAGTTTTGCGAAAAAGACACATTGAGATAGCTTAGTACTATGTTAGTGGCCGCGGTGGCTCAGTCGGTAACGTGTCTGACTACCATGCTAAAGGTCCCGGGTTCGATCCCCGGCCGGTTCAAATCAGGGAACTTTTCTAACGGTGGAAGCGGCCCCGGCGCCTACCCAGCGTCGAATAACATGTGTACCTGGGGGAAACCCTGGGGGGTAAAGGCGGTCAGGGGCGTGATGCTGATCACATCACCCCCACTCACGACCGGATCAAGAAAGTGTGGGGCGTTACCCCCACACCCCCTATACGCCTTCATGGCGTGGTGCTATGCACAGGGGAGCACTTTACCTTTTTTTTTTTATCTTTACCTTTTAGTACTATGTTTAACTGTTGGAGCACAAACAAAGTGGTGAGACTATGAAAAAGAATTTGAATCTTAGGAGATACTTAGCCTACTTCTAGCACTGAAATGTTGATATTTCACAGTTCAAAGTTATTCATGAAACTCCATTTCCACGAAAAGTGGAGGTGTTGTGAACCTCTCATATGTGTTATATGTATAAAGCAGTAGCTTTTTGCTGGGTATGATACTGATGTAGCGAGTATTTTTGTTGCTTGATTGATTTGCTTTATTTTACTTCGCTTTTTGTGCCACGTTTTGGCTAATTTGCGGAGATGTGGATGAGTGATGATATGATGAAACTGATGAATCGACACTCACAAACATCCATGCCCATACCGGGATTCGAACCCGCGACCCCTGGCGTCGTTGTGTGATGTACCGGACCCTGTGGCAGAGTGATTAGCACATCGTGGTGCGACGCCAAGGGTCCCGGGTTCGAACCCCGCTCGGGCTTGGTCGTTTGTGAATGTCCATTCATCAATTTCATCATTTCATCACTCATCCCCATCTTCGCAAGAGGCACAAGACGCGAAGTAAAATGAATCAAATCAATCAATCAATCAATCACTCCGCCACGCTGGCCTGCTATTTTTGTTGCATTGCTTGATCTTTGTGCCCTGTAAACCCAAGAAACACAAGCATCATTACCCTTTAAAGAACATGCATGAAAATTCACTGTCAGACAAATCTCCCCGACGTTATCATGTGCAGACTTCCGAGACGAATCACAGCTTTTTTCTGTAACGGGAAATATTGATTGGTTGAATTAAAATCGTTGTGTTCGTCGGCGCACATGACCATGTTGCACATTTCAATGATACGGGGAAATATCCGCTTATCTAAACTTCTTACTTAAAAGTTAAAGAAGCCTATTGAGAAAGGTCAAAAGTGCATGGTTGTAAATGGATCTGCACAAGGCAGACAAAGTACATTAAAAAGTAAGAACAAACTAAACACTTCCTCTTAGACAGTGGAAGAGACCAGCTATTAGTAAAAAGCTAAGAACATTTCTTAAAACAGTGTCGCCATCTCCCGACACGGATGGCAAACAGTTGGGAATATGAAAATTTTGCCCATGGAAAGCTAAATCGACACATTCAAGAAGAATATGTTGAACACTTAAAAGTATTAGCAAATTGCACGGGAGAGGGTGTTACGAGTGCATTTGCACCTGTTCGTCGAAACCATTTTCCATCAAATTTTGAATAAGCATCCGTGCGAAAATCTGTTGCATGCATTTCCCGCACGCCTTGCACATAACATTGCATTTCATGCTCCGGCAATTGGATTATGCGCCATTACGGTACGGTGCGGCGTAAACTGGCGTGGAATCCTGCACAAAACTTTAAACAAAGTGGCGTGCAGTAATTGGCACGTCCTTTAATATTTCATCGGAGGTGAATCTGGTTGTGGTCAGCTGCGACCGCGGGTTGAAGCGTCGGCGAGCAACGCCGGAGAGAGTTTGGCTGTGGTGATATACGGCGTATATTGAAATTTTTTTCGCAGGGTAACCCTACATCAAAACCTGTTTCCCGATAGAGCGCCCTCTAAAATTGTGTTTGTTAAAGTGGCAAAGTGTTTCGTGTTTACGTCGCAAGAAATCCTGTATGTTTTCTAACTTTGCGGCGTGGTTTACCAATTGCCGCTTTCCGAATTATCGGAATCCAAAGCAATTGCAGCATAGCGTATGTGACAGTATCAAAAACGTCGCGTTTACGAGAGCAGGGTGCAAGTTTGACCCCATCTCTGGGTGTGGAGTCCAGGACTCGATCCCAGAAGATTCTATGGCCACGATTCTTAGTCCTCCACTCAAGCATTCGCTCACCGTGACAGTACATTATGTTTTATTCGTTTACATATTTATTAGACTGATGAGATGCTAACTTTAATACATCAGTAATTCCATAAACAATACAAGGTCTCGCTGCATACTAAAAAAAAATACAATTATTTATTGATTTGGTTAACTTTACTTCACCTTTCTGTCACTTATTTTCTAATCGCGAAGATGAGTATGAAATGATGATTTTTTAATGAAGGGAGACTTACAAGGAACACACATAACGGGGTTCGAACATGGTGCCCCTGGCATTGTAGCGCGCTTTGCTCACCACTCTGCGTCGTAGGTCGGCTTAAAAAATATAGAATGGGTAAAATTCCATAAATTATACCGTGCAAGGGCGAGGGAAAGTAGTATAACAGTTTCAAAGTAATTGGGACTGAACCTACAGTTTTATGTGGGGTCGGAACTAATATATCCTTCCATTGGATACTGATCCCAGGACCCCTTGATTACATGGCGATATCGTTAACACTACAACATCGATGGTAACACATTTGCCAACGTAGGCGTAGGAATCTTACATTACTTCTCCAGAATATTATGATTACCATCTAAGTTTTGAGTAATGAGTTTCCATTGGTTGGTTTCTTTTTACTAAAAGTGCCCCAAATACTAAATCTTTTCATATGTTTTTTGTAATAATTTCTGTGAGATATATTGGGTGGCTGGTCTACGTCTCCACAGACTTACTGGTAATGCTGCGACCATAAATCCAGCTTATTTTTTTCCCTGTTCCTGTAGATCCTAAATGGATCCTTACACATTTACAGATTCAAACCGTACTATATTTTATCCATGGAATCTCTGGAGGAAGACCGCGCAAAAAGAGGCTTGATTGAATTATTTTTTTGGCTGCTTCGGCACAGCAGACCATTTTACACCCTTCAATGAATGCGGGGAAGATCCCCTTATCTAAAACCCATAAAGGGGAGAAAGCGAGCAGGCGAAAGGAAGCAGTACACACTGCTGCAAAGTCTGGTAGCTGCAGTCGCTTTTCTTCCCTCCACACAATCTCGTCCCCTCTCACTTGTTCATTGGTCGAGCCGTCTCGGGTTACTACTTGCGCAGAGACTTCCTTTCGTTCGCTTTCTCCACATGTTCCCGGGACAGAGTATACGTGACAGCCTTAGAGTATGAAATTTCAGTTTCTCGGCTTTGTTTGAGTTTCAAATTTTGATTTATATAACTTAATTACTCGTGCATGCTTATTTTACTCCCATCAAGTAGGTTCGAGTTTCATATTGATATGCTGCGTTGGAGTATAAGTACTTCTTCCCATGTAATAAGTGGTAGACTTGGGCTTTTACAACCAATGACAAGGTTATCAGTCTCTTTTTTAAAAAAAACATCGATGCTTGCTTATTTTATGCAACGGAAATCAATTAACTTGAGTACCTAGTTGCAGTCGACAGCTCTTTAACGAATCTCTAATACTTTCTCCATCACATTGTTCGTAACCATAGAAACCATAGATTATACGTGACAGCATATTTTTTCTCGTGCAAATACACTAGACTAACAGCTTTACACTCTATTTTGCACGATTTTCCTCAAAAGAGAATAATACCGTCAATGCGAAGCGTACACTTTTGTAATTACCACTTGTGCCTGCCATATCTCAGTGTTGCCACCCACCAACACATCGGTAAACAATTATACCGGATTTTAAAATTTTGAAAAAGGAAAAGGTTTAAATGAAACGAATTGTTCCTCCGATAATATCTTCCGTATTGTTGCTGATGGATTATATCGTATTAGCAGGCGCCAGAGACAATATTGAGAATGTACTGAGAGTTTGTAGTGGGTGGAATATTGTAGAGAGTGTTCGCATACAAATAGCACTTGAATGATTAAACGCTTCTGTGGAATATCCTTTGAAGGGCTTTCAGTTGTTAACAGGTCCAACAATTGTAATTCATGAATGCCTCTTTCAAACAATTGAGACAGGAAAAATGCTTTATCTATAGTTTCATCACCTCCATTGAGCATGTAACGCTGTCGATGGTTAACAGTGTTGTTATACAAGAAGCAGACACTTTCAGTGTTTTAAGGAAACGAAATTATTATTTGAAATTACATGTTTTAGTGTATGCCTTTAACTTTGTATGAGTCGAACTTTGTGAAGGTGTGATTAGCACAGCAAGCTTCAATGCAGGGATCCATGGATTGTGTCCCGGACTGGGCATGAGTATTCTTTGATAGTGTCCCTTAATCAGTTTCACCATGGCATCACTCATCTTCATCTTTGTGAGTGTTTGTGAGTGGACATCACTCATCCCTATCTTCGCGATTAGCCAAAGTGGAAGGAAAGCGATGATAAAACCAAATCAATCATTTAAGATTGTATGAGTAACTTACACATGTTCTCTGAGTGAGTTCTTTGGCGCACGAATCCGATTAAATGTGTTTCAACACACCGGAGCATGCCCTCGTCAGACTATGCTCTGACCAGGTGATCTCTGGGGCGAGCGAAAACAAGTCTCTGCCCAAGTAGTGCCTCAAGAGGGCTTGACCAATGAACGCGCGAGAGGGAGAAAACTACTGCAGCTACCAGCCGTTTCCAGATGCATATTCTGCATAGCCCCGCCCACTTCCGTACTGCCCTGCTCTGCCGTTATGCGCGACCTTGCACCAGAGATCCCGAGGTAGAGTTGCTTTTGGTCGTTCACGCTTACAGAAAGTGGAGGAACAAGAACTAAGTTTTTGATAGAACATCACAAGAAAAATCACAGGGCGTTGTACTCTGTCTCCGTTATCTCTGGAGCACGCGAACGAAAACAAGTCTCTGCGAGAGTATTGATAAGACACGGCTCCACCAATTAGCACGTAAGAGGGAACGGGATTTCGTGGAGGGGGAAAGCGACGGCAGCCACCCACTCGCTTTCTCCCCTACTCTGTCTTCATGCGCGGCCTTGCTCCACTGATTCCCAGGATAGAGTATAGCATTGCAACAATACCATCGCTGTTTCTTCGATGAAAAATACTGTGAACAGAATTGAAGGGCCAGATGAATGTTTGACGCAATAAAATTATTTTCTCAATCTCTTTTTCGTACCATTTTGCAGCTTCCTGCAAAGTGAACATGATAACGATTTTCACATCCGGCGATCAAACGCCACGGCAGAAGAAGGAGAAGGTGTGATGAAAACGAAATCTAATTTATATTTGTAACTAAAGCGACCCATTTCAAGAAAGTTTGTCCGGAACGTAACGGCAAATTGCAAAGGAAGGGGAGTGATTTTCGAGAACCAGTCTCGATAGCTTCCGAACCCAGCGTTTGACATTCCATTAGCGCGAAAGCGAACCTTCCGTTGCGTAAGTGTTTTTTTGGAGAATTTTCCCGCGATGGAGGGGTGGGAGAGAGAGGGGAAGGGGATGTGACCACTCGAGATGAGAGAGAGGGGGGAGGGATGCTGGGAAGGAAGATCTAACGGCAGATACTGCAAGCCGACGCTGTGCACGGAAAATTGTTGGCCATTGCTCCGGACTCGAGGGGGGGGGGGAGGCCGATGGAAATGGCGGAGGGGGAGGGGGAAAGAGGACAGATCACGAGAAGAGCTATCATGAATCGATAGCGCCCGAATAGTCTCTGGAGCCATTAGTGTGGTGACTTGGAACCAAGGAGTTATACGCACACCAATTAGTGTTCTCGGCTTAAGGAGGGCTGTTTCGCCGTGTGCTGCCTTCCTGTTGCAAAGTCCATCACAGTGTCGACTTTTACCTAATTTTCTTCCCATTCACAACACTGACACAGCCCATTCGAGTATAATCGCAGGGACCATTAATCCACTGTACCCTCTCGAGAATTACGTTGATTTTTTTATCGACAGATTTCGATGTCTTATGTAATATAAAATTGGTTCCATGTCGAGGAAAACTCAATTAACGGAAATATTTGATCCCAAAATATATAAGTAAGTAAAAACCTGCCATCTCTGAGTATTTTCGCCGATTTTTACTACTAAAATCAGTTTGGATGCACACTAAAATAGCGAAAGAACATGCCGGGAAATGCTATTAACTCAAAACCTAAGACTCCTAACCTATCAATGTAAAATTATACTAGTTGCTGTTGTGGAATGTCGTGTTGGGTGCTACATTCACTTGCACGGGGTGTTCTGCTTCACGATAAGGTAACACGCTGAGGTAACAGACTACTTTACTTCACAATAACACATTTCTGTGAGCTACAAATGACTGAATACGTTCACAATCAACAAAATCTTCATAAATCATGCAAAATATTTCACTTTCTCGAGGGGGTATAGGGGGTCAAGCGTACCTAATCGCATTGTAAGTTGTAAATGTTTACTTCCTGCACCACTTAGCTGAGGCATCCTTTTAATAAAGGTATTTGTTAGTAACCAATTCAAAAATTAATTTGTGGACAGTTAAATCGGGGATTTTTCTATTAGCAGGGTTGGCTGCAGAACAGGGTAGCCTACATATGATGAGTACAATAGCATGATATGATCCATATTTTTATGTGACGTCACAACAATAAAATATGTTACTGATATATTATACTTTTATGAAAGGACACTTAAATGTGTTATTATATGTAATATTGCACC
Organism: Lepisma saccharinum; assembly: GCF_977018435.1. Taxonomy (NCBI): domain Eukaryota; kingdom Metazoa; phylum Arthropoda; class Insecta; order Zygentoma; family Lepismatidae; genus Lepisma; species Lepisma saccharinum. The sequence goes on from NC_139253.1 coordinate 39,378,971, forward strand.
CTGTTTGTAATGTATATCTTTCGTTTAATGTTTATTGCATTTTATGCTCTATTATGAATAGTTTAATGTATCTTCATGTTTGCGAGAGTGCACTATGTGAATTTTTGTATTTCTATACATGTGTAGATGTCAGTTTTGTTGATAGTATCCTTTTGTAGATAGTGAGTGATTCATCTGTACTTGAATCTGTGTTCTCGAAATAGTATAAAAGCGAGGATATCGCGTAAGAATCAACACACTTTTTCGCCACGGATCGACGAAGCTTTTAAACTTAAAAGTAACTCCTCGGTGTTGTGCATACATCTTGGTATTGTAGTTCGGGACGCAAGCTAGGCCTATGTGATCATAGGTACGCCGATAGCCATGCATTGATGATATGCACAATACTGCAACCATTCTACGTTAAATAATAAAGCTAGCCTAATGATTAATTTGGAAATAAAAGGCTAAAGAGCAAATATTGGCTCAGTTATCATTGCATATCTCTTGGTGTAGTAGTTCGGGGCGCAAGCTAATTCTATGTGATCATAGGCTTGCCGATAGCCACGTATTGAGTTTATGCGTTTTAGTTGAGTCAATTCATCGACAAAGCGAAATCCTCGCCTTCGTCTCAATTATATTTGCATTATAATTGCAATAAATAAAGAATAAAACCTTTCAGTTTATACATACTGCAGTAATGTGGTTTTATTTCTCTGTGCTGTGAATATTGTCTTTGCCTAACACTATCCCTGTACCTGAGAGGAGTCTGTGTACTTCACCGAGTCTCATTGTTCACCGCTGAGTATTATTAAGTTAATATTAATAGTATAATAATACAACGCGTCTATTCCAAGAACGTATCAAGCATTGCTCATATTTTTATTACTTTGCATCACTTTTATGTCCCTCTTGGTTAATCGCGACGATGAGGATAAATGATTACATGGACGTGACGAAATAACACATCAAAACGCTTTTTACCCTAAACTTTTCATCAACGAGATAGTAAGTCAACCACGTAATGTTCTCGGCCACACAGGTGGTTTATGTACATAGTTGTTCTCCACAATGCTAATACTACACTCTGTCCTGGTACACTGTGGAGCACGCGAACGAAAACAAGTCCTGGGCGGAAATAGCGACTGGAGAGGCCTCGACCAATGAACGCTTGAGAGGGGAAGTGAATGCATGGAGGGAAAAACTCGGCTGCAGCTGGTCGTTTGCATCAGCGCTCACTGCTTTAGTCCGTCCACTCGCTTTCTCTCCTTCTCTACAGTTACGCGAGGCTTTGCTCCAAAGATTCTCGAGACAGAGTATAGATAGAAGTGATGGATTGCTTGCAAAGAAACTCTTGAACCGGAAACTTCGAGATTATAAGTCAACCAATTGATGCCATCGGCTACCGAACCAGCTTGTGGACATGCTTCAGCCCGTTCGGGAGTCTGTGTAACACCGCCGCGCGTAACGGAAGAGAAGGGGAGAAAGTGAGTGGGTAGAGCAAAGCAGTGCACCCTGCTGCAGCCGCGTATTCTCCTCCATGGATCCCCCCCCCCCCTCACACGTTCATTGGTAAATCCCTCTCGAGTGCAGGGACTTGTTTTGGTTCGCTTGCTCCAGAGAATCACGGGATCGAGTACACATACGTGAACAACAACGTTCAAAAGGTCGCGATAGTAGGAGGTGTTTGTTCAACTTACAACGCTATACATCCTAAACTCTCCTCAATCGAATACACACACATTAATGGAGGGATCAGTCAGAACCTTCTAAAAAAATTAAAAGAAACCTTTCCATACGTCCATCAGTTGCCTCAATTAGGAAATTTGATAGGATGGGTGAATTGTGATCATCACCGGTAATTTCCTGAAGAATCATGCTTTTGGAATCGACTGCCCTCTGAATCGTGCCATAGACACTACTTTCATGTTCCAGTGCGGTAAAATGGGAAAAAAAACTCATATCCGACATGAAAGCGACTATTTTGTTAGCAGACCATTTCTGGCACGGAACATCATTTTAGGTCTGTATTCCTGTTTGTAGGGGGGCGGGAGGCAAATTGAGTTAATTACTATCGATTTCCATTCGAATCAATCACTAATTTTCTTTCCAATTCAGCTGTGTTGTTGATGAAATGCTTTTCTGGCGGTATTTCCTGTGATTTCATGTTGTTGGGTATAATCGAGTACTACTACGGGAAGCGGTCTCTGTTGGAAGGGAAGGAGGGGCGGTGACGACCAATCATGCGCGAAATACAATGCGAATTGTTGCTCGTCAGGAAGATCGATTTTGTTGTTTCCGGAAAATGCATTCATCTTTTGTTTCATGAAGGCAGCGTCCAAGGATCCACACAAAGCATAGACGGATGAAACAGAATAATTTTGTCATTATCCAGCAAAACTGCTTTTTGTAGTAGCTACTGGATTTCAACTTGGGGACATTAAATTGTCTGTACAGTTCCAAGATGATGCGTGTGCGTGCTTTTCTCTTTCTTACCTGTCTACGTTCATCGTAGACGATCTGATGTTACACCTACAAAGCATAATAAACGCTCATGGTTGTACCTGGATTTGAAGCCTACACTCTGATCCGGGAATCTGTGGAGCAAGCGAACGAAAACCAGCCTCTGCGCAAGTAGTGCCTTGAGAGGGCTCGACCAATGAAGGCTTGAGAGGGGAAGTGAGTGTACGGAGGGGAAAACGCGGCTCCACCTACAAGCCGTTTGCGGCAGCGCGGACTGCTTTGCTTCAACCACTCGCTTTCTCCCCTTGCTTCACAGATTCCCGAATGTAGTTCCAAGGTAGTAACAGTATACCCTGTCCCAGCTACCTGTGGAGCAACGCCGCGCATAGCGTCAGAGGAGGGGAGAAAATCGAGTGGGCAGAGCGAAGCAGTACACGCTGCTGGGAAGGCTGCGGTCGCTTCCCCCCCACTCCACGCAATTCAGTTCTTCTCACGTGTTGCTTGGTGGAGCCGTTTCGCGTCACTACTTACGCAGAGACCTGTTTTCGTTCGCCTGCTCCAGAGATGCCTGGGACAGGGTATAGTAGCTTAAGGCTCGGCTGGACCCTTGGCCGACACCAAGGCAGCTATTTTCGAAATTTCCACTTGCGAAAAACCGCTTTAATATTTGAAATTGCATATGTTTAGAATTCCTTCATCCACATGTAGAACATTCCCGTGAATTTTCGTCCTTTTCTTTCTCTGTTGTGAGACATTATCAATAGTTTAATAGACTTAAGTAGCCATGAAACTATTGAGACTCTCTGAGCAATAGCGAAAGCAAACCACATGAATCCTCTAGAAGAAATTCTAAACTTACGCAATTTTTCAGTTTTTGGAACATCATAGAGTTTTTCCGAAAAAAGAGTAAAATTCAAAAGTAGCTGCCCTGTCGTCGGCCAAAGGTCCAGCCTTAAAATTAAATCTCAAAGTATCTATATATCCATACAACACACACATATATATACATTAGTATATAATATATTTTACATGCTTGTAAGATGTTGCAGCTGCTTTGCCCTTTCTCACTGTATAAACTAAGTTTTTGAGGAAACACAAAAACCTCCTATGTCTCTCTATGATACTTTGTGCTACGTGGTTCTCCAGATTTCTCTAGTAATCTTCCTGTCTATGGATGATTCTAGAATCGTTAGTAACTTTACACGGAACATTTTGAATGCACACTTTTCTGCAAACTCCGTTTATGTACGTTCGGGTATGTTCGTGTAGTGGAAGAAAATCTTCCTGGAAAAGATTGTAATTTCCAAAGATCCGCACTCCACATTTGGACATCAGAGGTTTGTGAATGCTGAATTCAATGACCGACTGTGGAGCGTGCATGAGCTTAACTGCTAAAGCTGCTGCGTATTTCTGAAGAACATATGTACTGATATCCGTAAAAAGGTAATCGGAAGAAGACACACTGCTGTTACGTGTGTGAGCATAATTATCAAGAAAGGAAACTTGGAACACTGACAGAACACCCAGCAGGTGCGGCTGTTTCCTCAATAGTGAAAAGGGGACTGTTAAAAATATCCTCTCATAATGTTTACCTTCTCATCTCTTATATATGAATTCCTTACATGATGTTTATTAACAGGATCTCCTGTGTCAACCATTGCCTGTCATTGCGGGATATCCTAGCAGGTATGTTGGCAATGAAAAGAATGGACAATGGTCATATAATCTTTATTCTGTGACTCTGTGACTGCAGTTACCAGTGTTCTAAGCTGTGTGTATAAGGGAGATTATTTCCGGAACATCCTTGGCTGTTATGCATTTGAAGCATCGGAACGAGTCACAACTCTCGAAGCAGCCAATCAACGAAGCGAGCCGCTGACGTCATCTCAACACAGAACCTATCGCTAAGCCCCCTGCTCAGGCTCTACACGCCCACTAGGCTCGCTAGACAGACTAGCGTAGTCCGCTGGAGCTGTTCCGAAAGTAATTCGACTTCTACTACTTCGCTTTACCCACTCGAGCCGCTATTCGATACCTTGCTCCACAGTAAAAGCAAAGTGCTCCCTTGTGCTTTGCACCACGCCATGAAGACGTATAGGGGTGTGGAGTTAGTGACCGAAGGGGGGGGGGTGATGGGATCAGCATCACGCCAGTGGCCGCCTTTACCTCCGAGAGTTTCCTCCAGTTACCCACTTTCCCCCGACGGGATCGAATCCGGCTCTTTCGCATGGTAGTCAGACACCCTAACGACTTAGCTACCGCGGCTTACATAACATTGCAGGCATTTGATTCAAAATGAGAAAATTACTATAGAAATCGATAGATGGGGCTCATGGCACGTTCTTTAAGTTTTCCTCTGGCGCACCTTGTTTCAATATGCCTACCGATTCTATCGAGGCGAATGAAAAAGGGTAGCAAATCCACCTTAAAGATTTCTCCCCCCTTTTCCTTCTTTCCTCAGTCTCAACCCCCTCTCGTCTAGTTTCCGCCCGCCTCCTGCATTCAGAGCACCTTCTTTTAATCCCCCCTCTTTGCTTTCTACAATGAGAGAAATAGGGTCAACCCACGATATCATTAATTGGCCCGCATAGACGCGACGCTCTACCAATTTTCAGAAGGCAAGGGACTGGCAGTGACAGGATTCCAACCCCTTCTGGGCGTTCATTGGGATTCCGGAACCGACGTCACAGCGATGACAGCGCCGCTCCGCGGGAGGACAATTAAACCTGGCTCGTAATTTACATTCTTAAGTGAGGCGTTGGATGAAGTGGAAAGGGAGAGGGGAAAGAGCTTCGCTTCCGAAATTTCAATCAGAATCTTCCGTAAAACTCAGAATGTCTTGGAAGAAGAGATCAAAAGGTTTCCTGGATTAAGAAGCATTTTTCTTCTTTCTTGCCTGTTTCTCGTGGTAGCGTAGTATTTCTACCATTTTTATTTTGTATAATGGATGTCGGTAAAATGTAACTTAATCCACTCAGTAATGTAACTGTCCAGCTTATTTCTGGAGCAAGGCGACAGAGAAAATGAGTGGGGGAGGGCAATCGACTGGGCAGAGCGAAACAGGACAGGCCGCTGGGAAGGTTGGTAACGGTAGTCGCTTTCCCCCCTCCACGCAAACCCATTCACACTCACGTGTTCATTGGTGGAACCGTCTCACGTCACTACTTGGGCAGGTACTTGTTTTCGTTCGCTTTCTCCAGAGCGGAAAACGTATATAAGTCTAACGACAGCTATATGTGTACAATATTAAGGTACAGACAAAACCAAAATTTAGAATTTTCAAAAGCTTTTCACTCGGTTAACCATCTGTTGGTTAAATTGCATCAACATAACATTGGTAAGAAAGAAAAAAATGCTCAATTGGTTCCAAGATGTGGGGATTTTACTCGTCAAATTTACAGATCCTTAAAGCATATTGTTTGAATGCTTACCTGTGAAGCAGGTGTTTCACAAGGAAGTATAATGGGTCTATCTCTATTTGTGATGTATGTATATCAGACATGTTGTGAGGTGTTGAGATCTTCATGATTTCGAGACACTCCCATTCAGATAAGAGACGCGTAGATTTTGTTCAATGTTACGAGAGGTTGTACAGCTTCGTGCAAGTTAGCAATGCTCTGCCGTCTGGTCTTGCAGCCAGTGTAAACCTCTTGGGGGCTCGTGTGTTGTCCCTATATGTTGGTGATCATCATCCATCTTATATCATCACCATTCATCCTTACTTTTGCGATTAGCCAAAAAGTGGCAGAAGGAGCCAAGTAACATAAACTAAATCAATCAATACTTTGCAGATTTGATATTCGACCAATCGATTCAGTCTCTCAGATAATCTTTATCTGAAATATTCTTTTGACTACGTGGAAATACATCTATATTTTTCAGACCAAAAAGCCGACTCTTCACTAGACGGAAAACAACACTGGGCAATAAGTAGTCAACTTCTTCCTTGCACACGTTTTCCATCCAGGCATGCTTCTTCCGAAAGGCTGAAGAAAATGTTCAAAATGTTTTCTGCGAGAGAAGAAAAAAAATCACACAGTCAGCTGAGTCTCGCGCAAAAAGGTGACAAAAATAACTGTCCGTTTTCATCCCTGCGCCAGATGTCACTGAGATCTTGTTCCGAAAACAGGTACACGCTTCTCGCATTAGGAATACTTCGCTTCTTTCTTGCTGGGAAATTCTATTGGCCTGCTTTTCAAGCACCCCCATCTCCTGCAAGACTTTCACCGGAAGCATCCTTTTCCTTTCGAGACTACCTACCATCACCTGGAGCCAATTATGACACCCGTGGACGCCGTTAAGTGCAACGCGACTGGGGAGAACGATAGAAAAGGGTGGACGAAACCTGCAAGGAGTGGGCAAATGCTCTCTTGCTCAGTTTGTTGATAAGAAATGGGAAATGTGTTCCCTGTTGGCCAGATGTCCTTTGCGGACCTGCAGGAAATTAAAAGCGCAGATCTCATCGCTGTGGGTACTGAGTTACAGGGTTGCGTTGGACGTTGAATCGATATCATGAGTCTCGTATGATTCCAGCATCACGGTTACTCAAAAACTTTTTTTGAGTGGTGTTTCCTCATTTCTTGCGATATCTGATGTATCGATATTTTTACAGAAATATATGTTGCAGTTCGAATCCAGTTGTTTCGACAGTGTGTTTCTTTTTATCAATACTACCCATCAAGACATGACTGAAATATGACGTACTTATGATAATTTAAACAGCTTTAAGAGTTTCCATCGCTTTTTATATTCTGTGGGCAAATAAGCCCTTTTTTCTAAAACACAAAGAACACTTTTGTCGGGGAAGGCAATGCTTTATTTAGAATTTTTAAGAAGGGAATAACAATTATTTAGCTTTCGATGTATTGAAAGAACAAAGAAATGGAGGATTTTTTTATTACTGGTTTTTCACGGGAGGGCAAGTGCCACCACCATTACCCACTGCTGGATATGACCATGTACGGTTGCCAGAGTGTGTTGCTACAAAATTTGTGGTGATGGTGACTGTCAAGCCGGAGACTCGGGTTCGATTGCAGGGGTGTGTGATCTAAGATTGGAAATTTTTCGCCCATATCCCCCTCCTAAAGCGACTCTGAGGCTCACCCAACCTCAAATAAATGGTCCCTGGAGGGTAAAGGCGGCCGGAGCGTGGTGCTGATAACATCACCACCAAAATGGTATATATCGAGAATGTGTGGGGTTTACCTCTAAATTCCCTAATTGTGCCTTCATGGCACGGTGATCACATCACTTCATCTATTGAGATCGAGAATATGTGAACCTTACTTCGACGTGGCCTAGAACTTATTCATCCCTACACAATTTAAAGGATCCCCCCACAATTCACATAAATGCTAAAAGAAAAAAAGATGAAATAGAAAAATAAAAATATATATCCCTATCATCCATTATCGTTACACAAAAAATTGATATCTTAGAAAAATACAAGGGTGTTGCATTTAGACGTTAGCACCATGAGTCATCATTTTTATAGCACTGAGGATGGTTACCATTGTGTGTGTAACTGGGGTACGTCTTGCTTGTTAGAACACTCCTGTACATGGATACGATTTTGCGTGATCCTTGGTCAGTTTTAAAACTCACAAAAGTTGTTATTTCAAGCCATAAGCACCAGTACGACATCTTTGCTAAAATTCCAAAGCAGACCAGACGACGGAGAAATAGCATGACTGCGCCTCCGGTAAAGACGATTTGGAAAAGGACACGTGTTTTATGATAATCGAGGGAGTTGTTGAAGCACGCATGCGAATGTGAGGGGATATGTGGTTGGTGCGAATCGTTCTATTGTACACGACACTGAAGAGAGCAGCGAGATGCCGTAAGCCAACGCTGAGGGAGCGTAGGATGCTGACGTCGAGATGACGCTATTAGGTCGTAAAGAAAGTCTCCCAGGTCACCCACGTAACAGGCAGGATATCGTTTATTCCCGTACCCGCAGACAATGATCTGTCTGCTGAGGAATCCGTTACACGATGTTTTTTCCCTTGGAGTCGCTTGGCGCAGTGCGTCTGAAAGACATTTCATCAAATGTTAACAGCTATGCCTTGGCGCCACTCGCCTATTCGCCTACCAGCCATTCGGTGTCGATTACCGCATAATATGTCTTTTTTGTTCCTTTTTATGAAAATTTAACTGAAACCTCCTTGATTTCAATTTTTACGACGTCCTCTCGGAAGCTGCTTCGAAATTTCGAGGAGTGCTTCCAAAGTGCTTCTCATATTAAGGAGTGGTAAATGCATTCCTCTCAATGGATTTTTGGGGCCTACGTTTGGTCACCTTTGCATACGGGGTGTAAGAAGAACCTTTTTTCACCAGACCCTCGAGTGTTCACTCACTTCCAAATAACCTTCAGTGTCCAATGAAAATTGTAGAGGAGTCTGTATACAGTTCGAATTCACATGAGGCATCAACTGTTATTTACAACAAAACTACCTCAAGGCTGCAACACTAATCAAGTGAGCTTCAAAACGCCATTTTTGTTATTTTAAAGATGGCGCCTTCTATACACATTTGCACGAGTGAAGAGGAATGGTTTCTTGCCCTCTGTCAGCCTAAACCTTACAGAAATTTATCGGCAAATGAAAATTCAATATCTCTGTGGATGCTTACCACACCAGCAAGTTTACTGTTGCTCTTGGTGTTATGGCGGGCTGGCAAGATAAGTGGTGAGCGGGAAATATGTCGCAGACCAACCAGACAACAGCTGTGGCGCCGAGAGTTACGACGTCGCGGGAGGAGGTGTTGTGCGCACCTCGTTCTACAGGCTGTTGGGTGTCTCATCGCGTTGGATTGGTCGCTTCCCTACTTCCCCTGCCAGCATGCAGGCCGTCCGCCGTAAGACCAGACAAGAGCTCTGATGGAGGAGAAAGTTCGACACTGGCCTCAGTTCGCAGGCAGATGGGTGGAAAGTCCTTCGCAGTGGCTCATAATTGACTGCACGTGGACCCCAAAGACTTATTCTTCTTAAGGTATACAGGCACAAACACAAAGTTGAAAATATATGTAGATCAGCAAAAGGTCTGGGCTAAAATGCAATAAACAAGTGCAACCCTACATACAGAAATCTACTAGATAAGAAACACAAACAAATTAAGGTTTTCATTTACTCTTCCTTGTAGTATCCCTTGGACTGCATTGTTGCAGTCTTTTATATCTGGTCTCTACCAGTATACTTCACTGTGGGGCATGTGTTCTGTCCTGTGTGACTGCCTTTACATTAATGTTATCCTATCACCACTCATCCTCATCGTCGCGATTAGCAACAAAAGTGGAAGAAACGCGACGTACAATAACCAAATCAATCAATCATGAAAGATATAGAGGAAAAATTACTAATTTTTTGACTGTTTATTGCTGGTGATGTAGTATTCATAGATTAATTTAAGAATTTCTTACTTATTTTTTAGTGCATTTTGCAGATCATTATTTCTTACATACTTGTGTTTTTGTGACATGCAAAACACTAGACATTTTTCTATAAGAGTGAAGGAACTAAAAAATTAAGCACTTTAATAATGTAAATGATCGAAAAACAGCTCACGAACAGAAATCAGTTTACTTCGGGTGGTACACATGGTGGTTCGGATTCCAGTTTAAACTGTAGGTCCGGTCCCGATTAGCCTTCTTAATGTCCATAAATTAGACTTAAAATACCAACTCAAAGATTACTTCACAGCAGATAGATAATGTTCTATTTTCTAAATGGAATTTCGTCTTTCCACTGTTATGTAATTGAATATCCTCATACAGGTGTGACGTGTTTGAGTAAATGTATTTAATTTCAACCACGATTGTCACTATTCTCATTTAAGATAATGAATAGTCAAAGACTGTATTTTGTCCTATTGTAATTCCAGCTGTCCGGAAAGTCCCACACAACAAGCCAAACAACAGCACTTCTTCAATATGTCCTTCGTCGGGTTTCCATCCATGTCTGTAGACGGAATTGCAGGTTGTTTAGAACACGGGGAACATAATCGGAAGCTATGGCATGGCGTTCCTCCTCTATCCTGGTACACTAGGATAATCAGATATCCCCACAATGCAAAATACAACGCATTCAGATCCTGCAAAACTTTACTTCCGTACGTTTCTCCTGCGATGCTTCATTCGCCGAAACGAAAGAACAAAACACAGTGAATTTGCCGTTTAGCCTATAGGGTGCTGGAGTTTACGGACATCCTATAGAAATGGGCAAACTCTTTCACTGTGATTAGCTTTTAGAAAATCTGTTTCACTTTTAAACTCTGGAATTCTGGATTGAAACTAAGTATCTTAGGTTCCTTGTGTGGGGAATAATGTGGAAGAAGAAGATTATTACGTTAGTAGATTCCAGTTTTCTTTACAATTTTCCCAACCTCTGTGGCAGAGTAGTTAGCTCAGCGCGATACGACACTATGGGTCCCCGGATTCGAATTCCATACTAGGGATGGGTTTTCTCTGCATCCATATTGGCAAAAAAGGGAAGTAAAATAAACCAAACCAATCAATTTGTCTTTACACGTTTTTGAATTCAATTTGACAGAATTAACACAGAATGTTAGATGGAGTTAAACTTATAATATGAGTAAAAAATAATTGTGAATTTCAGCGATTTACTTTTTATTATTTTGACTTAATGTCAAATATGATTAAATATGTCACAAAGATAATCTTTATGACATATTTGATCACGGTTATTTAGTATTTTTCTATTTGATAATACAATATGTTGTGGTGTAACTACTAGGGTAGTAATTATTTTTTCCAAATTTCCTAAAAGATGACGTCGTTCATGTAAAGAGATGGGATAATATAGTCATAATTAACTTAAAAAGTGGCTTTATCCTAGTTCATCTGGCCTTATCTTATAACTTGCAGAATATAAAGGATTAAATTACAATTCGATTCGTGTTTCTAAATATTACTATTATTCTCACCCTTTTCTACAAATGTATAATATTAAGTGGAACATCCATTTTTTCTAATCTTATTTCTCCAATTTACACTCTAAGCAACGAGCTATGTAGAACACATGAACGTTCCACAATTACTACAAGTGCGTTGGAACGCCCAGATTGAAGATATTAATCCTTATTTTGCCTCGCAAATATGTGACAGCCTCAGTCAAAACATGAGAATGTTATGCAGCACTGTTCTCAGCAAACGAAACAATCGTACGCTATTGGCAGAGAGAAAGAAAGGCGGTAATGTTGAAGCAGATAAAAAAAGGATACGTGGAAAAATCTGATCTCGCTGTTGCTTGGAGATGCTTTTTTCACCTGTGTGGGAGAGGTAGCATGTTTATTGATCTACTGGTGATGACGGGATCCGCGGTCACAACTCTCGGTGGTGGGAATCCTGTATTGATCTCCGTGTCAAGGCTGGGGGTCGGGCAACTAAGCACTTGCCTCTTTCTCTCCCTCTCTTCTCTGATGTCAGAGTACATAACAGCAAGAAAGTAGGGCAAAGGGTGCGGGCTGTAAGCAACACATACTTCGACAGCAACTATAATTTTCTGGTTTCACAAATGCCTATGCCCCTGTGCAGAATTTCTTCAGGTGCGAGAGGAATTTTGAATTGGTTGTCTCATGGATGTAATGTACAAAACTAGTATTTAGGACATGCTTGTGCACAGAGGTTAATTGTCAGGGTATTTGTAACTGCTATTCCCTCGACGGGAATTGAACTAAGTTTTATTTAGGAAACGATTTGCCCACTACATGTGCTCATATGTTGAATCGCATTCTTTAGCCCCAAATAATGGGAAGAAGAGACTAAATTTTTAAAATATATAGATTGATATACTCTACCCCGGGAATCTCTGAAGGAAGGCCGCGCATAACGGTAGATAAGAGGAGAAAGCGAGTGGGTGGAGCGAGGCAGCACACGCTATTGCAAACTCTGCTAGCTGCAGTAGCTTTTCCACCTCCACGCGATCCCATTTCCTCACACGTGTTCATTGATTGAGTCCTCTCAAGTAACTACTTGCGGAGAGACTTGATTTCGTTCGCTCGCTCCAGAGATACCCGGAACAGATTATAGTACTCAGAGTTGAAAGGTGCGGCTTGAATCCCGCTTCAATGCCTTGAGTGGTAAGTCACACTAATTACAACCCTGCATGGCTCTGGGGTTCACACATCCATTCACCATTAGGTACTTCAGGGTAGAGGGTAAAGGAGGCAAGAGCCTGGTGCTGATCACATTACCACCATGACCGTGATTGAAAACGAACAACGGTTCCTCCACAGTCACTATGTGCCTTCATGGCACGGTAGGCTCGCTTAAGGAGTGATCGGTTTAATGCATTACGAAGCAACTCTCTCTTTCTCTCCTTTGGATTCCACTTTAAACTGTAGGTCCAGTCCTTTCTGTGCATAAAGTGGACTTAAAACAAGAAATCAATGAACTAATCAATCTTTGTTTACGCCCTCGCCCTCTTTTCTCCTTTTCTCCTTCTTCCTCTCTGTACACTCGATCTTTTTGCTTTTCTTCATTACGCTCTCTCTGTACATCTCTCTTATCTTCCTTTCTCTCCCTCTACAATTTCTTTATTTTCTTTATTTCTCTTTTTCTGTCCTCTCTTACTTCATGATTTATCACTCATCTTCGCTATTGGCCAAAATTGTCATAAAAGCAAGTAATATAAATCAAGCAATCATAGTATTTATAACCGAGAGAAGGGGGTGTGCGGTATTAAACCAGAAAGTAGAAAAGAGGCGTAAAACAAACGAAGTACAAAGAAGGAAAGGAATACGCGATGTAAACTTTACTTTCTACAGCAAGCTGAGAAAATTCCTCAGTAGAAGTTGAAGTTTGTATCAATCCTTAAATAGTTATGGAATCAACGCCTGAGTGAAAGTTCTTCAAAATGGCTACTGTATGTATCTGACCATTAAAGTAGTTCTATATGGATCCATCTTGATTCCTACAAAATCACAACTACCCTAGAGAGGCTGAAAGAAAGCTAAAATATCCAAAACCAGTGAAAGATATTGGGGTCTCCCCGATGGCGTAGTGGTAACTTCGTTGCCTTGTAATCAAGGGGTCCCGGTTTCGATACCCGGTGGAGGCACATAGTGGTTCGGAACCCACTTTAATCCATAAATCCAGTTCCAATAAGCCTTCCTGCGTGGACTTAAAAACAAAAACTGAGAGTGCAAGATTTTGAACGACATATTGAGAAAGCACCATAAATAATAACGTAATAAAAAGTGGATGGAAATTAGCAACATGCATTAATGTAAGTAATTGCGCTGTACTGAAAACGTGATATAACTTTGACGCAATTCCACATTACTTGTATATCTTGGTAAATCCTCTTAATGTAAAAGTGCAATGCAGAGGGGTAAGAGCATGAACACACTCCCCCCTCTGTTCCTTGGTACATCCTATTCTAATTATAGCATGAACTTCAAGTAAGTAACTAGTTTTCAAAGCGATATCTGGTTCTCCTTTTACTACCTTCGACACACTGCATCTTGGAATTCCGATGAGGTGAGCGCCGTTCAAAGGCTAAAGACTCATTTCACAACGTATCAGGCAGAATAACACTGTAATTGAGTCATTTTCCCTGTAAGTAAAACTGAAGAACATTGAAAGAGAATTACTCCGCGAGTTTGTTACGAGGCCTTAAGAGGGGAACGGAACGCGCTGATAAAATCCTTAAGGCTATAAAGACGCCTTGGTAGCAGCAAACAAGAATAAGGCTCTGTAACACGGAATTATGGGTGTAATGCATCTTTCTTACCGCCTTTCCTATTTAGGTCAACTGTAGAAGGGAACCAATTATGGTGGCATATTCGAACGTCTGGTTTTCTATACCAAATTAATGAACATCCGTTTTTATGTTAATGAAGATATTCAATCCGCTTTCTCTTAACACTTTCAAATGCTCTGATTTTTATTTCGTGTATTTTTCGAATTTCCATTATCTGTAGCTCTTTTCGTAAATTACAGCCAAGCCAAGAATACTGTGCTTGAATCATATTAAATGCTATTTAATTTTCCCTTTCATGCATTTCGTTATCCAAGTACATAGCCGCGGTTATTGTACTTGTAGGAATACGCGACGATAAATATTTACCAAGCGCATTGAGTTCTGTCAATTATATCTTTACCAAAAGAAGGTAAGGTTCATCCTGCATATAGCATCGTGCCATAAAGGCACATTTAGGGGATGTGGGGGTAATGCCCTCACATTCTCGATCTCGGGCATTTTGGAAGTGATATGATCAGCACCACGCTCCGCCGGCTTTTATCCGCCAGGGGTTGCCACCATGCAGGTACCAATTGATTTGAGACTGCGTGAGCCCCGGAGCCGCTTTATGCAGGAACAAGGTCGGAAAAATCTCGACCTTAGGTCACCCATCCCGGGAATCGAACCCGGGTCTCCCGCGTGAAAGTCAGACGCCCTGCCAACTAAACCACCGCACCTCAAAAATGAACTCTGTGAAATTTCTACGTACGGGTGTGATGTGGTAAGAAAATTTTACTGTAGGACATGTTATTTACTGTAATTATAAATGTCCTAATTAATTGCGTGACTTGCTTATCGTTTGTGTATTTTCAATTATTGTTTGCATTGCATTACTTCTACATTATTTCCTGGCTGTCCTAAGAAGCACACAATAATATATAACACCTAGTAACTTTAAATACAAACGTCATAGATATAATATTTTGCATCCTGCACCACTATCTCTCACATCTTCTAAT
The DNA here is from genome assembly GCF_977018435.1 of Lepisma saccharinum. Taxonomy (NCBI): domain Eukaryota; kingdom Metazoa; phylum Arthropoda; class Insecta; order Zygentoma; family Lepismatidae; genus Lepisma; species Lepisma saccharinum. The sequence continues at coordinate 39,394,130 of NC_139253.1, forward strand.
CACCAGAAGTAATTTAATAAACAAACTGCAGTCAAAATTACAACAACTAATAAATTCCAACACTGTAAACCAAACCTGTTCTACAGGTTGTCTGAAAAGTCACGCAACCAAGACTTTGAACCTACGTAAAAAGCGATGGAGATATGAAATTTACACTGGCTATGAACTTTGTCTGTGAATATTTTTTAAAAAATAAAATAAGAAAATTATGCTCTACATGAACTTTCAATATGAGAAAAAGGTTACTAAAGTGTAAAACAAATGTTCTAAGTAAAAAGAAAAAAAATCGCTTGGAAAAAATTTCGATGTGTATCGACAAAGTCTCTATCGCTTTTTTGTACAAAAGTTACGTACATTCAAACTCTCTGTTGCGTGACTTTTCGAACACCCTGTAGATAATAGAATATGTCTGGTCAGTCTGTTTCAAATATGAAATTGTGCAACATTATGTCATCTTACTCAATCCAGTAAATAAGCGCATGTTAAAAGGTGGAACCCAAAAGTTCGCGGAACTGGCGTCCTAGTTTGAAAAATAATCACCAAGGTAGAAGTGCATAACGCCGAAAGAAGGAGGGTGGAGATTGGGGGCTACCTGTTTTTATGTTAGAAATGTTGTTTATTCTGAACCGAATAAAAGGTGCTTAGAATCATCAAATGTATGCGGATTTGAATTATGTTAATAATGCACTGATGAAAAGTAGTGAATTACTACTAATAAAAAAAAGTTGAAATATTTGTTCACAGAACAGAAAGGCGTGAGGATTAACACTTTTTTTTAATTTACGAACGCCTGAAGTCCAGGATCACGGAACGTCACTGGAACCAACTTGAAATCTGTTGATTACAAGGCGACAATGCTACTACTCGGTCATATTTCAACCTTTCATTATTCCTTTGAAAATAATAACACATTTCATAAAATCGAATTCCAACTCTCATCTTGTCGTTTAACTACACAGTGAGATAGTCATTCTAAGTAAATTATTTAAAACATGTATTAGCGGCAATGAATTCATATACAAACTAATATTGTTGTTGAAGCTACAAGGAAGATTGTGGACAGTTGGAGGTTTAATTCTTTATTTCTTGTTGATAAAATTACGTGACTTATCTCAACTCTTGTTCCTGTACTTTTGCAGTTTTGATTGCTCACCTCGAGGAGAGTAAAACTGAGATTACCACCTGCAGAACTACTTCTGCCAAAAGTTAATGTGAAAACTGGAAATAGCCGCAGTCCAAGTTATTACTCGTGTCAATATCTACTGACGTTTCCTTCAAAGAGACGAGACCTTGAGCCATGTATGTTTGTTACTTTGCGAACAACAGGCATAAACCGAATTACTGCATCCATTTTAATAACTAAAACTCCGAAACTTCCAAAACAACGAGGTGGAATCTGCAGTCAAAGAGCTTGAAAACGCATCGCCGGACCAGCATACAAACTTACGTAAAAGCGAGTTAACGTTACTCATATTTCACCGATTTAACTTTCCATTAAGTGACACAAGTCTGCGCTGGTAGTTTGCACATAGTTTCAAAGCTTTCCGGCCCTGAATTTCCGTGCTTCGGAAACTTAATCGTCTCCACCCACCCCTTCTTCCAACCCTCATAATTCTCCACTCCCGACATTACTTCCAACTCGCAAAATTCTGTACATATGACGAACGGCCTTCACAAACGACACTGCTTGCAATTATGACGTTTTCCAGGGCTCGTCTTTTGTCAACTGATATTACCGTTGTTCTGCCTTTGCCGACGCAGTCAGACGAGATGAAAGAATGACCTTTTGCAGAAGAAATTTTGTTCATCACGGGACTCGGAGGACGGAACAAAAGATAACATGGCGTTGTCGAGATAGAGGCTCTGCCCCCACCCCCACCACCAAAAGCAAAAGTAACTCCCCTTTTGCTTACTTTTGAACATGATTAATAATAGCAGCAGAGGCGCTCCAGTTATTCTTGCTATGCAATATGGAGCAATTATTACGATTTAGCTCTATTCGGTTCACGGAATACGATAGTGATTAGCTAATGTTCAGGGATCTGTATTCACTGGGTCGTTCTATAGATTATTCTTTGCAAAGGGCAACAAATCAAACAGCTGAAATGTCCCAATGTGAAGTAGCAGCAGATGACAACCCAGATAGTACAGAAAACGTGCTGCAAATTTTAAGCAAGCTTGTAGCAAAGCTGCCATAAGTCGAAGTTGCAGGAAACTTGACAATGCAAGCCTGCATCAAGCTTGTCACAACTAGCGTAAGCTTTTCGGCAAAACTCACTTGCTGAGTACCACTTACATCAAACTTGCATCAAGCTTGCGACATCAAATTTGCTTTGACAAGTTATAATAAAGCTAACATAAGCTTGCTACAAGCTTACGTGGTATGTAGGAAGAACATTTGAACTAGAGCTCTCTACTTTGATACAAAACTTGCGTGTTAATATCAAGTTGAAACACGGTCATATAAACTGAATATTCATTACTTAAAAATAAGCAATTTGAATGGAATTCCTCGTATGCTTAATTTAATTGAGACAAATATTTGGCATATTATGCTCTAACAAATCCTGCTACCATTACTGACTGTAATAACCTGTTTCAAATCATACCCAAAATATCATTTAAGTAAACTACTAGCAGCGAATAAATAACTTGAATGTTTATGTAATATTTTCAGCCAGTTATTTTGGCTCCTAAGCATATAGCTGAGACAACATTAGTGCGACAAGAATATCACATTAAGTGATGATGCATTGTCAGCGGCTTTCTGTTAGCTAAGAACTTTTCGCATACATTATATGCAGTGTTAAGTCTTAAGTACACACGGAGTAATTAACGCTTTCCAGATGGCATAGTGAGTGGTAACGTCGTCGCCTTGTGTCCCAGCGATGCCAGGTTCGATTCCCGGTGCAGTGGTTAGGATTCCACTCAAAATTGTAGGTCCAGTCCAGATTAATGATCTGCGAATATAGTGGACTTAAAAAAACAAAAATTCAAAAAGACTATGTAATTAACTATAAAAATTCATATAATCAGGTGTTAATAGTATCAGAATTGATGTATGCAGATAAATACATAGATACTACAAAAGATAAAAATTAAAATAAACACTTGCTCTAACATCTACACAATATACAGGGTGTATCATAAGTAATAGCGCAAACTGATACAGTTGGAAGTACACGATAATAGAACGAAAAAAGTCTCAGTAAAAAGTCTGCAAACGAGCAGTTTTCGAGATTCAATTCAAATTCAAATTTTCTTTATTAATGGGCGAGGTTCAGCCTGTGGCTGTTCTCCCATATGTGGTTAGAAGCCGTCCCTGATTGTATTTTGTAAACACAGAGTGCTTTACTCCTTGCGCGGTCCGAGGTTTGCTCTTTGTTTACAAAACAGAACATTTCCGAGAGGTGGCGTTGTAATCAAACAGGATGGATACAATCAGTACACAGTCTAATTGTACTGTGGGAGTCACGTCAGTTGTGCTGTACTGCGTAGTGAAAAGGGAACCTTACAGCAACGAGGAGTACATCTTACCAACTAGGACGACTTTTACAAACAATGAGGTCAGTGGCGGCTTGTAACCACACATTCGCAATTATCTCGGAAAAGGATCGTTTGCAGACCCATGATTACTGAGATTTTTTGCTTCTATTATCGTGTACTTTCAACTGTGTCAGTTTGCGCTATTATTTATGATACACCCTGTACATAACTCATTTGCAATCTGAACCCCATTTACAGTCCAATCATGTTTATCCCTTTTGTACATAAAGTGAACCTAAATTGCATTTTTCAATTACTATAATAAACATTTAACAAGATTTTTATGACTTCAATCTTGTGGTTGCCAAGAAAGAGGAATCTGAATGAGCTTTAGATCCTTTACTTAGGGTTCCTACCTAGCATCCGACACTCCAGTTTTCCAAAGCGCTAATTGGTGTAGCAGAAATGACAATCATCACCATAGGGGTTTGATTGGTACATCGTTCTCGTTTAAGGAGAGCGGGGGTGTAAACGCCAAGACCACGCCCAGTTCACTCTCCTTGCATAAAAAAAAGTTAGCCGGAAAGGCTTTTAAAACATGGCGCCATTAAAATCCAGCTTAATTACCGTTTTCTTCCTTGATGAAGCGCGGCCCCATTCCGGATTGTCGAAATAAATCTCTGCTGGAATGCGGTACCTCACCTGGAACGTATCGCATCATTACATTTCTTCGCTTGGGCCCCCACGCCTTCCTTGGAGGGTCACTCTTCGTTGGTGAATGGAAAGGAATTGCAGTCTGCAACGAATGACGGAGTGTAAAGCATCACAGACCGAGGGAAATGAGACTGTTGATGGTCACTTGCGTTGGAACTAGAAACAAGAGTTCGCATATTGCCTTACCAATTCTTATTGCTCTGTTATACTTGAACTCCGTCCGAGGGGTCTATGGATGAAGGCCGCGCATAACGGAAGAGAAGGGGAGAAAGCGAGTTGGCGGAGTAAAGCAGCGCGTGCTGCTGCAAGCGGCTGGTAGCTGCTTTCACTTTCTTTCTGACTAGTTCATTGGTCGAGCCCTCTCGCGTCACTGCTTGCGCAGAGACTTGTTTTTGTTTGTTCGCTCCAATGATGCTCGAGACAGAGTATATGGTCCATCCCAGGAATCTCTGGAGCAATGTCGAGCATAACGTTAGAGAATGGCAGAGAGCGAGCGGCGGAGTAAAGCAGTACATTGTGCTGTAAAGTCTGGTAGCTGCAGTCGCTTTTCCCCCTCCACGCAATCCCGTCTCCCAGCATGTGTTCATTAGTCGAGCACCCTCGAGTCACTACTTGTGCAGAGATTTCGTTCGCTCCAGAAATTTAATGGACAGAGTACAGGTGTTTCGTATCTCCTATGCATTGGCACACTGCATTCAAAGAGCGCAAACTTATGTAGACGGATGTGGGGTATATTTTTGCAACAAAATTATCATACATAAAACCTGTTTGTATAATTTATGCGATCTGATAGAGAAATGTTGGGAGCATGTGGCTATTCTTTCGTTGATCAATGTTTAACGGTGGAAAAAATTAAGCAGTGCATACATATTGATTCCGTATAAATTTAACGACGGAATTTGTTTTGAAGACTCCATCGTTTATATAACAACGTTTGAATGATCATAAAGGACCGTTCAAAACTCAAGAATGATTACACGTGTCTTATGAAGTAAATCTGTAAAATCATATATTTCCTTGGTTTTAGTTATCACGGGGTACTTTATTTTCCTGTTCTTCAAATTCATATTTGTTCTACTTCTATTTTCAATACCAAGACAATTTTTATTTTCACTTTTGAAATATGTACATTTGGTTTATTTGCTTTTATGATCATTTAATTTTTATTTCACATTTCAAAATAATTTTGCATTTCTATTTCATTAAGGTAGATTATCATTTATTATTTTATTAAACTTTGTTAATTTTTAGTTGTATTTTCCGTAAATGATATTTGATATAAACCTTAGCTCTCCTATTTCCCCTAGAAGGGCTTTCCCTCAAGAGCTAAATGAATCAATATTGTATCTAAAGAAATTTCCTTGAAGTTCTATGTGAAACACATTTTTCCATGTCAAAAAATTCAAGCACGATAGTCATCACGGCTTTTCCAAGTGCACACCGAAGTACACGTGGGAATGTGTGTGATTAAGTGATACATTCTGTATGTACACACACACACACACAAAGACACACACACATAGGCACGCACGCAGAGAGAGAGAGAGATGGATTCATAAATTGAGTAATTTAACTTATTTCATTTCGATTTTCTGCCACCTTTGGCTTATCGCAAAGATGAGGATGAATGATGGAACTTACATGGACAATTCATCAATGGCCCTTCAGAGAACTACACTGCCCTTGAGCCCAGGCTTCAGAGCGAGCCTCTTCGGCCTCCAGCATTGCAGTTACCGTTTTGTGGACTTTTGTGTCTTCAGAGATTATTACCCCTTACAGCTCGAGAGAGAGAGAGAGAGAGGGGGGGAGAGATTAGACACAACGAAGAGCAATTGTAACGAACACTTTAAAAGTGGCCATCACATGCAAGTAGCAGTAAATATAGCCTGATGTTAAAAAATGCACATAACATTGAACTTTCTCACGCACTACAAGATAATCTTATGTGGTAAACGAGCTATATTTAGGCACAATGAGTGTTTCTTTGTAGTATCAATCTGCTTACGAAAATAGATATGCTAGAAAGTTGAGAATTTTGGAGAAGACTGGAAAGTTTTGTCCAGAAAAAAATTAATACTTTCTAGAGCTTTGAAGAAGCTTTTTCAAGGTGAATCCCGTCCAATACAACGCCTTCTCTTGGTCTCTAATTTTCGCCATTTCCCTTGGTAGACTTTAACTTGAGGATAATCATTGCCTAAAAGTGAGTTTTGAGGTCGAGAAACAAACAAAATAAAAGAAGAATAATCATAGAAGAAAAGAACTAAACGACAAGGGAATCGAATATCAGAGTGAAAAGTAGAAGAAGAAAGCGAAATTCTTAAGTATTTCCTCATCGTCTTCTGATTGTGTACCGAAATGAGATTTTCGAGATTTTCCAAAAACTTCGAGGCAAATTCATTAAACACGAGGTGGAACTTTGATGGCTTTCTTGCGATCTGGATTTCGGGGTTAATTTTCTTTCATCTCTTCCTGAAGGCATTGTCGGCACCTAAAGAAAGGAAGGTGAACCAGTGGCTTTGGGAAATCATTGGTCCGCTCTCGTGAAATAAGTCATTGATCCTATTTTTTTTCCTGAGAAATGATTACGAAAATTTGCGTTCAGGAACTTTCCATCAGCTATTCGTACCCTGCTTGTTCATCGTGTTATTGTATACATCGGGTACAGTATACGCACAGACTCACATACATAATACAGCGTCCTGGCGCAGTGGTAACGTTGTCGCCTTTTAATCAAGGCGTCCGATTTTTGATACCTGGTGGAGGCTCACAGTGGTTCGGATCCCACTTTAAACTTTAGGTCCAGTCCCGATCAGCCTATCTGTGCATAAAATGGACTTCAGAGAACAAGTCAACACACACACAAAAGCACAGAGAGAAAGAGAGAGACAGGCACATACACCCACTGTCTATAATCTCCCAGGAGAACTAGTCAATACTACAAGAACTGCATGGGAAGTCTTGGATGGATAGGAGGAACTAGTCAGTACAATGCTTAAATGAAAATGACATTCGCTTCACGAGAGGGTACTTTCTGAAGGATTCGCATAATATAGCCTACGGCATTTCAATTCTTCATAGAACCACAGGTATTAGATTTGGTGACTGAGAGAGCCCAACTATTGCTCTCTTCTTGCAAATTTGTTGTGCTTTCTAGTAATAATAATAAAAGAAGTAATCTGCTGATTTATGACGCCATGTAGTTGGTGCTATAGAGCATATTATTTCATCTTGAATATTGTAAATTTGAAATATGAAGACGATTAATATTTTAGCTATCTTGCTCAGGATATATTCAGAGTAGATAATTGATGTGAAACTTTGTAACTAATTCCAATTAGTCACTTCTTGTATATTTTGTAAGGACTTCAAATATGTAAACATTACATGTAATCGTACCATGTTTCCATCATTGGGTGGTCTAAATGTAAATAAATAGTCAACAAACTGTCAGGTGTAAAAAAAGTGGTCAACTAACTGTCTGCTATCAATATATGAATAGTGTGTGCCCCCCAAATGTCAATAGTAACTAGTAAATATGAAATTGCAGTAAAACAGATAGCTAGAAATAAGATAGAATCTTGGAGTATCTCAAAATTCGAAATTCCGTAAAAATTATAGCCGTGATAAAGTTCTTGTTACAGCTCTTGTATATATCGAAGATTACTCTAAGTCTTTATGCTCAGATAGGATATTTGGAGTTATGGTGTAAAGTGGGAAAGAAGCCACTCTCCAAAGTGTCTCCGGCGGGAATCAAACCCGAAACCCCATCATCACAAAGTGACAGCGGTCCACTATGGCACCGGCAAGTCGCCACGAGGATAAATGACTGTGGTATACTTTTGTGACAGTGGAATCCGTGCTTTCATATTGGGTGTGACCTTTGGTTCGATCTCTGGAGCAGACGACCCAAATAATGTCATTTTTTCCAGGATGTCGTCTTGAGAGCTCGGACTGCATCTCAGCCAATATTCCATCCTCGGCCGGAGCGCAGTTATTTTCTTTCCTGTGCCGTTGCTTCTAAATGGCTGTCATGTTGCATTTCCTCGGACGGAACGGGGACACGACAAAGGAATAGAAGGAGAGTGGTTGGCCGACTCACGACAGCTGTTGCCTTCTCATAAAATTTCATAACGCTCCTCTTCAGAGGACAGCTCTGCGTGCCTTGGCGTAATCAGAAGACGACCTTTTGTACGACTACAGAAATCGCCATCTTTTCTCAGTGACATGGTGACTCCATGCAGTGTTACACTCTCCTAAAACCCACCGCTGACTTTCACTACTTTGCAGCACTTGATATACTAGTCATCATCCTTTCACAGCACGTAGGCATCGAGAAAACTGAAAATAATCTTAATTATTGATATCTTGGTCTACCAAAGCTACAGATCCAGAAATAGTCAAGAGGCTCTCAGAGCTGGAGGGGAGGAACTAGTCAGTACTTCTGGAACCGCAAAGCAAATCTTTGTCAGATAGGACAAAAAGTCAGTTTCCAGTGTAAGGGAAATCTTTTATGGAAAGGAGGAACTAGTCATTGCTTTCAGATATGCATTGGTGGATAAAATGAATTAGCCATTGCTTTCAGATCGTCAAGATAAATCTTTGGTGGATAAGAGGAACTAGTCACTGCTTTCAGAAATGCTAGGGAAATCCTTGATGGATAGGAGGAACTAACCAGTACTCCTACAGCAGCAAGGATAATATTGCGTGGATATTCACCTTTCATTTTTATCATCATAATTAACCAAGAGTTGCAGAAAAATGAGCTAAAACAAGAGAAATAGATATGTTTTTTTTTTTTGTTAATTAGTGGCGTTTTTCTTCAATTTTGGCTAGTCGCGACGATAGGGATTCGTAAAAATATGATTAAATTGATGAAGGGACACTCGCATAGGACACCCACGTACCTGGAATTTTGAACATGGCCCCCTGGCGTCGCAGCGGGCTATGCTAATCCGTTTATCTCGGAGGACTCTACAAATAACTTTCGTAGGCGTGTGTTACGTACCCAATAGGACCAAGTAATGTAAATAGTTTGCCAAAGAGGAATAGAGATGGCAGTATCAGGCGGGCAAGATTCAGAATTAACATAATATATGTGAATAACCTTATAAATAAGAACAGACCAAATTGGAAAGATGAAAAACAATAGAATCTACTATAAGAAGATAAATAATAAATATTAAAGGAATAAATTAATGTATATACGCGATAAATTAAACCAGTGATCATATTTAAATTGATCAGAAAACTAAAGAAGTCAAATACTCCACAACCACAAAAGAGAGTCTGCTTGGCAAGAAGAAGTAGTTGTTGTTATAACTTTCTCAAGTTGATCAGTCATACTTACGCGAATCAGTAACCAACTGTATCACCATACAATTCGCGATTAAAATTACCACCTGAGCGTTAGTGTCGCTTCCAATATGGCCGCTCTAAGTAGGATAAATCTTTGTTTACATTCATCAGTAGTACAAAGTAGCAGCGTGTTGTCATGACTGGTATGGTAGAAAACGTTTAAATTACGCATTATTTTTAAATATTGCGAATGCGATTTGAATTCCAGGTACTCTAACAAACGTGAAGCTGTACTGAGAACGAAGCATTTAATTATGATAGGCAAAAATAACACGGAAAATACAGACGAAACTATATATACGCACTGGTTGTCTAAAGCAGTGCTGTATCATCTGCACGTCATGGTGTAACTGGGGTTTTCGGAAATTATTTGAAAATAAAGGAATTTAAATTGACCTGTCCTTGAAAAGCTGTGACAGGAGAAAATTGCTAACATATCGTTGCAGTTCTTTCTCGAAAGAGAGAGGCTGGTTTAATAATAATATTCACGATTTCATGACCAGGCTATACTCACTAAAAACGGACATCGTACTGAATGAAACAGTAACATTAGCATGTCCACTTTTTTTCTGGTTACATTTACATACATTGTCAAACTATTTTCATCTTCTCTCTTAATCGACTTGCACCTGTTCCAAATTTCACACATGAGTAATACCGGTAATACATGGACGCATTGGGTAAGACGCTTCATGATTTTTCGGAAAATCAAAAGCTTTATTTATAAAGTACAATTTAAAACTTTACTTTCATGGTAATATATACGTACTTATCTCTCGAAAAATAAAGTAAGCAGACTCGTGCATTCTTTGTAATTTCCTTGCCGAATTATCCCCCATACCAATCTTCTGTCAATTACGTTTTCCCTGATTTATTAACAAATTTCATTTTGTTGATTCCACGGGGTGGAAACACATGAAAACTTTTAATTTGTTCTGACCCATAAAACTATTTAGAGCAAAAAAAAACTGAACAGTAGACCTACTCTCTTGCATATTCCCCATGCTTTAAACGACTTCAACACAACGTATCCTACTTAGAGTACTTCCTGAAAATCCCACCAGATGGCATACCCGGGACACTAGAGCCCTCGAAGGGCCTTTGCTTATCTCCCGACTGCCAGTCTCCCTCCCACAATCCTACCCAGAGTTGTGGAGATCTTCAACCGGTAATGGGGTGACGTGTAGTCAGCACGTTGAACCCTCAGCCGTTATAAGAAATTTCCCAGACCGGGTTACGCTACTCACTCGTAGCTCCCCAATTCCTCACGATGGTGGGTTGCCACCGGTCCTATACACAGGCCGAGAATACAGACACTGAAAACAGGCGGACTCGAACCCATACCGTCCCGCAGTCGGAGCCCAAAGCACAGCCCCTTAGACCGCACTCCCGCAGAGGAGGACACTACATAGATTACTGGGGGTTTTAAATATATGTGGATATCGCTTTCGTTTTGTTACCATATATAACTACAAGGGCTGTGTCTGGTTTCAGTATGAGGAGATGTTTGGGAAATTTTGGAAGAAACTGAATAGGAGACTTGAACCTGTGGTATCTAGCTCCAGCGCTGAATCCACGCACATTCCGTAAGAGTGCTAATATACGACTGTTGACAATAACAGCAACTCATATTTCTTTTCCACACTTTCATTGCCACATTTTTCTCACTTCTCTCTCCCTTCAGTCATTCTGTTCGTCAGAGGAATGATAAAATATAACATTTGATCTTCGCCTGCCTTCTTCCATTTCTCCTTTTATGTGTAGGCCTCCTTAGAAAGAGATAATGCCATAGTTTGCGTGAAAGCTTCCTTGCCAAGATATCCTATGCGGTAAACCGAATTGGAACTCCGTCATCCTCACATAAATCTGACGATCCATTTCCGGAATTGGTTGGAGGCGCCAGATACGTAATGTATTATTCCTGTGTCGATACCCAAGGAACGTCATCGATTAGTTACTCATTTGCAAACAGCTCGGAGCTACGAATCGTGATTGGTGGCACTTTACGCCCCTCTGCGACGAAAAACAAATAGGAGGATCTGTATGGTTTTTCCATGTTTCATTTCACGGAGATTGCGTTCAATAGATGTGATACTTCTCTTCACCCTTACGACATGGTTGCTTATATTTTATGCCTGTAACGATCTAGAATCTACATCGCAATCTGAATTTGATTGCTAATGTTCATGAGGGCAGTAGCGATGCCTATAGGGACCAGAAATGTCACTTGCGTGGGTACATTTACATCATAAGTGCACTTATGTGTGCATGTGGGGGTCTCTTAATAAGTCATACAGCTAAATGTGAAGCTGTCAAGCTTCAGTATGAACCTGTTAGTTATGTCCACATGACATGTTGTAACATGCCTGTCACGTCAAGGTACATGTTGAGGACCTTATCTTGACATCTCGCGGACTACCATAACGTGTCTCTTGAAAAGACTGCATTGCGATTCAACATTGTCGTTTCCTTGCCAAATCTGGGATGTATGCAAGTTGAATTTTTTGTCGTCGAGAAGTACTTTGCACTGTACTCACCACTCGCGAATGGAATGTTTCACCATGCCTCAAAAAGGTGCGAACTTGTATCTGGAGCTTTCGTATTGGATTACAACAATTATTGGGCGACTTATGATCTCGACGCATTGTATGGTTGTTCTCTCATTTCATGACATAATGTTGTAATAGGAAATATTACGGAAATGATATTATCCACAAAATATTGAGTTGTGAATATTATGCAATGTTTTCTGGTTGTGAAAAACGTCAGAGTACTACCAGACATTTCTCAATGAATTTTGCTAGGGGAGGCATATGGTCGGGGCAACTGCCCGTGGAGCCGCCTTCGGGGGCTCCAAACCAGGCATTCCATTGAGTAGCGTCAAAACCTTATTTCTTATTAAATAAGCTATTTGTTTTTACAAGCGTTGGGTGTACACACGAATTGATTGAAGTTACTTCAGCATATATATTCAAAATGATGTAACAATTTAAACTATTACTGTTATTTTGATGTTATTCTGTAGGTATTAAATAATTACAATAAATGTGTTCTTTACCAGTATGACTTGAAGTATGCAAAAAATACTATTATTTTTTTCATTAAAACCGTAAATATATAACATGGTCATTTTGTTATTGGAGGAAGGTGAAAGGTAGATGGACCAGGGTAGGAAGTTCGGGGGTGAGAGGGCGGATAGAAGGGGAGCGCCAAAAATTGACCACGCGGGGCGAAAATTTCACCTTGAGCCTGAAGCAAGCCCTTTCGCTCACAATTCAAAGGATCATTCTAGTATTTTATTTTACCAAAATGTTCCTTACGCCTTGATTGGTTGGTTGAATTGGTGTTTTAAGTGAACTTTATGAACAGTAAGTTAATTGGGACTGGCCCTACAGTTTAAAGTAGAATCCTTGATTCTAGAGACCCATTCATTACAAGGCGACGACACTACCACTGCGCCATCGCGGAGCCCCCTTCAATGAAAACCATTAAAAATCTCCATGTAATAATCACTTATCTACATTCATTTGTTTCTTATCTTTTGTCATGCTCAAAATTTGTCTGAATTTATACAGCGTATTTTCATATTAGCAATAATGTGATCACACGTAATTAATAATACATCATATTAGGTCAACACAACATTTTCGCGAAATATAACTAAACATGAATTAATAATAAAAATATTCATCGTGCGAATTAAGCAAAAAATTAATAATAAATTCAATAAATGAACAATCACAAGCCGCTACTAAATTTGGCCCTCAGGTTTTTAGAACACAGTTATCTGGTTCTATCTAGCTGGAAAATGAGGACATTGGAGTGGGCCAACAGAGGCAAAAAACATACCCCCCCAACCCTAGAAGAACTATAGCGTCATTTTGATATTATTCTTATAGCTCTTGTCTACTCTTACGGCGGGCGACCTACATGCTGTCAAGCGAAGTGGGGAGCGGGGAAGTGACCAATCCAGCGCTATAAGAAACACAGCTGCCTGTAGTACGATGTGCGGGAAGCATCTCCTCCCACGACGTCGTAACTCTCGGCGCCACCGCTGTTGGTCTGAGGCGTATTCCCCACTCCCCACTTCCTTCGCCAGCATGTAGGCCGCCCGCCGTAAGATTGGAAAAGAGCTAAAGTTTAAAATAACCCTTGCAGAAATGAAGTAATATTTATTAACTTGGGGAAAAGTAAAGTTAAAAAAATGAGTCAACTATACCAGTCACTCTGTACACTGCACTTCCGTTTTGTATATTCAATATTATTACAACAGTGGGCCGATTGCTCAATTGGCACATCTATATCAGAAGGGCGTGTTGAAGAAACGAGCAGCCATATTGGCGCGAAACCTCAATTGTCACGCATCCATTGTTGACGACAGCGTGAAGGAAATGAAGACACCAGAGTAAAGGCCCTCCGGCGGCGTCCTCGGCTAGGAATCCAAGCGTCGTTCTCTTTGAGACGTCGGAAAGCCGAATCCGCGCGGTGACGTAGAAATCGGAGGCTGAAGGGAAGAACGAGGAAGAAGATCTTGAAGAAAAAGTGGGGAATCTCTTCTATCGCCGTGGTGGATTCCCCATTGCCCGCGCACTAATGACATCCTCCCATAATCCCGAGCACGGCATACGCCCTCCAGACGTTCCAGAGAATTTCTCCAGAGGTCTCTGCTCTCTTCTTCATCCCTGTCTGACGAGAGGGAAAGAAGAACAGGGATTAATTTCATTATCAGACACTGACGGCTTCTCGGCTTCGGCCCTGTGCAAGGGAAAAATTCCACTGACTTACAGGTTATCGTGCTGTGTAACCCAAGCTTGGCTACCTTTTGAGGCAACTTCTATCACCCCTCTAAAAGCATTATATTACCGAATTCAACTTTGCCAGTTGCCGAATCGATAGCATCCTAATCCCTCTTGTAAGGAACTTGCAGTGTAGTGTTGCCGTTTCTATGGAGATATGTATAGTAAGCCGTCGATTGTAGGTACGTTCTTGGAACACCTCAAGTAAGTCTATGGAAACTTTGTAGAGAGGAAGTTTGCTTCAAATCAGCTTTACGAACGAAGGAGCAAAGCAAATGCCAAAATAAATATCAAGTACAACAACAAAACCGGATTGAAAACCTAATTTATACTCATATAGGCTAATCTGGATTAAACTATGATCCGAACCACTGTGCAAGGCGCCTCGTACCCGAGATCCCTTCGTTACAAAGTGACAGTGCTACCACTACTCCATTGGGAATACACACTTAGTCTAAAGTGAGGTCCGAATCCGTGAAATGTTTCACTACGTCATTGCAGCAGACCTCCATGGCAGAGTGGTTAGCAGAGAGCGGTTAGCAGTTTCATCATATCACCACTCAGTCATTTTTGCGATTAATCAAAAGTGACGGTAATGCGAAGTAAAATATACCAAATAAATTAATCGATGATGAAAACTAGAGCGTTTACCGCCATACCACATTGACGGTGGGAGGAAATTTATGGTTCTCGATTTCCTTCCATCCCACATCTACCATATCTCCATTTATAACTTCTACTCATAATATACTCGTATATACTTCGATGCTGGATAATAAACCTTTTTGAGCAAGGCCTCATCTCCAGGAAGCTATCAACTCGCGGCAAGCCACGGCACCTAGCGACTTGTTGAGTGAGATGAGTCAAGGCAAAATGGATAATAAACCTTTTTCTGCTCATAAAAATAGGCAATAGTTAGGCTGCGAGTTCAATGAACTAACCGATCTCTAACTATGCACTTGTAACGATTAGGCTGGAAAGTTCATACGAACTAACCGATCACTGATGATGCTACTTGCTCGCATGGTTCATATTTTAGCTCCAACTTCTTCGTTTGTGTGAACTTACTAGTTGTTTCATGATTATCATTCTTTTACTCTTCTCATTGGCTTCTGTTATTTTTTTTTTTAATGTTACATTAGAATCCATTAACATTTTCAACATCTTATGACATCCATTCTGTTTACCATCTGAAACTTCCATTCAAATTATTTTCTGTTTGGTGCTGCCATCTTCCGACATTTTAAAGTGTATTGCTATTGTGGCTCCCGACATGCGATGAAATATTTTGGCCATATTATTACTACAGTATATCCACGAGAGAACCATGGCTTCCAGTATTTTATGGGTAACGCCTCTGGTGCTATGTGAATGCCAGATCGCCATGTTGCACCACCTTAACTTACTGACAATCATTCATGAACTTCCATCTTTTTAACAAGTAACCAAAGTGAATATAGCTGTGCCGTGTACATATATATCTCGTAGTTTTCTTTATACAAGAGTCCTCTTAGTTTAAGCATGAACCCCTTTTATCTTGCATACAGTCTATTCCATGATTCGGTGGAGCAGCACCACGCATATCGGCTGAGAAGGGGAGAAAGCGAGTGGGTGGAGCACAGCAGTGCGCGCTGCTGCAAACTGCTGGTTTCCCCCGAGATCCCTCGAGTCATACTTGCGCAGAGGACTTCTTTTCGATCGCTTGCTCCACAGACTACTTGGCAGGTATATACAGTTGAGTACTCTTAACTTCGAATAAGAATAAAGCAGAGATTATTAGGCAAACAATTTGTTCATTTTAAACATTGTATTAAATTAATTATAAATGAATTGGTTTTATTCTAACGGGATAATAGAATCTCCCACGATCATTCTCACATTTCTCCAGTATCTAAAGTTTGAAGGAGTGTAGGGTTACATTAAAATGTCTCTAACGATAGAAATTATGGTCAGAAGTTGGCAACTCTGCTTTCAATTACGTTTCGCTGCGTGATTAAACGTCAAAAACATATGGACGTGCTCGCATGGGCTTTCGCATTTGAACGTGAAGTTTTAATTGCGTGCGTGCGGATTTCAACATTGTAATTGATAAGATAATGAGCGTAACAATCCATTCGTTTGGAGCTACTTCTAACAAAAAACAATATTCCGTTATTTTTTATTAGGAAGTACAATTTAGACTTTATCTGTGGTAATTTTGTTGATACGTAGGCAAGTCTTTAACCTAATAACTTTTGGAATCTGAGAAATATCGACCTTTGAGAATTATCATGTTACTAATTGGCTGTTCACATTTTCCGCTTTTTGCGGAACAGAATCGAATTGCGCCTATAAGCCTCTCGGAAAGAGAGGTTTTGAAGTGTGAACTTTTTAATGTACACTAGCCTCAATTATAGTTATTTTCCAGACTTACGGCGGGTGTTCTATTAGCTGGCAAAGGGAAGTGGGGAGCGAGGAAGCGACCAATCCAGCGCAGTCAGTAGAAAGAAGTTCACCTAGTACTTCTTCCCGCCGCATCGTGTCTCTCGGCGCCACTGCTGTTGTCTGGTTGGTCTGCAGCTTAACTCCGCTCCTCGCTCCCCACTTCCCTTGACAGAGCTGGGCGCCGTAAGGGTGGAAAAGACCTCTATACCCTGTCCCGGCTAAATGTGTAGCAAGGCCGCGCAGAGCGTCAGAGAAGCGAGGGAAAAATTATTGGCCAGAACGAAGCAGTACACGCTGATGTGCAGGCTGGTAATTTCAGTCGGTTTCCCTCACTCCACGAAATTCCGTTCCTCTCAAGTGTTCATTGGTGGAGCCGTCTCGCGTCACTACTTGCGCAGATACTTGTTTTCGTTCGCCTGCTCCACAGTTAGCTGGAACGGAGTATAGTACTCCGGCAGTTTGTTTCCTTATACAGCATATTTGCAGAAGATATAATTCAACATACAAGGGTATCAATATACGATGTATAAAAACACAACTTATTACTAACTTTGTTGACCCTGTACAGTGATGTACCAGAAAATCATAGAATCATATACCGCATGTACAGCTGGCAGCTGACGAGAAGAGCGCTGGCAGAAGAGGTGTGACGTACTGCCAGGCGACTCCACTCTTTTGCGTGGGGGAGATGCTCTTCCGCCAGAACTCTTGTCTTCAGCTTGACAATGACCCGCCAAGAAGAAAACAAGACTTCCTTCTCCCCGACCACCCCCAACCACCCCTAAATTCTGCAAATGAACCTGACCCTCCCTTTCCCTCTGTGCCCCGTCACCCTTCATTCAGCGATCTTCTCGTTGGCTGCCGGCTGTACTGGTATAAAACGCACATTTTTCCTTAAAAAATTTGTCTGCCGATATTCAGTTTTTCATTACAGTCATTTTGAAAATGTTCTCTGTTACGAGTTCTTCCTTCCTTGTTGTGTTTAATGAAGAATATTAAAATGTATTCTTTTCTAGTTAGATTAGGTAAGTTATTTATTAAAAGTGGTCCTACATGTTACATTATATTTGAAATACTGTAAATTAATTATTAATTCAGAGATAAAACTCCTTCCACAAAAATGTTTACAAATACAGTATTTACTTAGACATTTTTTAAAATTAAAGGTAATCAAATACTGGAGCAAAGTAAAATCTTCAAATCTTCCACGCACAAGTTCATGTTGACTATACCCTGTCCCAGCTAACTGTGGAGCAACGCTGCGCATAGCTTTCGAGATGCGTGGGAAACCGATTGGCCAGAGCAAAGCAGTACACGCTGCTGGGAAGGCAGTCGCTTTCCCCCACTCCACGCAATTCAGTCTCGCGTCAGTACTTGCGCAGAGACTTGATTTCGTTGTCTGGTCTACAGTTAACTGAGACAGGTTATAAGGCTGTGTAAAATACCTCCTATAAAACAAGGCAGTACCCACTGTTTTGAACCGTGGAAAGTTGAAAACAGTTCGGTACTTCGTACTAAGGAATATGCATTGTTTGAAATAAAATTTACGTATTATTGTTGACATTCTGTGAAGAACACAAGACTTAATTTTCTGAAAAAACATGATATTGAGTTTCGAAACAATGTCTTTATATGTCTACAATATATTCTGAAAAAAGGAAATTAGAACAGGGAGGTTCAAATTCCCTCCTTCCACCTCAATGTAGTTTTCAAGAGTTTTCTTCACACACTAACGCAGTAATTTGTTCTCAGGAAAGTGCTCCCCTGTGCTTTGCATCACGCCATAAAGGCATACATGGGGCTGTGGAGTTAAGGCTCCACACTTTCTTGATCACAACCGAAGATGGGGGCGATGTGATCAGCACCACGCCCGTGGCCGCCTTTAGCATGCGTTAACAAATTTTGGTTCCATTCCCTTGACCGTCCTGTTTGGTGATATCTGTGCTAGTTGCATAGACTTTGGAATACCCTGAGGGGAAAAACCCATAAGATAAGATAAAGTATCTGGCAGGGTGTTCAATATGTCTTCACTGTTCATGATGAGTAAAATGTTCGTGCAACCGATTGGGCGCCACGATACACAATACAAATGTCAACTCGCAGATCATGCTTTACTAGATATTTTTTTTGCCCCATTACTTCTGGACCACTCTGTATTATGGAAAGAGAGTATCATCTGCGTACTGACAAGTAAACACACTTTGAATTAATCAGAATTTCCAGGCCGTCGAAGAAGTTTGATTTCTCCAGGTTATTGTTGACAGACAACAATGAAATCTTCCGCGCTGCTTGATAATCCATGTTCAATTTCTCCGTCGCATTGAATGCTCCCCTGAGAATGTTTGGCATCTTTTGATCTTTCCGATTCCTGCGCTAAATTCTGTTGAAGCTTTAATGATCCAGTTGATTGCCATCTGTGTAAGCCCCCCCTTCGCCCCCCTTTGTTAGCTGCAAGTTGATGAATACCTGATGATGCATCTGGGCCTGGATGAGGAAGAGGCAAGAGAAGGAAGATGGCGCGCTTGAACGGGAAGACACGTTTGCTATAGGATGTTGACTTAGTCGTTAATTAGAAGCCCTCGCGACCTCAGTTGTTGAGTTGGTAGTTACGTTCTATGGGAGCGCTACGCAGATGAGGAGAGAGGCATCTGAAAGTGCTTTGTTGTGACCGGAATTCACAAGCAGCGCTGTTGCTAAGCAGCTCTAATTCCGCGCGCTAACTTTTCTACAAAAGCCCCGGGTTAAACGGTCTCTTGGTTGGACAGAGGCACGTGGAATGTTCGGGAGGGTCGTCAGTGCCCGGGCCTGGCCTTGGGAGCCACACTGAGCTTTCGTAAGTTGCAAACGACAATCGAATTGACGTGCACGATTATCATTCTTGCTATATTGACCAATCAAATGCCTTGATGTTAAAAAACAAGCTCAACAGAAGACGCCAATGGCGCTTAATCCATTGACTCTAGGATGAACGGATAAGGACCACGTCAATATAAAATAAAAAGTACACACTGTCTCGGGAATCTGTGGCGCAAGGCCGCGCGTAACATTTGAGAAAGGGAGAAAACGAGTGGGCCGATTAAAGCATGTAGCTGCAGCCACGTATTCCCCTACATGCACTCACTTCCCCTCTCACGCTTTTATTGGCCGAGCCCTCGCGACTCACTAGTTGCGCAGATACTTGCTTTTGTTGGCTTGCTCTAGAGATTTCAAGTACAGTGTGTAAATGTCAACTTCTTTTCCCAAGTAGCACAACTTGGAAATCTGAAACATTATGTAAATATGATGTAAACTTTTCATTAACGTAATCGTGAAGTAAGTGAAACATGGATGTAAACGTAGCTTAACCATAAAGTTAGTGAAACCTTTACGTAAACTATACAGTAACTTAACTATAAAGTTAGTGAAACATTAATGCAAACTTTACACTAACTTAACCATAAAGTTAGTGAAACATTGCAGTAACTTAACCATAAAGTTAGTGAACATTGAAGTAACTTAACCATACATTTATTGAAACATTATAGTAATTTAACCAAGAACTTAGTGAAACATTATAGTAACTTAACCATAAACTTAGTGAAACATTGACGTAACTTAATCATAAAGTTATTCAAGCATTGCAGTAACTTAACCATAAAGTTATTCAAGCATTGCAGTAACTTAACCATAAAGTTATTCAAGCATTAAAGTAACTTAACCATAAATTTAGTGAAACATTACAGTAGCTTAACCATAAATTTAGTGAAACATTGACGTAAACTTTACAGTAACAATCACAAAGTTAATGAAACATTATAGTAACTTAACCATAAATTTAGTGAAACATTATAGTAATTTAACCATAAAGTTAGTGAAACATTGACGTAACTTAATCATAAAGTTATTCAAGCATTGCAGTAACTTAACCATAAAGTTATTCAAGCATTAAAGTAACTTAACCATAAATTTAGTGAAACATTACAGTAGCTTAACCATAAATGTAGTGAAACATTGACGTAAACTTTACAGTAACAATCACAAAGTTAATTAAACATTATAGTAACTTAGCCATAAAGTTAGTGAAACATTGCAGTAACTTAACCATAAAGTTAGTGAAACATTATAGTAACTTACACATAAAGTTAGTGAAACATTGCAGTAACTTAACCATAAAGTTAGTGAAACATTATAGTAACTTAACCATAAAGTTATTGAAGCATTACAATAACTTAACTATAAAGTTAACGAAGCATTACAGTAACTTAACCATAAAAGTATTGAAGCATTGGAGTAACTTAACCACAAAGTAAGTGGAGCATTACAGTAACCTAACCATTAAGTTATCAGAACATTGACGTAAACTTTACAGTAACTTAACCATAAAGTTCTTGTAGCATTGCAGTAACTTAACCATAAAGTTAGTGAATCATTGCAGTAACTTAACCATAAAGTTAGTGAATTATTGCAGTAACTTAACCATAAAGTTATTGAAGCATTGCAGTAACTTAACCATAAAGTTAGTGAAACATTGCAGTAATTTAACCATAAAGTTAGTGAAACATTGACTTAAACTTTACAATAACGTATTCGTGAAGCTAGTAAAATAGTGATGTAAACTTTATTTTATGGTAATACTGAACTTAAAGAGGTAAAAATATACACTGCTGGACAAAATAAACCGGACACTTGCATTATTTTGTGATAACGCAATGGGTCGATAAAAGCTCTGATTCGAAGGCTAACTAAATGTTGCAGAAACTGAATTAAGTACGAATGCATAAACAAAGTCCGAGCCTGTGCATATGGTACTACATGATCTGCCAAACATTCTGTAATATACCTGCGAGCTGCCTTTGCAATTCAGATGTCAAATATTAAGGTGTCCGGTTTTCATTGTCCAGCAGTATATATTCTGCTTTACTTCTACAAACAAATCCCACCATTTACACCCTATCAACAAGTTCCTCACTCACTACAATTGGCAAAATAAAGTCGCAAATCTAGAAGCCAGTTATGGTTGTTCTTACCATTGAAGTAGCAATACAACTAATTATATTTTCCCATGACACATTCTGCAGCCGTGCAAGTCTAAAACAGATTACGGAAATCAATTTAATTGCATATTTTAAGGAAACCGTGTATGATTCTTTGCAAAGTTAAATGTGCTATCATGAATGATGAATTCTTCACTAATTGTCGGCATTTTATATATAGAGCGAATAGTTTATATTACACAATTGTTATTTTTGTGTAAGATTACGGTTTCAAATGTATTATAATTCCATGGTGCATGATAGAATACTAGTTAGTGTAATTTTCAGTAAGAGTGGATTTCCTACAAGTCGCGACATCCGATGCGGTGAATAGGATTTCGATTACTGCACTTTGATTGGTTGTAATTTCCGACGCACTTCGCTACGATCAGGGGCGATAATGTCCTTTGCATCCGAAAATTTGACATTAGCGTATACTGATGTTTGTTTATGTGATGGCTTGTAGAGATGATGAACTACATTTTGGGGTGAAATCAGTTTGTGATGTGTCAAAATGTGAAACGAGATGAAACAATTCTGGAGAAAATTGTGTACATTGAAATTTGAGAAGTTTTGTGTATATAACAGATGAGTTAACATTAGTAAAATTTTAATTATATTTTGTTATAATATTTGTTGATACCTTAAAATCATCCTCAGATCATTTCAAGAAATTATGAACCGTTTTTCTTAAAACTGAAAGAGTTCACACAGGAAGAGAATATCTATCATAAAAAAAAATAACTGCAGAGCCGACTTATGCTAATAAATCAACTTTATTAACATGTGACTCACATATTATAAAGTCCCAGGCATCTGTGGAGCAAGGCCGCGCATAGTTGTAAAGAAAGGGAGAAAGCGAGTTGGCTGACAAAACGAGTGGTAGCTGCTGCCACTTCTCCTCTCACGCGTTCATTGGTCTAGTCCCCTAGAATCACTACTTGCGCAGAGACTTGTTTCCGTTCACATGAGCTGGTGATTCCCGGAATAGGGTACACCTCTTTGTCTATTCCTTTCCACCTTACGTAGTCGGTACACAGAAATTATGCTAGCTAAATCATCATCTCAGTTTCCTTGGCAACTTGCCTTAGATCTGCCAAATGGGAGAACACAAAACAGAAAGTAAAAGGAAGTACTCATACTCTGTAAAGTCTTCAACTCAACACACTGTCCCAGAAGTCTGTGGAGCTACGTCGGTAGAGAGATGGGGTGGGGCAAAGCAGTGCGTCATGCTGAAAACAGCTAATAGCTGCAGCCGAGTTTTCCCCTGGATCAGTGTTGCCACATGAAGGGAAATTTCCCTTTTGCAGGGAAATTCGGACCGAAATTTTAGCCAAAAGGGAAAAGGGAATTTCGATGAAAAATACCACAATTTCAGGGAAATTTTAAGACATCTGACTACATTATTACTGTATATGTTAAGTTCCAGTTTCATATTCATGTTTTCATTTTTTCTGTTCTTTTTTCTGCTCCCTTGAATATAGCCTGTATCTATTTATATTTCTGTTAAGCATCGCTTTTCTGCACCTTCGGATAATAGTAACGATGAGGATTAACGATTAAATGGATTCCTTACCAGGATCCAAACCTGAGACATCAGGAAGCGATGAAAGTGACATGTATGTGAAAAATTTAACATTTTTTATTCACACGGACATGGACCAACGAAAATACTACTACTGCTGCTTCCACCACCACCACCACCACTAATAATAATAATTACAGCTACTGCTACTACCACTACTAATACTTATTATTATTATTATTGTATGATTTGCTTAGGTGAAGGGAAAAAATGTTCAAAAAGGGAAATTTTGCCCCTTGGAAAGGGAAATTGTGCCCTCATATTGTGGCAACACTGCCCTGGATACTCTCTCACTTTCCGTCTCACACGTTCGTCGGTCACTTGTTTTCGTTCGCTTGCTCCACAGCCTCCTGGGCCATAGTTCTATGAGAATAAGACATTGAAGATTACTTAATCTCCTGGCCATGTCGAAACTTTGTTACAGGCAAGAACCAATTACATACGCTGCGTTGTTTTCCTGATGTTGACAAACTTAGCAGACAGCAGTCCCGTAAGTTGATGGAGTTTCTTCTTGCTGGCCCCAAAACCTTCATGCAACTGGCGGACACCAACATCTATAGGTCTTTTCAGTTCTTACGGCGGGCGCTCTAGAAGCTGGCAAGGGTTAGTGGGGAGCGGGGTGCGACCAATCCAGCGCGATAAGAAACGCAGCAGCCTGTAGAACGAGGTTCACGTATTAAATTTCCGCCACGTCTTATCTCTGCGCCACCGCTGTTGTCTGGTTGGTCTGCAGCGCCCGTCGTAAGAACTGAATAGACCTATAGTGATTGGACAAGATCTCGTGTAGCAAAGAACAACGCAACGGGCTTAGTTATACTTCATGCAGAATACGGCCTTCGACTCTCCTGTGCAGAATTGAAAGACATTAGCTAGTCTTGGCTTCACCAAATATTCACTTTTTTATCATCGGCTTTTGCGGACAGAAAATATGAAATACATACATTTAATCCTACATGGGGATAATTTTGTGGTAATAATACTCCCTATCTTTCTTTCTCGATTTTGCTTTGCGAACCCAATTTTCGTGCGGGCATTAAAAAAAATTCCATTAAGTTAAGCTGCAGCTGGATTCGAAGCCTTGAATCAATATTCCGAGAGCAAGTGGATAGAACCGCGAATAAGTTAAGGCACCATATCCACAACGTATACTCAGCGAGATCTGCAGTTCGATTCACTAATACCTCAAGAGACATTATGATACTCGCAGTATTTTAAAAGCACGTGAGAATATTATCTTGTGCACCTGTATATGTACAGTCATGGAAAAAAGTTCTTCCCCATAAGGCTTTAATAGGAGCAAGTAATGCAGGAGGGTAGGCAACACATATTGCACCCTTCGATGATCGGGTGATTTTGCCTGTCTTAACACCGAGAAATGTGTTCCACGCGAAGGTCAACATGACAGGAAAGCAAAGAGGGTCACGTGACTATTGGTTACGTGGAGTGTTGTGCTTCTCCACGTCCCCAGTTCTTGATCCACATTGCAGAAAAAGTAGAGCTGCATGCAATATATGAAAATAGGTTGTTTTCAACTACACGCTTAATTATGATTTTCCCAATTGTAAATCTATCAGACGTGTCTCCCGATTTAGTCGGGACAGTCTTTTACTTTGAATTCCTGTTTGTCATAGGCGTAACTTGACGGGAGCAGAAAGGGCATTTGTAACCCCCCCCCCAAAAAATCAGGTTTCTTAAAGCTGCTAAAACAGGAATTGAATACTATGATTTGACGCGTCCAAAAAAAGTATTATATTGAAAGATTTTTCCCAAATACGTAGATAGAAATTTAATACTTTGAAAGTGTCTCAGATTTGTTTATTGTCACAACTTAGTGTGGCACAGGTCTACTACAAAAGTGGAATTTCGTAACAGAAATATGAACCCACTCCTTTTATTTCGTAGCCGATTTCATCTTGAAACTGAAATTAAGAATATTAGTTAATAATGTCATTGGTAAACAATAAAAAAATGTGTTAGACCCAATTCTTTAATACCTTATCATAATCTTTATCGCAAATTGAAATTTTGTTGTAAGTCCACTGTATGCAAAAAAAAAAAAAGGGTAAAGTTCTCACCTGTGCTTGGCGCTACGCCATGAAGGCGTATAGAGGGTGTGGGGGTAACGCCCCACACTTTCTTGATTCGTTCGTGAATGGGGGTGATGTGATCAGCATCACGCCGCCCCACACTTTCTTGATTCGTTCGTGAGTGGGGGTGATGTGATCAGCATCACGCCCCTGACCGCCTTTACCACCAGGGTTTCCCCCAGGTACCCATGTCATTCGACGCTGGGTGGGCGCTGGGGCCGCTTCCAACGTTAGAAAAGTTCCCGGGCTTGAACCGGCCGGGAATCGAACCCGGGACCTATAGCATGGTAGTCAGACGCGTTAGCGACTGAGTCACCGGCACAGATAGACTAATCTGAAGTGCATACAGTTTAAAGTGGGATCCGAACCACTATGTGCGATCACCTGGTATCGTACCCCAGACCTCTTGATTACAAGGCCTTACCACTACGCCATCAGTGAGGCGCACACAATCTTTGTATTTTGACCATTTTAAACCTATATGTATCATATAAGAGGTTGTTTAACGTTGCTATGCCTCTATGGATTATATTTAGCCAGTATTCGAGCACATAGCGTCAGGTTTCATAGAATATAAGCTTCTCTTCCATGTTTATGGTTTCCTGTCTGCAGTAGAAAAACTGGCAGGTTCCCATAGCTTTTCTTTCAATAGTCTTCCAGTGGTTGCATATCATATCACTCAAATTTGATTCATTCGTTTCGAACACAATCCCCGATGGCGGAGTGGGATCGTGGGCGCCTTGTAATTAAGGGATCCCGGGTTCGATACTCGGTGGAGGAACATAGTGGTTCGGATCCCCCTTTAAACTGTAGGTCCATTCACGATTAGCCTAACAGGACATAAAGTGGACTTAAGACACCAAATCAAGCAACCAACACAATCCCGTTATTGTCCATATTATCGAATCCAGAACCTTCGTCGCGAATAACATAAGCAGGAAGACAACGTGAAATAACCGAACAGAAACAGAACCTAAAACCTACATCGGATAGATTGGATTAAGTCGACGATACAGCACGGGTTCTGAAATGAAAAAGAATACGACAGTTGAAGGACCTCTATACGCACCCACTTTTCCTCCACTCAATGGGGAAGATATCCTTCTAGCTGAGAAGCCTTTACGTAGGAGTGCCCTGGGGGAACTTCAAGGCCACGACGATAAAGTGCAATGACGGGACCAAAACATACGGCAGATAGCTGTGTTCCTCCTTATTTCGTACGCCATTGATAACTGGAACACGTGACCTCGTCTTTGGTAGAGCAGAAGCCTGCTTGCTTGCCACCACCCTTTAGTTCAGTGACCTTCGCCCGTAGTCAGCAAGAGTGAATGACTCACCAGATACTTGTTGTCTGTGAGGCTACACAAGAATAGATATTTCGTTAGTGGCTGTAAGTATTGTTTCATCTGCAGTTATATCAGTTACCATTTCAATAGTTTCCTTCCTAATGGTTACTTTAGTGATAAACATGGAAATTAGTTCTCGAGAGTGAACGTTTTATCTATTTGAACGGGGGATTTTTATACAGCCTGCATGTATTATTTTTTTCCTGAAACAAGAAGAAATTCGAAGACGCAAAAAGAGTTGTATAAGAGTAGTTAACAAAAGGAAAAAAGAAGAAATCGAAAATGTAAATGCTGAAATAAATTATGGTAGAGATCGAGTGAATAACATTTTGTCATGGGGCCTCCTCGATGGCGTAGTGATAACGTCGTCGCCTTGTAATCAGTGGATCCCGGGTTTGATACACGGTGGATGCACATAGTGGTTAGTATCCCACTTTAAACTGAAGGTCGAGTCCAGATTAGCATATCTGTGCACCAAACCAAAACTAAGAAAGAAATTGTCACAGTGTAAGAAAATTTCATGTTCAACCACATACGAAACACAAGGGAATAATATATTGCAGTTTGGAGTTCACATCTGTAGCATCTAACCAGCACAATTATGAATCGCAACATATCGTATCAGATCCATTTTTATTATACATGTATGATAATATAAGAGAAGTAGAGGAAAGAGAAAACCAAGCGAAACACGGACGCCTTCTCCAGAATTTCAAATCTCGTTACATAAGGTTCTGGGTTGGAGTCCCGAACAGGCATGACTTTCTTGTTCTTGCCCTTTTATCTGCTTCATTTCATCATAATTCATCGTTATGGTTTACCTGCAGGGGAAGAATACTGGCAATAATTGCCAATACAAAGCCAATGACAAACAGAACAACTCGATTACGGAGGTGCCAAGAAGAAACGAGACTTGACAGTTTCTCCGTCTCTCGGTTTGTCGAATTGAAAATTGCTCTCCCGTTCTCGGTCTCGATTAGTTAAATATAGAAATCGAAAATGTATGTGAATGAATATACATGTATTTTATAATATTCCGGTTTTGTAGGAGATTTCGTGAGAGATGAAATAAGTACTCTTCCATCGTATTTATTTTTATAATCTTTATTCCCTGTTCGATGATCGCGACGATAAGGACGAGTGACCATTACATGAAATTGATGACGAAATAGTCAAACACCCCCGACAAGGACGGTACTCAAACCCGGGGACTTTGGCGACGATATCGAATGTCAATCACTTAGTAAGCTTGACCACCGAGCCTGCTTAATGTTGTTTCTGTCAGGTAATTCGTAATAATATCCCACATTCACTATCATTTGCTTCATAATTTATCTTATTGTTGTGATTAACCTGAATTCAAAGAATTAGTTGAAAGGCAAAAATGCAAGATTGAATGTCTCTGATGTTACTCCGTGCCGAATAATATGACGTGGTATTATGATATGAATTTATTAATCATATAATATGCCTATTCATTCCATTGATTGATCCCAATTGAGCACACAAAATATGCTATAATGTCCACTCCATGGAGGAGTGGTTAGCACAGCGCGCTACGATGCCATGGGCCCCTGGTTAGAATCTCGACTTGGGCGTGGGTGTCCTTGGTAAGTGTCCGTTCATCAATTTCATCATAGCATCACTCATCTTCATCGTCGCTATTTGCCAAAAGTGAAAGAATAGCAAATCTAAATAACAAACATCCAATCAAATCGAACATCTCTACCGATTTAATTCTATACGGTACCGAATTCCCACTTTATTACTGCATCTTAAGTCATTTTACAGCATCTCAATTGTTTTACGATTCGAAAACATTTGGAATGTTGTTTTGTGCAGTTGATTGTGCATTGTTTCCTTGTTTGGATTGTTTAATTAACGTCGCATTAATTAGTTTTAGACCAATCGTGACGGGGAAGCAAGAGCACAAAGAAAGCGAAGAAGACAAGGAAGAGACCACGGCTTTCTTTAAAGATAGCATCCCGTGAATACAACTCAAGTGACTGCAGAATATTATGAATAAAATTTATTTCGCTTTTTCCTTTTATTTCTATTTCAGTTATTTTACTTCGCTTTTCTTCTACCACTCGCGTTATTCGTGTCGGTGAGGAAGAATTATAAACTCGTGAAATGGACGATGGTACAAAAAAATATATGCCTCTCCCACGGTTCGAGACTGTCAGTACAAAATATTGTCTTATTTTTAAAATTTACGGGCAAATATGATTTGTCACGTAGCAATTTTCGCTTATCTCTTTCTCAAGGGGTTCCATTGCCTCTCTGATGTCGTAGTGGTAACGTCTTCGCCATGTAATGAAAGGATTCCGAATTCAATACCAAATAGAGAGGCATTTGGTTCGGATCCCATTTTAATCTGTAGGTCCAGTGCATGAACTGGACTTAAACAATTAACGTGTGGCATGTGGTCTGTGATGAGAACCATCATTTCAGCGAACCTCTTGACAATGACTCTAATATCACTTGAAAGAATAGTATTTCTTTACGAGTAGGTCTTGTCAAGAAACCAGTTCCTGAAATTTTCTTCTGGAGGCATCGTAGCACCCAGCTGTTTGTTGTGGCTGGGGCACGAGTCATGTGACTCATGCTATCAAAGCTCAATCCTTCCCGAGAACTCAGAATCACCAGGCAAACTTATGCGAATATTTTGTTATTTGGGTTGCATAAACAACAGGCTTTAAGACGTTACGAAATTCTACGTCCCGTGGCCCAGGTATTTTTTTCTAAGACTGTACACCTAGGACACAGCCTCTGTTTGACTGTTGATATTATTCTCTGTCTCTGCGATCTCTGAAGTAAGCGAACGAAAGCAAGACTCTGGGCAAATAGTGACGCGAGATGACTATGAACACGTGAGAGGGACGGGATTGCGTGGAGGGGTGAAGCGACTGTAGTTAGCCTTCGGAGCAGAGCTCACTGCTTCGCATTGCCCACTCGATTTCTACCTGTTCTCTGCCTCTATGCACGGCCTTGCTCCACAGATTCCTGGGATAGGGTATTGTGTGTTAGTCATTTGTATTTGCCGGCATTCGTGGTCAGCGTAACACGCTACGAAACAAGATTCCGCAGGTTCGAACCTGGTTTAGGCATATCATTGCGTTCATCCAGTCATTAGTTTCATCCGTTCATCTCCCATACTAACGCAAGATGTAGAAAAATGATGGGAAATTACCGAACTGAATATTAGTCACCCACACACACAAATATATATACTCCGAGTCCTCTGCAGTCAATTCGACGCATCGGATTACGTTGATACTTGGCATTGGGGCTATGGAGACCATGAGGAAACAAATGCTGACTAAAAAAAAAGTTCATATATTCACCACCAGGTGGGAATGTGGCGTTGAAATGGTGGACAGTAAGCATCATCCCGGGATATGCTTCGTGCCACCACTGATCACGTTGTCGCTTCCAAACGCTCATTCACGTTGACGACGTGCATATTGCCTCTAAACAGATTTCAGCGCCACATTTCCACCTCGTGGTGAAACTTGGAACTTTTTTTTCATCAGTATTCGCTTCCACATGGTCTCCATATCCTCTATACCGAGTTTCAGAGCAATCCGTAGCTTCGAACGGACTCCAGATGACCCTGAGCAGGGTAACTTTAATCATTCCTACCAATAATATGAATGTTTCGTTCTAGTTCTTGCTAAGAAGTTAATCTCTGCATTAGTTATCCTGTAGCAATCTACGATGCTAGTGGTCCTGCGTTCGAATCAGCAGAATATGTATTTATGAGTTATACTCTCTCCCAGTTATCTCTGGAGCAAGGCCGCGCATAACGGCAGGGAAGGAGGCCAAATCGAGTGAGCAGAGGCAAGCAGTACACGCTGCTGCGAAGGCTGGTAACTGCAGTCGCTTTCCCTCCTTCACGCAATCCTATTCGCTACTACTTGTTCATTGGTGGAGACATCTCGCGTCACTACTTGCGCAGAGACTTGCTTTTGTTCTCTTGCTTTACAGATAGCGGAGACAGAGTATAGTCTGTTTCAACAAGGTAACCTTCATCCTCAAAGTCCTGGTGGACCCGAGCACATAAAAGTAAATGCACACACAACGGGTCAAATAGTGATTAGAAGGTGGAGTGATTTAAATCACGTTGATTTAAATCAGGTGATTTTTTTTAAATAATTTATTAAAATCACACAAAGGAAAACAAATAGAGAATTATGCACATAAAGTATTTGTAGATATCAGAATCACTTTTGATGAATGTACATTAATCTCGTAATCATTGAATAATGTTGATTAGGATCTAAGAACGGAAAAGTAAGGAAACAAAATACAGGGTGTTCAAAAAGTGACGCACACTTATGGGAAATCTCATGAATTGTTCTTGTTTCCTTATAAGTGCTCAGTTAGTTATTTTAATATATGTTTGTAAACCGGGGATGTTCATGAACTTGTCGTACAGCCGCTTGATGAAGGAGTTGCTCTTATGCGTCCACTACACTTAACTAATGACCTCCTGGTATGCGGGTAGAGGCTGGACATTATTCGGGGTTTCTTAATGATTCAAGGTTGTTAACAGAAGATAATTTGCGTTTGTTGTGCCATATCATGTAGTCGCGTGTTCATTACATTCTTTGAACAGACGGTGACCTCTGAACTGTGTGACAAGGGTTTAGAGGATTTGTTAACACGTTGTCATCTGAGAAGTTGGAACGCACATGGTTTCAACAGGAAAATGCCACAGCCTACACAGCTGGGAACACAATGCGTTACTTGGAAGAGTGTTTTCAGTTCCAGGACGACTTATGTCAGTGGGGTTATGGTCACCGCGATCTCCAGATCTATCGCCTCCAGACTTCTCACTGTGAAGTTATCTTAAGGACTCCGTCTACGATACTCATCCGCACAGTATTCCGGAATTGAAAGACAATATTCGTAGCTGTGTTGGTAACATCTCACAGATAACATTAAAAAGGGTTTTCAACAACATGGTTCGTCATGTCCACTTGTGTGAAGAACAAAACGGCAGTCACTTCCTGCACTTAATGTAAGAAATGCGATAAGAAATGTTTTCCCATAAGGTTGCGTAACTTTTTGAACACCCTGTAGTATATGTACTGATGAGGTGAAGCTCATACGAAAGGAAATGGAATATGTAAACTGTGTAAATCCACTTAAATTTTTCTGGATTTGAAATTCAATATTTTTTATGGGCAAATATAGCAAACATTTTGTTTAGAATAAATTATAAAATACTAATCATGTTAAACCGTAATTAGTGTAATTATCATTAAACTCTAAATAAATATGGCAGCTGATAGTTTGCAAACTATTATTAAAACAATACCAAAATTCTGCTACAAAGACTATGAAAAATGTTTTAAGTTGCAATTATATAGTACATCCAGAATGTTTAATTTTAACTGGATAAGAAGTTACTGAAATTATTATAGTTTTATTAACACTCTCATCATTTCCATAGTAGGTTCATGTATAGAGTATCAGAAACAGAAAAATATATATAATCAAATTATGCAAATATTTTACAGGGCCGTTTACCCGAAAAAAGACTTTCTATAGAAAATCATATCTATATGTATGATGCCAAAAAAATATACAAGCAATTTTAGTTTTTTTTTAAAAAAATCGATTTAAATAAAAAATCATCAAAAATATTTTTTTAAAAAAATCATGATTTTTATCTACACTGTTGCATATGCACACCCACAATTTATAAACCAATCAGCTTTTGCAATGCGACCAAGGTAATGTGTGATTTGTTATATTTTGAAACACTAGCCAAAATCTGTTTTTTTCTGATTTGCGTAAATTTAAATTGAATTGAAAATCCAACGAACTGCTTTGTCATGTGTATTGATTTACACCTTGACTAATACAGTCAATCTCGGCGCCTGCACAAAAGCATGTTAGCAACCGAATTGAAGCCGAAAGAAAACAATACAAGCTCCTGTTATTCACATGTGAGTTAAATGCGTAAGTGGATAAAAATACACACTCCCATTCCACTTGGTTCAAAATAACGGTTTGGAGAAGATTTTGTCCCTCTCGCTGAGATAAACACACCCTGTTTGCGCGGCAAATATTGAAATAGAGGAATATTAATTTAAAAAAAGATCGATGATTGGAGAGCCCTCTTTCCTTTTTTAATATGATTCGCGTCCGCTTGTTTGAGCAAATGTTAGCATTTTGAATTGGATCTATTTTTATTAACACGGTCCTGGAAATCGCCGTGAACCGCGAAGAAGGGCTATTGTGAATCGTGTAAAAATGGATTTCTCTCTCTGTCTCTCTCTCTAATTACAAAACATTATTGTGCACACAAGGAAACAGATTGGAAGTGTAACGGACAATGGGTAGGTTTACAACTGGAGTCCTGGGCGATAAATTGTCAGCAACAAAAAAAAAGTGAAATCCATGATTCTAATGGAACATGGATTCAATTTGTAGCCATAAGTAAATTAACGTTATTGCGGATTTATTGCAAGAGATGCTGAAATTTCTACTGCTTACACACACATTTTATACTTTGTACTGTTTCATGGTTTTTAAGCATACTCTGTCCCCTTTTCGCTGGCGCAAGCGAACGTAAACAAGTCTCCGTGCAAGTAGGGGCGGCAGTCGGCTCCACCAATGAACATATGAGAGGGAACGGGATTGCTTGGAGGGGGAAAGCGACTGCAGTGACCAGATTTCTCAGCAGCGTGTACTGCTTCGCTTTTGGCCACTCGATTTGCCCCTCTTCTCTGCCGGTATGCGCAGCCTGGCTCCGATAATAGCCGGGACAGGGAATATGCATTACAGGAATTTTAGGGCGTGTTTTAATGTTTCCATAGCAACGGCATCCTTGAACCTCTGGAGCAAGTGAACGAAAAGAAGTCTCTGCGCAAGTTCTGATTCGAGGGGGATCGAGCAATGAACATTGAGATGGGAGGAGAGTGTATGGTGGGGAAAACGGGGGCTGCAGCTACCAACTGTTTGCAGCAGCGCGCACTGCTTTCCTCCGTCCACTCGATTTCTCCTCTTCTGTGCCGTTATGCGCGGCCTTGCTTCACAGATGCCAAGAGTGTAGGGCGACTGTGCAGGCACGAAAGGCGCATTTGCCTGTACTTATGCAGGGAAAGATGAATCAAAGAGAGGGGAGCCGATTGGTTTGTGTATCTGCATGTGCATTAGTGAGGCATTAGCCCCGTCCAGTTCCCTGCACTTCTTGACTCTGTATGCACTCACGCATCTAGTTGGTTAAACGGTGGAACACTACTTCGTTCATTTGGTATCAAGTAGTGTATTTGTTGTCTACACTACGTTCTGGAACGATGCAATGCGTGGTACATGGCCACGTGGCGAGTGCTAACTATTCAAATGAGCGTTTTGCAGCAGACAGGCATTAGTTGGATCTTCTGAACTTGAACACCGCTATTCGTCTACTTGGTTGAACGTCATTTCCTTGCACCAGCCTAACACGGGGATACGCCTGCACTACACCAAGTGTTAAAAAGTGCAGCGAACTATACTGGACTAATAGTCCTTAAAATACAAGACTGGTATACCCTGTCCCAGCTAACTGTAGAGCAAGGCCGCGCATAGCGTCAGAGGAGCGACAGAAATCTATTGGTCAGAGCGAAGCAGTAGTCATTGATGGGAAGGCTGGTAACTTCAGTCGCTTCCCCCACTCCACGCAATTCTGTTTCTCTTACGTGTTCATTGGCGGAGCCATCTCGCGTCACTACTTGCGCAGAGACTTGTTTTCGTTTGCCTGCTCTACAGTTAGCTGGATCGGAGTATAGGCATGCGTTTCCTAGTTTATGAGGAATATTTGTGTCGGTTGTCACATTATCCAATGTCGTTGTTGAGCGAGCGAGAATGTCCAGGAGCACTTATTTTGATCTGTTGTTTGATATTTAGCGTCGGTTTTTTTCCAATTTCGTCTAATCGCGACGATGATGTTAAGTGATGATACAATGAAATTGATGAAGGGACCCTTACAAAGACCACCCTGTACCCGTTGCGGTTCCCTAGCGCTAACCACTGAACCACGTAGGTCGGCACAAGGCCAGTGAGGCTCTTATGACCTCTGTCTGTCACGTTATCTATGAGATGAAACCTATGCATCAAGATAAGACGCACCTAACCGTCTGCAAAGTTGACGTGACACGAAGTGATCTTTCGAAGTTTCCTAATGTAATTGAGAGGTTGTGCGTAATTTTCAGGCGGCAAAAATGAATCTCTGACAACAGTTGCATGCAGACTGGAGATTAGTGTGCGTGTATACCATGTGTTTTATCACATATGACCCAATTATCGATCCCCTAAGTGCAATTAGTTTCCGATAGTAAGAACGCGATCATGAGGTCTGCCTGCTGCTTACAATATCATACTATCGTTTACAGATTGGCCTGCTGTGGTGAAACGTCATTGAAACTTGTTGCGAGCCAAACGGTGCTTCAACTAGTGGGGATTTCTGAGAAACTGCGCTGTGGGGATATTCTATGCTGCTAGTGGAGAAATAGCAGAATTATTAACAAAATTTCACTTACTGCTTAAGGGCAACTTGACCAGTATTTGAAAATAACTAGTTTCTTGTACCACTGTTTCTCCCATGTATTTTCAAAAGTTTAATATAAATGACACAATATGACGTCACAATTTGGCTCATGCAATTTTGTAATCTGTTCCAGCGGTTCTTGACTAACATTAAAAGCTTCACTTCCGGCTGCTAGGTGATGCAAATTATTAATTTGGTGGTTGATGTATTTAAATGTATGATTTACCTAGTGTGCTGAAGCAAATATTTTCAATAATAATTCAGTTTTATCTGGAACCAGAATTTTTTTTGTGAGCGTCTGAAATTAATATAACCTGAAGTTTTATATAGGCCTGACTCTGTAAGTGCATAATATTTTAATTAAGAAACCTTTTTTCTGTTCCACGTCTGAGATGGCCTCATAATAGGCTGGGACGTATTGTGTTCACCGCGAAGGAGTAACAGTAAGTTTATTTAGAGTGATAAATATTAGGCTCGTAACAACTTTCTGTACATTTCAACAGTAATGAACAAAATAAAGGTGTGTGTATATATATATATATATATATATATATATATATATATATATATATATATATATATATATATATGTATATATAATTTAATTTTTAATTTACGAGCGAATGGTGGCCTTTTGAGAAGACACCAAAAGTCAACCTCAGTTCCTCGTAGTACATCCCGGTATCTGCAATGATGCAGGCTAACGAGGCTGAGGTGCCTGTACTGTACCCACAGCCAATATAATCTTTCGGGGAGTCATGTTCTCTTGTTTTCGTCCTTATTTGTGGGGAAGGCTCTCATACAACAATTGGGAGAAGAGGAAGTGGAGTCGTGAGCAAATTAAGTTAAAGGCAAACTATTCGAGATCGGGTTGGGATGGGTATGGGGAGAAGAGCACGTAGACAAAGGCACACTTGAACTC
The DNA here is from genome assembly GCF_977018435.1 of Lepisma saccharinum. NCBI lineage: Eukaryota > Metazoa > Arthropoda > Insecta > Zygentoma > Lepismatidae > Lepisma > Lepisma saccharinum. The sequence continues at coordinate 39,430,399 of NC_139253.1, forward strand.
GTTAAACAACTCCTAGGAGATATAGATCGACAAGAAATAATGATTAAAATAGCAACGAAAATAGCACTAGACCTACAGGCAAGGGACATCCGGGAACGGGGACAAGCAAATTATATGAAGAAAGGCAAGGGATGGAGTAGTTTGGCTGAGATTGGGGGTGGAGACACAGTGCGGTGAAAGGAGAGGGAGGTGCATATGAATGTGTAAAATGTAAGGGGAATGAAGGGACGGATCACCTGTTTGCATGTCCGGGAACGCGTGCCCTGCAGGACAAATGGTTGGAGGGTTTGGAAAAGGAAGGTGCGCTCAAATTTGTTGTGGAACAAAGTGCAGAAAGTGTGGAAAAGTTGAAGTGTTTTTGGTGAAAGTGAAGGAAAAGAGAAGTGACGCGAGAGAGAGAGACTAAAACAAGTAGAGTGAATGTCCTGTTAGGGGAGGGGAAAGAATGTGTACATAGGCGACAAACTAAGAGGCAGCATTAGAAATTAATTCAATGTAAAAAAAATAGGTACCGGGTGGTCCAAAAGTCCCGAAACGGTCACATATCGTGAGAAATACACATCGAATCGGAAAACGAAAAAATACGTTTTGAATAAGTGAAAGAAAACTATTCAATGATATCACACTTGATTCCCCACCCCTGCCTCCTGGGGGTGGGTCGGGGGCAACTGTGAAATTTTAAATGGAAACCCCCATTTTGTATTGTAGAATCGGAAAGAGGATTTCTTTCCGAGTCCAACGAGCTATCAACCATCCTCCTAGCTCAATTAGGAACTGAGATATGGCGATTTTAAATTTTTGCAATCTCTGTCCCTAATTGAGCTAGAGTAAAAGCAATTGCAGATTCGGAATCTGCAATGAGATCGTAGACACCCCCCCCCCTTTCCATATACTCTATTGAAAGGTCTTGAAGTGCAGATTACGAATCTGCAATTTCTTTCACACTAACTCAGTTGGGGCAGAGATACGTCCCTTTGAAAATTTATTGGGTTTTCTGAAATTTTCACTTTTTTTCTTTCTTCCCCCCCCCAAAAAAAAAATTAAAATCGCCATATCTACGTTCCTAATTGAGCTAGGAGGATGGTTGATAGCTCGTTGGACTTGGAATAAAGTCCTCTTTCCGATTCTACAATACAAAATGCAGGTTTCCATTTATAATTTCACAGTTGCGCCAGGGGGCGGGGAATCACGTGTGATATCATTGAATAGCTTTCTTTCACTTATTCAACACGTATTTTTTTGTTTTCCGATTCGATGTGTATTTCTCACGATAAGTGATCGTTCAAGGACTTTTGTAGCACCCGGTATATGTATTGTAGAATAAAAATTCAAAAGGGATGTAGTGCAAACAGCCTATGGCTCACACATGAAATAAATAAATCTATCTATCTTATTTGTTCTGAATGCCTCTTTACTGCCACAGCTTTTAACTAGGGTATGGAGATTTTTTCTTCGGATAAGTATAATTTTAGTTGTTGAAGGTATTTTCTACTGTTACGGAGGCCGATCCAAATGCTGGCAAGGGAGCGGGGAAGCGACGAATCCAGCACGATTAGAAACGCATCAGCCAGTAGAACGAGGTTCACGTTGTACTGCTTCCCGCCGCGTCGTGTGTCTCTACGCCACTGCTGTTGTCTTGTTGGTCTCCTGCGTGATCCCCGCTCCCCACTGACCTGGCCAGAACTAGGACCGGCCGCCGTAAGAGTGGAAAAGACCTATAGAAATATTTATGTGAGGAAGTTCTTAAGACATATTATATTTTATTTTTAAGGTCCTGTTCCCAGTTCTGTTTTTGTTAAGGGACTCATAGCCGTATTACGTGACTGGCAAAAATATCATATGTGCTTTTGTGCAATTGTGTATTTTCGTCGACAGACATTGGAAAGTTAATGGTTTAATGAATTAATTTCTATACTAAAACTGAACTCCGTGGCTCCACAGCCCATTGACTGCCAAAGTCTGCCAAAAGCTTCTCATTGGTCAATGAGTGGTCAGCCCATCGAATCACATCGACTCTTTCATGGCTTTGAACTACTCGCAACGGAGGCTAGAACGTTGATAATTCGGCTACGTTGGAGCTCTTATTCATCCTGGATTTGTTTTTTATGCGTCCATCCTTGTGTAAATAATACTTCATCCTTACATGATTTTGGTAATGAAAATAATTATTTATAATTCTTGCTCTTACATAAATAATACAATATATACTAACTATTATATATAACTAAATTATTTTTTTTATCTTTACAGGTAAGCTTGGATTTAATCTTGCTGATGGTGCTACATTGAAGGTAATCCGTATTTCTGCATCCTTCAAATATTTTTTTCTGTATTCATGTAAACCATTTCGGTTCTTGGTAACTTAGAATAAGAGCCAAGCCAAAAATTTCATTCTATTTTTTGTGTATAATTATTTTATGTTTTGTTCTTTTTGGTTGTGATTGTTTGGTTTGTGCTATTCTTGTTTGCAATAATATTGTGTGATCAGAAATTGCCATTTTTGGTTATGTGCATTTTTACTTCATGATTGCAGATTGGAAATTGTGGATTATAATGATCGAACTTCTCTATTCGTACACTACTGTATAATGTACTTCCACCGGCTATCGAGACCGTGACCCTCTAACTACAAGGTGATGACGTCATTGGGAAGGCCCCTGGCTCTATTTCTCACTTTCAACACAAGTTTTTGTAATGACCCCGAGTTGGCCATTACTTAGTTGTATTATATTATTATTTAACGAAATTTGGTATATAATGGCTTGTTTATTGTAGTTTGTTATACTTTCACTTATTTTACAGTTACTAATTCATATATATGTTCATAAATATTATATTAATGTCTTCAACCAAATTTTCCAATATGGCCGCCTTTATCCAATCAGGCACCACTGATACGGAACTTAGCAGAGGTTCCACCGGCCGCATTCTCTGTTTAAAGCACGTTTTACACAGCAACTCCTTGTTGTTCTCGCCCACAATTGTCTCTGTTCTTGCCACACCCATTGTGGAATATGGGGTCACAATTTTGGCACAGGTATCCCGATTCCTCGGTCCAGGTTGCATTGCAGCACGCCGCTGTCGTCTCCTGTATTGCGCTGCGTGTTTGACTTCTGAGGTTCTTCCGATCCATCTTCGGGGGAAGTGGCATGGATTTTGGAGGAAAAAGAGGACTGGGGACCACTGGGAAAACTTAACACAATGGGCGCAAATGACAATCTTTTCTCTTTTCGAGCCCCACGTTGGGCGCCATATTTTATGCTCGTAGCCCTGTATTAGTCATCAACGACGCGAGAACACTGGTGCAACTTACCTTACTAGCTCAGCAGAACATGATGGTGACATCCCAAGGTTCGAGGAGAAATATTAGTATATAATGGCTAGTTTATTATCTCATGTTTATTGTAGTTAATTATAGTTTCACTTATTTTACAGTTAATAATTCATATATATGTTCATAAATATTACATTAAAGTCTGTGAAATAAGTGAGACTATAATAAATTACAATAAACATGAGTTCTACTAGCCATTATATACTAATATTCGTTAAATAATAATATAACACAACAAAGTAATGGACAACTCGGGGTCATAACATTTCCTTTTTCCATTATTTCCAATGACCTTCTAGGAATACTGTCTACCAATCCTTGTTCCTAACTCATTCTTTTCCAAATATTGTTCAAGTCAACATATTAGAGAACTTATTAACACAGTTTCATCCTGCAATGGGCCATAAATTCTAAACACCACGCTACCGCTGCAGAGACATAACTTTTTTTTCTCTGTATACCCTTCGCAGTCTCCGTAGCATTCAGTGCATAGATCACAATTACAAAGTCTTCTGGATGCTGCGCCGTGAGGGTGCTGTTATTTTGGTCCAGATAAACAGACTATTTCCCCCAGAGCTGCTTTCTTCGGCCAAACCGGAAGCACTCCTGAGATAAAAGCAGATTAATTTATGCGGAACATTGGATTTAATGACGCCTGAAAGGACGCGGGACCTTGGTCTACCTTTTCCGAGCCGCCGACTTAAACTCTCGAGGGACTGGAGGATTGGAGAGGGGGGGGGGGGTTCTTCTGAGGTCCGCGGCGTCCCTCCGGAGTAAGAGATAGTTGCGGAAAGGGACGCTGCAAAGAGGCTTTCCTCGCCGACAACTCTCCTTGAAGGTCTGCCGGGGGAAGCCAAAGGAAAGCTAGGTTTTTGTCTTTGCCGAAACTCTCCTTCTTCTCACACGGCCTTTTCTTGAAGTTCCCAGTTCGCATAATTTAATTATATGCCAAGCAGGAATAAGAAGAGGGGCTTCCTTATCCAAGAGTGGTTCTTCTTTCTACCCTTCTACGCTTTTTGAATACCCTTTAACTTTGTATGAACCTCTAATGTGTATGCCTGTCTTGGTTAGCTCAGAGTTCACGAAAGGTGAGGAAAGAACAGTTTTGATCTGCCTAGTGCGTCTCGTGAAGTTGCATGTATAGCGTAACAGTCTACAAAATCATTGAGAATGTTAAGTACAAATAACTCCAAATCCCAGACATTTAGCCATCACTTTTCCAGACAGAAAATATCTAGAAACATCTGAGGAATGTCTTGTCAGACATTGCCTATCTTCCTTGATCGCCATCGTTGCAAACTGGTGTAAACGATCGCAATCAAGGAAGAGACTACATTCGGCATTGTCAGTAAATTCAATCGGAATAAATGTGTGGGAGCAGAGAAGTCATTGGTCAGTTTTAGAACGAAAATTGAGAGGAGAGTTACGAGCATTAGATGAGGAGAGGCAGAAGTATGATTCGAGGAAGAACGTGTTGAAGCGAGTTGCGAGTCAGACTCTTTGTACAGTCACGACTATAACCACACTTCGCAGAACTTCAGCTGCTATGCAGAGACAGGAATACTGTTTTCCTTTAGCCATGCTGATCCAGTCTGTAGGGCTTTAAAACTCATGTGTTGTGTTTTGCCATTCATATGTGTGTAGTTAGTACCTCTCGCAACTTACCATCAAGCTTGCCACAACTAGCGAGTTGCTCCATAATCAAGGATGAATGTTCAGTTGGCTACATCAACCCAGTTCGATCCCACATACCGAAGGGTATGTTACGATAGTGTTGTGAGTTGTCAAGTACATTTTATGGTCTAAGATAATAAATTGCACAGACCTACAGATAAGCCGAGCATAACGGTAGAGAAGTGTACGCTGCTGCAAACGGCTGGTAAGTGCAGTCCAGTTTACACCTCCACTTCTCTCACGCGTTCTTTGGTCTAGCCCTCTCGAAACACTACTTGCGCAGAAACTTGCTTTCGTTCTGTCATCTAGAGATCACCTGGACAGAGTATAGTTCTCCGTTCAACTAGGTGTTGATTGATTCAACATGTTTGACAAAGCCTCTTCGTGCTACATATGCATATTAATTTAACCAGTATCTCGCGAATATGCACGATTTTTCAAGGCAGCATTTTCCAAGCTAAAATATCTGTTCGTGGGTTTATTTCTACCTTGTTCCGATATGGTTCAAATGTATTTTATTTCTTTATTTTTTTAAAACTCAAACATACTGTAGTCTGTCCCGGGAATCTCTGGAACGAAAGCAAGTCTCTGCGCCAGTAGTGACTCGAGAGGGTTCGACCAATGAATACGTGAGAGGGAATGGGATTGTGTGGAGGAGGAAAACAGATTACATCTACCAGCCATTACCTCGCTCGGTTCAGTCGCTCTCTCCCCTTCCTGCACAGAGATTCCCGAGAGAGTCAAGTAAAAGAATCAAAATGTTTATTATTCCCTTCTTATTATATTGAAAACCTCGAATTACAAACTTTCGGATTATCTGTTTAAATTGCTTTAATCAGCTCCACCTATTCCAGTCTTCGGGACAATTAATGGTAACCGCAGCTGCAATAGACCACCATTTTCTTCATAACCCTGTCTACGATAGCTTTTCCTAACAACCAGAACACCACAGATCCGTGTTTCTACCCAGTTAGTAACCAATAATGTGGTCCCCTCGACACATTACTCCGGGCCGTAGCCACGTAATGATCCAACAGCAATTAACATCGGTAGACGACATTCCTCTTGCACGTTGCTACAACTCTGCTTTCACCTGGCTGATCGAGCTGGTTTAATAAAGTGACTTAAAAAAGCATCCCCTATCGTGAAAGGAATATCCGGTGGTTTTTTTTTTCAAATAGTTGCTACATCGTCAGGCGCTAATTGTATCGGTGATTGGGTGCATCGACTTGTCTGCTCATGAATTCGGTAGCGGGTTCAATTCCCGATTTTCATATGGAAGATTTTGGGTGTCCCCTTCACCACTTCCATCTTGTCATCATTCATCTATATTGAGTTGAGTTTTTATGTTCACTTTATGCACAGAAGGCTAATCAGGACTGGACCTACAGTTTAAAGTGGGATCCGAACCACTTTGTGCCTCCACCGGGTATCGACCCATTGATTACAAGGCGACGACGCTACCACTGCGCCATCGCGGAGGCCCGCAAAGCATAGAAGCTTCCGAAATTCCACCATATAAATATTTATGTACCAGTATTTTTTTAACTTCAGTTTTTTGACTTACCCAATAAAAGTTAATGAAAAATGTGTCATTACGTTAACAATAACTGCAAAGTGTGATTTAATATGTCGCACCATCCCTAATTAAAAATAAAAAAAAATAATCCACATCCAAGATAGCGGAAATGTCTGTTATAGTTTACGTGGCTGTATGCTCAGATTTTCCGTAACCTTCCACATGTCCGAACTACGAGAGCATCGGGGAACTTATGAATCACCCTGTACTGTAGTTCAACAACAAGCTGGAGATCCCATTGCTGTAGTGGACGAAAGTTTGCTTTAGGTCTACTTATGCTCAGATGTTTTAATGAGGATTTGACCTACAGTTTAAAGTGGGTTCCGAACCAGTGTGTAATTCGCTTCCACTGGGAATTGAGCTCGGGATCTCTTGATTACTAGTGATGACACAACAGTGTCATCTGAAAGGCACACTGTAATGACGAAAATTATGTGAAATTACGCCCTGTGAGAAAGTAACTTCACATCTAGACAGTTCGTTTTGCAATAGATCCAAATCTATTTAATAATTTTGCCATTGAAGACTGCAGATGAACAGACAACACGAATTGTATTTGTAAACAATATCATGATTTCAACTACAGTACATAGTTCTTTTCAAAGTAACGAAAACAAATCTTTGCCCAAGTAGTGACTCGAGAGTGCTCCACCAATAAAGGTCTGAGAAGGAATTTGAGTGCATCGAGAGGAAAACGCGGCTTATGCGCGCCCTTGCTTCACAGATTACGAGAGTGCAAGATAGATTGAAACCTGGCGATAAGAATTTTCAATAGGGTCTCCCAAAGGGCGTAGTAATAACGTGGTAGCCTTGTAATGAAGGGTCACGGGTTTGATACCCGGTGGTTCGATTCCAACTTTAAACTGTATGTTCAGTCCCGATTAGCCATACCGTGCAGAAACCGATCACTTAATCAATCAAGAATTTACGAAAATTCCAAGTTAAAAAATGATCGATATTTTAACGTTTTTTATCTCAGTTTTCTAACAAGTATCTCGTTTAATCGCCGCAATGTATGTGTGCAACACTTGACAAGTGAATGATATAATCGCCACACAAAGTGTCTATTGACAGAGAGGTAATCTACAACGGATAAAAGATATGAGCAGCCATAGAAAAAGCAATTTCCTGTCTGCTAACGAACTCTCGATGACAATTTGCCCACCACCCTTCTTACTTCCAAACTTGCTGCTGTGACAAATAGCATCTGCACAGCGGGCTGCCTACATTCGAGGATAAGTATCGATCCGGTTCGTATTAATTGTGAACTGGATGAGAAATTATTAATGGCGCTTCAAATTATTGAAGAGGCTCTCTGTTGCAAATGCATCAATATCCTTTTGTGCGTGTGCGTGGCTGTGGGGGTGCGTAGAGTTAACCTTGTCAACGTCGATAGATTGGTTCATTGTGTTGCTTTCGACAAAATTCAGAATGAGTTTTGTCGTCACTGCAATTTAACACTTCCAGTTTTCAATCATATTGCAATCGATGTTAAAGAGACCTCTTGCCAAAATAAAGCTGATGTAATTCAGTAACTGTTCAACACGAATAAAGTTATTCATTATTTAACGTCGTTTGTATTCTGGTTTTGCACTAAGATAGTAACAGCCAATTACAGTTTCACCCTCTGGAACAACTAACGTAGGAAGACCGTAGTGAAAATACTCTGTATTGCTCTCAACAACAATGGAATTCATGAAATGTTTATTCTGCAAGCTGTTTTCCGATTATCTTTCATGTGTATTGCCCTCAACAACAATGGAATTCATGAAATGTTTATTCTGCAAGCAATTTTCCGATTATCTTTCATGTGTATTGCCCTCAACAACAATGGAATTCATGAAATGTTTATTTCTGCAAGCAGTTTTCCGATTATCTTTCATGTGTGTTGCCCTCAACAACAATGGAATTCATGAAATGTTTATTTCTCCAAGCAGTTTTCCGATTGTCTTTCATGAAACTTGATGTTCACTCTCATTTCCATACTGATTACTAGGGGTAGGATTTTTATGACTAGCATTTCTTTGGGTTCGGGGGTAAGGGTGATGTGTTCCCTAAATATATAGAAATTCATATTGTGAAGAAACTAATTGAATTAAGGTGCTTTTTAAGGGCATATTTTGGCATATTTGGCCATTTCTACGTGATAAAGCATATTTTGATGGATTTTCAGTCATATTCAGCATATTTTCGCTTTTCCAAGAAATATACAGTCTTTTTCAAAGTGGATTCCTTCTTACTCCCGTGTTCACATAAGTTTTTTTTTTTTTTTGACTGCAGCAAAATCTTTTTAATTTCTAATTGAAAATTTACAAATGTATACATTGTGCATTTCAACTCACCAGGGCCCATAAAGTGAACTAAAATAGTATGGATATGAAAATATTGCAACATAAGTTAGATATTGATTTTTAAAACAGTCTAGTTATATGGGCATATTCAAATTATAGTGCATATTTTGTAAAATTTTAGGTGATAAGTGCATATTTTATTTTACATATTTTGGTGATTTTAGGTCATAAAAATCCCAGCTCTGATGATTACTGAGGAACGGATTTTAAGGTGCAGCTCCTTCCCAAATATATAGCTGTTTCCATACCGATCGTTTGAGATATATATTTTTGGACATGAAATCAAGTAATATGTACAAACGTTGTTGCAACGTTTTGCACCTTTTCGTGAGATTAGCACATTCATCACCTTTTTACCTCCTTTTTGATGCTTGAGCACCTTTTTCATCACTTTTCTTTCAGGTTTTGTTAAAAAATTGGACAGAACAATAAGTGATTTTCACTGCTCTTGAGCAGCTACATAAAATCATGTAGTCTCATCTTGTAGAGCAGAGCGAGAGTTATGAAATGGTATAATATAATCATTGCAGCCCCAACAGTTCCGAAGATAATGTAGCAATACCCGCAAGAGAAAACACAAACTTGAAAAAAATCTATTCGGCTGAACGACAGTTCTCCCTGCGGTCCGCGCTCATTATATATAAAGAAGGCGCAGGAAAAGAGAGCATTAAATAAAGGCACTTTATATCAGCACCTTTTCTTTGCACCTTTCTGAAAATATTTACAAAACCTTTTTTTACCTTTCTCGACCATAATTTTGCATTTTAAAAGCATTTCCTTAGTGATTACGACCCCCCACGCCCTCCCTTATGACGTGACGGCATAATTCCCAGCATTCCCATTGCAAGTTCATGAGGTGTTGCTAGGTTGTGGATTATGGGCCACGCTACACTCTCCTGTCGGGCTCTGTATATCGTCATGGACCGTAGTACCGATATTGAACAAAAAAGGATTTCCAAATCAATTTTTTTTTAATTGATACATCGTCTCGCTATTAGCAAACAAAAAATTGAAACCTTTAGCAGTAAACTACGAGTCGTTGTGTCTGAGCCGTAAGTGAACTTCCGCAACCTGTTGTGAAACGTTGCGTGTCCATATGTGCCTACGCATTTGCCTGTGTGGGAAAACCGTGCATTAGGACCCTGGTCGAAGTGTTTATTTTCACGTCTGGCGGCAGAGGGTGTGTTTGCACGCAGCGGCTCTTGGTCCACTATATAAACCGGAAAATGGACTGCAATTCCACCTGTTTCTCTGCTGTGCGGTGCTATTTAACTGAGGACATTTAGCTAACTCTGTTTGTGGCTGACCAAGAACTGTGTTCGTGAGGTTACAGAGAACCTGTCTATGGTCGTATATTCGGCACAGTCACGAACCCTTAATGTTAAGATAAAGCAGCAGATTCTTATATCACAGGGCACTTGTTTATGTATTCCAGTGTATGTCTATGGGAGGCATGGGCTAATTGCTTTACTGTCTTAATGATATTTACTATATTTGCCAATATCACCTCACAAAACTGCTTAGTAATAGGTTACTCGCATGAAGTGTTTTGTTCTTTTTAACTGCAACGCAAATCAACAGTATTCTATACTCTATTTCGGGAATCTGTGGAGCAAGTCCGCGCATAACGGCAGAGACGGGGAGAAAGTGACTAGGTGGAGCAAAGCAGTGCCCTAGCTGTAAACGACTGGTGGATACAGCCGTGTTTTTCCCCTCTCACGCGTTTATTGGCCGAGCCTTGTCGAGTTACTACTTCCGAAGAGACTTGATTTTTCGTTCGCTCGCTCAAGAAATTCCCCGGGAGGAAGTGTAAGTTAATGCTAAAGTCAAACTGTTACTCTGTGCCAGAAATCTATGCAGTAAGCAACTGTGCGCAAGTAGGGTCTTGAGAGGGGAAAGGGATTGTATGGACGGGACAACGCGACTGCAGCTACCAGCAGTTTGCAACTGCCTTCTCAACATTGCGTCACGTCATGTTTCACACACGTGGTTTAAAAGTCGAGTTTTTTGGGTGGTGATGTTGTTACATAAGCATGCTCACGTAGATACGAATACTTCTTTGGTTCAACTTCTGGCTAAGGTTTTCCGTTGTTTTCACCAGCCAGTGCAGGGGAATTCTCAGTTCCTCTTTTCTTTTTTTTTTGTTTGTTTCTGTTCGAAGTTCGAATTATTTTTTTTATTTTTTATTTAGTTTATTTTACTTCGCGTTTTGTGCCTCTTGGCTAATTTGCGAAGATGGGGAGGAGTGATGAAATTATGAAATTGATGAATGGATATTCACAAACAACCAAGCCCGACCGGGATTCGAACCCGGGACCCTTGGCGTCGCAGCGCGATGTGCTAACCACTCAGCCACAGGGTCGGGCGAAGTTCGAATTCTGTTCGGGCATTTGTTCACGCATCATGTCATCATTATCCATCACGATGAATATCAAAACACAGAGAAACGACGTAATAAGAACAATTACAATACTTTCTCTACTTCCGTCTCTTTCTTTAATCACTTCGTAGTTCAGGGCCTCCCCCATGGCCCAGTGGTAGCGTCATTGCCTTGTAATCAAGGGGTCCCGGGTTCGATACCCGGTGGAGGCACAAGTGGTTCGGATCCCACCTTAAACTGTAGGTCCAGTCCCGATTAGCCTTACTGTGCATAAAGTGGACTTAAAACACCAACTCAACTTCGTAGTTCAAATACTAGTACAAAAAGTCATGTCAATTAAATCAACCAACTAATCGAGAAGCATCATTTAATACTGGTTCGATTCATCTCCTCACGCTGAACCTAAGATGGTAAGAAAGCGGCGTAAATTGATAATACAGGGTGGGAAATAACCTTTTGCTAGGGGTCCACAGTAAAAAGTTACAACAATTAAGAAATTACGGTAATACCAAATGTTTACTACGACAATTGTGGTTACAGAAACAAAATTAAAAGTTAGTATGTCCGCCGTTTGCTTCTCTCACAGCACGAAGACGATCAGGGTAGGAGCTCAGAAAATTCGCAAACAGTCCGTATTCCATTCCATGTCACGGAGGACTTGTTCCAGATGTGCAAGGAGTGTTGGCCGGAAATAGCGGTCCGGTCCGCGTTCCACTATCATCAAGGACTCAACTGCGTCTTTCAGAACAGCCCCAAAGTGCTCCGCTGCATTCAGGTCCGGTGATGCACCCGGCCATTCAGAACTGCTGAAGAAGTCAATGCCACTTCGCCGAAGAAGGTCTTGGTTTTAGCATTTGCCTTGAAGCAAAGTGGTTTGTCGTGAACTAACTTTTAATTTTGTTTTTGTAACCACAATTGTCGTAGTAAACATTTGGTATTACCATAATTTCTTAATTGTTGTTACTTTTCCTGCAGACCCCTAGCAAAAGGTTATTTCCCACCCTGTACACCACACAATTGATTTTACATAAATGTATTTCCTGCTCTGCATAACATAAATAAATATAGCGTGCAAACTTGAGAATATATTTCTTCCATCTAGTAATCAGATACGTTCGATTTCTCATCGATCCTTCGGTGCAAATTCATCTCGGCAAAATTCAATTTCTACATGAGAATAATATTACGTGATACCATTTAAGCCACTCTCAAATAGCATACAAAAATCACGTTACAATGTTCCTGTGTAAACTTCGTAATGCCCTCTCTTATAAGTCTCTACGTTATAAACAACAGTGTTCTTCTATTCGCCATCGACCTCATTCTAAGCTGAAAACGAATCGGTCAAACGACCAGCAGTAAACTAACTCTGTAATGGATTTCTTGAGTAATGGCTACTGAAAACTCGATCCACAGTGTAAAATTCGAAAAGGTACTTGGTACTACTCAACTCACAGGTTGGTCCATTTCTTTCTCTGCGTATTTTTTCAGTCAGGTACTCCCAATTTTGATTTGTTAAAGGCTTTTATATTGTACGCCTCCTTACATTTACGGATATCATTAAAGTTGATCCTGCACAGTTGTTTTAATGTGAACGTTGGTCTACAAAGGGAGCCACATCTAAAACATTCATTCTTTCTTGGATTGCAAATTGGTTCATAAATAAAGTTCGTAGAAGTTATACTAGGAAGTTTGCAGCAAGTTTGCAGCACGTTTGATCTATGTTACCGCGGTCAGTAAGGACAGTATCTTTAAAAGTTGGTTCTGAAACAGTACTTTCTTTTACAAAATAAAAGAAAGTGCTGTATGTAGTCTGAATAGACGGTAATGTATCTTCTGCGTGTGGCTGAAATATATCTGTCTAGAACAGATATACCTTACTTTTGAAATCGCGAATTTCTTGCCCTTCCTCACTTGAATTTTTGCTTATTACATACCGGCTAAACGAACTTGAAATCGGTATGAGCATATGGTTTGCTACAATTTTGCATGGCCGTTTCGTTTCGGTGGGCTAGTGAGTAAAGTGAAAGACTCAGAACCTCGAACATGGTTCCAGCTTTGAGTCCTCGCTTGAATATTCCTTTCTGAGCAATTTCATCCAATCATGGATCATTACCATTGTCACTATAGACTTAAAATACACTACAGCGACGTAAGCAATGTATTTTATTCCGGTCTTCCTGTAGATTAATGACGTCATTATTTATTTTATGTTTTAAAAAAAATGTTTGTATATTCTTATAAAAGGCACATACTTGATTTACAGTAAATACTAACAAACATTCATAATAATAGGAAGTACAATTTCTCGTAGTGGCGAATATTGTGGTACCCCACACAAAATTTATTTTCTGCTGTTTCACCAATTTTGAGATAAAGTGTTCTATTTTTTTTATATAGCCTATTCGAAAATCATTTGAGAAAACGTGGCGACAATTCCATTAAGTCAAGTTTATAAAGTAGTAATTTGTGGTTAACAAAATCGAAGGCTTGTACCAAGTCTAAGAATATATCAGTCTGACATTGCTTCATTGTGTTAGATTTAGTGGGGGCTACTAAATTAAGAGATTTGTAAGTTTTTTTCTACTAAAATTGTGTGGATTGCAGCAATAATGCTTATAATAAGGCATGATCATTCTGCAATATTTAAATCGTGAAGCTACATTTTCTACAGATCGGAAAGTTAATCCCGTTGTATTTTCTGTCACTGAGTGGCCTGCTGTTCGCTGTTAGTTCTACTTAGCTATCGCGTGACTGCTTTTTACACACTGAAGAGCTCTGGAAATAGCACGTCCTCTGGTTTTTGCCATCCAGAGCTCTTCGTCTACTTTGAGAGAGGAATTCCAACATTAAGTTGACACATTTACAGCAGCAGCAAGACAATTCATGTTTATTGTGGATCTAGTTGAACCACTGTCCACAACACTCTGACTCGGGAATCTCTGGAGGAAGCAAATGAAAATAAGCCCTCTGCGCGAAGACACGAGAGGGGAACGCGTCTACAGCTACCAGTCGTTTGCAGCAACGCGCACTGCTTTGCTCCGCCCACTCGCTTTCTCCCCTTCTCTATTATGTGCGGCAATGCCACTTGCGCACAGACTTATTTTCTATCGCTTGCTCCAGAGATTCCAGGGATAGAGTATAGATACATATAAGCGTTTCGTTGCAAGTCAATTTTTTTTTCCAAATTGCTATTCGCATTTGTCTTCATGGCTGGGAAAAATGGCAAATTACCAACTCAGTTTGCTTGTTAGAGAAGTACCTTAAGGTGACGTCAACCCTTTGATCACCTACAGCTCCTCTCATGATCAATCGAGAGGTCAGGTTTTGCACAGCGAGGAGGAAGAGGGAGGAGAGAAAAAAAGAGTTAATTAGAGTTAGGGCCTCAGAAGATTGCCTCGAAGATTTAAGTCATCGACATTCGGCCGCCGTTTGCAGGTCGTGGCGGATCAACGGAGAGTAATCCTTCACCGAAACTAATTCCATCAGAGGGGAAAAGGTGTTGTTTCGTGCGTCTCAACCTCTCCAATGTTTTCCGTGAAGGGACTCCTCCCTGTCCCAACCCTACTGCCAAGGACTATAAATAATTTGACCTTCCCTCCAAAAAAAAAAGGGGGAGAGAAGGGATGCGAAACTTGTTGGCTCTTAATAACAGAAAGAAAATCGGATACAGAGAGAGGAAATGGGGGGGCCAGGAAGGTAAAAAAAGCGTTATTGCTGCAAGAGGGCAGACGTGTGACGAAGAATAGCCTACCGGTATCTATATTTTCTGCTACCTCGGGGAAATCTATCGCAGGACTAGTTGTCAGGTTTGGATATCCCTTGACGCAACGATCTCTTGGAGCTTCTGGGATGTGAAATCCCGCTTGGATCCGCGGAGGAAGGTGTAAAAACTGGATGCTCTAAAGGAAAGGAGGAAATAAGAACGAAGCCCTTGTCTTGCCAATTGAGCCTCGAAGTCCTGTAATCTGTATTCTAACTGGCATTCAGGCATGATGGATGACAGAAGGCAACTGAGACCTTGGTGTAAAACGAACTCTTTCATCTCCATCTGTGTCCCAGCATCTCACTAAAGATACAGCTATTGCTTTATCTTACGGTTTTTTCTACAGAACCCGAATTTCTTATATTTGAGATGCTCTCTTCGCTATTAGTGCCATAAGAACCTAAATTTTAATGTGGTACTAACTAAATATGTAGCAAAATGTAATGAAAATGTTGTTGGAAAAACCTACTCATCCATTTGTTCGCAGCGCCTCAGTAAACCTATTGAACCTGAATCGTATCTATGAGATATTTTCTCTGTAATTAATGCTATCATTACAACCCAAATTTTAATGGAGTGGTAAATACCTAACTATTAATGAAATTTCTCATTAAATACGTAAAATTTCGAACAAATAATAACTTTAAAACGTCTGTCGAAATCTTACTAATCGAATAGCCATTGCATTCTCGTAGGTTTTCATGTACTGAACCTAAATCTCTTATTTCTGAGATATTTCCTCTGTAATCGATGCCACCATAATGTAGTAAAAAGTAGTTTGAATATGCAAAATGGCGGAAATGTATACACATTGTCCAGTACCTCATATTTCTACTTATGTTCAAATTGCTATCACATCAGACAAAGATGGCGTGGTCAGCACTGAACTCCGATCATGTATAGCAAACAATTTGTCTGCCGTTATTAACCTAGAACCATTGCTGTATTTAAAAGCGGGTAGGATCCAACCCCCTACTAACCACCAAACTAATTAGTACGAATTCAGAAAACAAAATCGACAACTCCGTAGCAAATACTTCTTCAAACCTCAACAAAATGGCTACACGGAAACAATAGGTACCGAGTTTATTTCCCTATAAGCCACATATATGAAGGATAATCGTACCGCCACGACCAATCCAAGTCGGTACTTGTGTAAGATAAACAAACGCTCACGCCTCCAGTGGCGGCGTTTGAAACTAACGTGTGACAATAAACTTGAATATATGCTGTATTAATTGATGTATAAACCATTTCTATTACACATACACTTTCTTCACAATTAACGGTTACTTTTGTATAACTAATTTATAGAAACCAGATTATCTTGTTTCTCTTAACGTATATACTCTGTCCCGTTATCACAGGAGCAATGATGCGTATAGCGGCAGAGAATGGGGGAAATCGAGTGGGCAGAGCGAAGCAGTACACGCTTCTGCGAAGGCTGGTAACTGCAGTGACTTTCCCCTTCCAAGCAATCCCTTTCCCTCTTACGTGTTCATTGGTGGAGCCGTCTCACGTCACTATTTGCGCAGAGACTTGTTTTCGTTCGTTTGCTCCAGAGATAGGCGAGACAGAGTATAGTTGACGATTGTTAAGGAAATGTACCAGCTGTACATGCACTTAACTGTGCGTAGATGTACTTTTTTTCCATATGCACTGGGATAATATTGAACTCCCAAGATATCAAGAGTCATGCCTGTACTGTGGGAAGCAGTTGCCTTGGTTGCGTAATCGCTTTCTTTGCAGACTACCTGTTGTCGAAGATCTTAGCATTCGGTCTCGTCTGTACCTATTCAATCTTATGTAGTTCGCTATAAGTTCTTAGCGGCTTACCCTGCTGCGTTTAGTTTTCGTGAACAATAAGGGGATTTACGCGGAGGACCAATTACTGAGGGCTTGATGGTCTGAATGGGGATCTCTGAAGCGATGCGAGTATTGAGCCAATTAAGCAACATTTCTGCTAATGGTTTAAGGTATTATTGAATCAACACAGAATGTATTTACACTCATTAACAATATAATTGAAATTTTCCTGTAATTATTGAGTTATTCAAACTCTTGAAAACTTAACCTTGTCATTGTTTCGTAACAGTTGGGCATTCCAAAAAAAAAATCAGGTGTTCCGTTGAGAAATAGAGAAACATTAGTATAGTGCCCACAAGTCTCTTAAATCAGTACATATATACATACATATATATCGTATTTATTATAAATTATTATAATTCATTGCTATGTTTTACCACTTTAACGACGTCGCTAGTTATCTTTAATTCTGTAAATTAATGTTCTGTAATTTCAAAGTAAATTAGCGTAGTCAATGCAAAAATATTTGTAAATATGCGGTAATTCGTCTGTTTTTTTTTTTTAAAAAAACTGTAGTGGAGTTAATTTAAATCGCAAGGCTTATAGAAACGTGTAGTTGACTTTTCCGTGCTGTAACAAAAAATTAGCTTCGTTTTCGTGTAATTATGTCAGTATCCCCGAGGTTTTTATTGGTTTAGTAAGGAACAGAATTACATTAATGAAAGGGCTGTTTGTAGCATAGCAACATTCAAAGCGTTTTTGTTTCTGCATTATTTTGCATTTAGTAATAATCCATATGTAATTGACATGCATTTCTTTACAGTTAGTAGTTCCTAACGAACGATAAAGTTCGTTAGCGTAAAAGTAATCCAGATCTTTATGTAGTAACCTTTCAGCTGTTGTCGTACAATAATATTAAAATAAAACAAAAAACTTGATTCTTCTGTCCATTTGGCTGGACGATTTGACCTGTCTGAGCAAATAGTTTTTTTTTTTTCGAAAATGTATCTCCGTTCTAAGAATGCGCTACGTTATTCCAAATACTGAAAAAAATCCCGCCTGTTCGAGGACACTTGAGTGAATCCTCATATGGTTTGGTTTCTCAGTTGTCTACAATCTGTTACTTGAATATCCGGAGCAAGTGAACGAAAATAAGTCACTGGCCAAGTAGTGACTAGAGAAGGCTCGAGCAATGACCGCGTGAGAGGGTGAGTGAGTGCATGCAGGAGAAAACGCGACTGTAGCTACCAGCAGTTTACAGCTGCGCGCAATGCTTTGCTCTGCTCACTCGCTTTCTCCTCTTCTCTACCATTATACGCTGCCTTGCTCCACAGATTCCCGAGAAAGTGTGTACTGCGAGTGACGGCGATTAGGTTCCAAAACCGGGGGGGTGGGGGGGTGCAAGGTGCCAAAACTGGTGGGGGCAAAGACAGTATAGGCTATTTACATATGGTTTAGCATAGCGCGGGGGCAAAAGTGGGGAGGCAACGGCCACCTTCGTCACCCTAATCGCCGCCACGTTGATAGAAAACTGACTTGTGGCTCCACGAAACTGTCACAGCCTATCTAACTGTACTTGTCCCTGGAATCTATGGAGCAAGGCCGCGCAAAAATGTGACAAGGAGAGAATGCCATTGAGCGGAGTGCTGCTGCTAACAGCTGGTAGCTGCATTCACTTCCCTTCTCACGAGTTCATTGGTCGAACGAACCCTCTCGAGCCACTTCTTGCGCAGTGACTTGTTTTCGATCGCTTGCTCCAGAGACTCCCGGGATATAGTAGGCTACATAGTACACGAATGTCAGAATTTGTGATATCGCGGTGCTTTTTCAAAATCAATCAACTTTCGAAAAGTTGCTAGTACTGGAGAAATGTGCAACAGTACCTTACACCGGGCAGTTTCACTCTCAAGACATAGCTTACATATGTTCACCCCTTTGTAATTCACGGTGGAGGCACATAGTGGTTCGGAATCCACTTTAAACTGTAGGTCCAGTCCCGATTAGCCTTACTGTGCATAAAGTGGACTTAAAACACTAAATCAACCAACCAACCCTTTGCAATCCAAGGATTGAATCCGTGTAAAAGAGTGTAAGGTTCACTTAGGTTGTGTTAGGCTAGAAAAGCAGTGTTGAAATTCAGTTATCTTAAACTAAGCTAGGATTTTCGTACTCTATTTTGGAAACTTGTTCCTGACAGTACGCTAGAATGCACGAACAAATCCTGGCATTGCAGCTGCGTCTCTTTATCCTTAAATAGGAACTTTGTTCGTACTAGAGGATGAAGATGCTGCATTGTGGAGCAGGAAAAATGCTCTCGGCTCTCCCTGTAGGAGGCGTATTGAATTTGTGTTGCTAAATATAAAGGAAAGTGTACGATCGGGAACCGTTGTACAAGATCCAGACTTCGACCGGGAACTTGGCGCGGGGTCACTTGGGATGGTTTCATCTCGGCTGCAATCTATGTGGAACCTCCATGCGGCTTCTCTGTCAAAACTTTCTTCTCCTTTTCATCTCAAATGGTTCCCTGAAATGATATCAATATTTGGAACAATTTCTTCCCTCGGTCCAGGAATATCACGACAAACATCGATGCGGGAATTGGTTTTCGTTTTTTACGCTATAAAAGTAAATAACCGAGATGGAAGTGAAGGGAAGATGTATGCTGCGTCTCGAAAGTTTCTGGACCTTGGCCATGCGACTTGGATACAGTGTATTGTTTATAGTTCAAACCTCTATAACGCGTCATTCGCTATCTCTTGGACGTGGCTGTATGCGATCTATAGTTGATATACGAACTGGAGTACTGCGATGAAGACCCTTCCATCACAAGGACACTGCAAATGCTATCTTTGGTATTTCCAATGTACGTTGATGATGTGTGCATTTGTATTTGTGTTATTTAAATTCGCTTTTCTTTCACTATTAGCTTAACGTGACGATGAGTATGACTAATGATTAGATGAAATTCATAGCGGCCTCCGTGGCTGAGTGGCTAGCACATAGCGCTACGACGCCAGCGTTCCCGGATTCGAATCCTGGCCTTGATGTTTGTGAGTGTCCATTCAACAATTTCATCATATCATCATCACTCATCCCTATCTTCGCAAATTATACAAAAGTGGCAGAAAAGCGAAGTAAAATAAAGCAAATCAATCAATGAATAGATGAAATTCGTGAAGGAACACTCACCCAGGAACTTCGGTGCCGATATCTAAAATTTCGACTACTAAAACGCTCTGTCACCGAAACAACTTAAATTGATGACGTAAATGCTGTACTCTGGATTAATGTGATCCAGTTATGATGCTTGAAGTATACTCTTGTTCCAGGAATCTGTGGAGCAAGCCCGCGCATAACGGTAGAGAAGGAGAGAAAGCGAGTGGGCGTAGCGAAGCAGTGCGCACTGCTGAAAACGTCTGGTAGTAGGAGTAGCGTTGTCACCTCATTTACTTCTAAAACGTTCATTGGACCAACCCTCTAGGATCATTACTTGTTTAGAGGAATCGTTTTCCAGAGATTCCCCAGGAAAGAGTATAATAATGATTGTTTCATAGTTACATATCTGGTAGCCCTACCATCCAGACCAGTGAAGCCAATCAAAAAAGCAATATGGTGTATATTACCAATATAGCTAATGATTGACCTTTAGTTCTGTGAGTCTCCCCAATGCATTCCGTTTGTGCAAATTGACAAGGAAACTGTTAAATTTTAACAGTTGAATTTTACAGTAACTCAGTATTCTGATCCTATTATTGACATGAACAGTTGACGATTTCAGGGTGGCTACTGACCGGGAATTCCTTGAATTCCAGGAATTATGCGTGAATTATTGGGTCCGGGAATTATGCGTGAATTCTACTTGAATTTTTCTGCGTGAAAAATTACAACTTTTTTTAAATCAAAATCCTATTCACATTCTATGCAAATAAAAATTATTTGTCGTAAAATTTTCTTGCTCGCATTTCCTGCTTTTCTTAGTCTTATCAAGTTTATAACCGTATCTACGGGCCGGCGGGAGTCGGCCCTGGGCCCCGAAATATCTAAATGAAAAAATGTTGTAAAATTGATTGATTGACTTTTGGTTTTTAGTGCACTTTATGCACAGAAAGGCTAATCGGGACTGGATCTACAGTTTAGAGTGGGATCCGAACTACTGTGTCGTGTGAAGAAAAAATAATTGAAATCGTTTGTTCGAACACAAATGCTTTAGCACCAACTTCTACCCCCTTTTTCCATAATTTACGAGTATAATAATGTCTTTGATACTACTACTACTAATAATAATAATAATGACAACAACAATTTTGGTCCCGGCGGGTTCGAATCCCGGCTTGGGCATGGACGTTTGTGACTGTCCATTCATCAATTTATTCATATCACTCATCCCCATCTTCACAAATTAGCCAAACGTGGTACAAGAAGCGAAGTAAAATAAAACAAATCAATAATAATAATGTTTAATAATAAAATTATCAACACTATTATTATTAGTACGTTTATCCTGGCACTTTCTTCCCGCCCGCTCAGACAAAAATTCGTGGTTGCGCCTCTGTTTGTAAATAGAAACTCAGCACCTACCGTTTAATTGATTATAATTAATGGATGTTGGAATCACATAGACCCTTTATATTATGAAGATATTTGTGTGTGGATGTTGAGAGGCGGTAATACGTAAGGTTGAAATAGAGAATACATCTGCTTGAATTTTTGGAAAGTTCGCCTTCAAAACCGGGAATTATACTTGAATTTTATCATGTTTCTAGAGTAGCCACCCTGCATTTAATGGAAACAGTGAAACGGTCCATACTTTTTCAATCCTTACAGAAGTCATTGAACACAAACGTACTTTATATATTTAGCATCAAAACTACAAGGCGAGTCAAATGAAAGCCTTAAATGTCCAATAAAAATTGTAGGACAGGCTGTATACTGCTGACATTTGCATGAGGTATCAACTATTATTAACAAAATGATTTCAAGGCTGCAACACTAATCAAGTGAGCTTCAAAACTCCTGTTCTTGTAATTTCAAAGATGGCGTCTCCTCTACACACTTGCACCAGTGAAGAGTGAAGATGAGTGGTTTATTGCCTTCTGTCAGCCTAAAACGTACAGACATTTCTCGGTAAATTAAAATTCAATATCTCTGTGAATGCTTAACACGCCAGCAAGTTTACTAAGTGAGGAGAAATGGCCTTAGTTCGCAGACAAATGGGTGGGAAGGCAGTGGCTCATAAGTGACTGCACGTAGACCCTAAAGACTTATTTTTCTTAAGGTAAACAGGCACTAACTCAAAGTTGAAAGTATATGTAGATCAGCAATAGGTCAGTGCTAAAATACAGCAAACTTGTGCAACCCTACGTACAGGAATCTAGTAGATTAAAAACGAAAACAAAGGAAGGTTTTTATTAGTACTACTTCTCGTTATAGTACAAGGCTATACGTATCAATTGTTAAGTGTAGTTTCGTGCATTCTTATTTAAAGAGTGCTACTCAAGGATGCTCTGTTATGTGCAAGCTGAAACCCACTAGGCACAAGACCTCTCATAAATATGTACCTCCTTGTACTCAAGCTTCGGAAAATCTTTCCGAAATCTTTTGTGCACAACATGTATAATTCGTAGGTCTCTCGGCTGCAGTTTTTCCCCTTTCTCACTCATTTCCGGATCGAGCAGACTTTAATTTCCTCTTCTCTTGTTTTTAAGAGTTTTGATGGCCGGGAGAATGTGCCAAGGACGAAAAGAAGTGAGAATCTAGTACGTGGCATCACGAATTATCCATAAAGAGAGGGGAACGATTCTGTTAAGCATAATAGAGGCGGAGCGAACAAGGCGCTGTTAGGAACCGCGTTTGAATCATGTAAGAGCTCCATTTACGGGATGGGAGTAGGAAGCCCGGATCTCCTTGATAAAGATATCACCCAAGCGCCAGATGCTGTGATGAGGATGCATTCGCGGTTTATCTCCGCCTATCTCTCTTCATATATAATATACGAGCCATGTTCAGTATATAACTACGCGTAGAATTTTGCAGTAGTGTTACCTACAGTTCAACACGCTCTTCCTTCATCGATGTTATTTCTCAATGTAGTTCCCTTGTACTTGATAAAAGAATATTTCGTTTGCGTCAACCAGGAGTGTGTCGACTATTGCCTGTTCTTTATCAGATGTGACTTTTTTAAGAATGAGCCTATTTATAAGGTACGAAGAGCCGACAATCGCTAGTTAACTAAGTCCTCGGAGTAAGGAGGATATGGGATAATTTCCATTCGTGAGCCAGCAATGGTCTGAACAGTCGCAGCAACGGGATGTTGACGGACATTGCCATGTTGCAAGAAATAAGTCAAGGACGTTTCCGTGGCTTCGCCGTGTTAACACAGCGATTTAGTTGTCTGTGCTACGGGTTTTCAGCAGTTAATGCATGGGTCTCAAGTAGAAAAATTATCCGAAGTTTCGTGGTGAATTTATTGTAAAATTTTGGTTATATATTGAACGTGCGTCATATAATAAGGTCGAACTGAGAGACGGTATCTCTAACATGAGACCAATGATGCTTCAGCCTATTACAAATTGAAGTTCGATCGAGTATGGGGATATATTACGTTGATTAGGTGAATGCCTTAGTCATTTAGCAAGAGTAAAAGGTGTAAAGTGATCTTAAGAAAACTTAACAAAAGCTTGAAATGTGATGTCATGAATTGCATGTCTCCTGTTTACAGCACTTTTATGCTAATTTTCACCACGCAAAATACAGTATACATCAGTTACTTGAATACAGTAGAAATTAATACTAAGAAATTATTTGATAGATATAAAAGAAGTAAAAATTTGAGGAGTGGAATTGTGCTGCTACAGGAACCGAGATTGTCCTATGGCTGTTCCCGTTTCCCGTTTTAATTCTTGACACGTGCATTAAGAAAAAGAAATTGAGGAAACATGTTCCCGATGCATACATTGAGCAAAGCAAAGTGAAGAAAATGTTTCCTGATTTACATTAAGTAGAACAAAGTGAAGAAGCATATTTTCCTGAGCCATGCTTTAAGAAGAACAAAGTGAAGAAGCATATTTTCCTGAGCCATGCTTTAAGTAGAACAAAGTGAAGAAACAAGCTTTCTGATCCATGCATTATGTAAAACAAAGTGAAGAATCATGTATCCTGATCCATGTGTGAAGTAAAACAAAGTGAAGAAAGACGCTTTCTGATCCATGCTCTAAATAAAACAAAGTGAATAAACACGCTTTCTGATCCATGATCTAAGTAAAACAAAGTGAAGAAACACGCTTTCTGATTCATGCCTTAAGTAGAACAAAGTGAAGAAATAAGCTTTCTGATCCATGCATTAAGTACAACAAAGTGAAGAAACAAGCTTTCTGATCCATGCATTATGTAAAACAAAGTGAAGAATCATGTATCCTGATCCATGTATGAAGTAAAACAAAGTGAAGAAACACGCTTTCTGATCCATGCTCTAAGTAAAACAAAGTGAATAAACACGCTTTCTGATCCATGATCTAAGTAAAACAAAGTGAAGAAACACTCTTTCTGATCCATGCTCTAAGTAGAACAAAGTGAAGAAACACGCTTTCTGATCCATGCTCTAAGTAAAACAAAGTGAAGAAACACTCTTTCTGATCCATACTTTAAGTAGAACAAAGTGAAGAAACAAGCTTTCTGATCCATGCTCTAAGTAAAACAAAGTGAAGAATCATGTATCCTGATCCATGCATGAAGTAAAACAAAGTGAAGAAACACGCTTTCTGATCCATGCATTAAGTAGAACAAAGTGAAGAAACATTCTTTCTGATCCATGCATTAAGTAGAACAAAGTGAAGAATCATGTTTCCTGATCCATGCATTAACTAAAAGAATAAAGAAACATATTTCCTGATCCATGCATTAGGTAGAACAAACTGAAGAATCGGGTTTCCTGATCCATCCATGAAGTAAATCAAAATGAAGAAAACATGGTGCTATGTAAATTGCTAATATATTTGTCGCGACTGTACATAAAATTTGCGAATTTTGCGAAATATCTCTCCAACTCTCGCAGCCTAAGAGCATGAGTTCGTTGAGACTCAGAGCAGCGAGCGTTCGTATTTCTACAATATACACGAATTAAGGAAGGGGATATCGTATCCTGGGAACGTGGACGGCCTCTTTTCTCCGGCGTCTCCCCTCCTGGAGCAAAGAGATGAAGTCGACATCAGCCTTGCTTCCTTTTGCGAAACATGTAATCTCGACCCGCTCCTTCCCATTACACGTCGGATGAGTTGAAATTGATCCGACTGATGGAGGGATCGACGCATTCATTGTGTCACTGAGTCTCATACTGGAGAGGCAGAGGCGGGATTCTTCCTCCGGAGAGATTCCTGATTTCTGGAGAAAAGGGCAGGGGTCGTATATCAGAAGAGCATGGCACAGGTGGAAGAAATTTATGTATTGGAAACTGTTTTGCTAGGCTTAAATGATGCCCAAGTTTCCACTAGGCTTGAGTTTCGCTTTTGGATGACTTCATCCTATGCTGTACGTGCGCACAACAGCAAAAGAGTGCTCACCGGATATACTTTTCTTAAAGAAACACGTGGTTTATTCTTAAATTCAATTTTCAATCAAATGTTTCGTCGCCTGCATCATTTCCCAACTTGCAAATATGGCACAATTTATCTCTGTTATCTTAATGGTATGTTTTCATTTGCATTTTTAGCGCGCTACGACGGAAGGGGTCCTGGGTTCGAATCCCTGCCTGAACGTGGGTGTTCTTGTGTGTCCCTGCATCAATTTCATCATAATAATCACCCATCCTCATCTTCGCGATTAGCCAATGACAGAGAAACGAAGTAAAATAAACCATATCAATAAACACTTATTTGAATTTTCTTATTTAGCAACGCTTTCTTACAACTTTTGGCCGATCGTGCCGTTTAAGATGAAACATGATTAGATTTGTGTTTTAAGTTCTCTTTAGGCACAGATAGGATGAATTGTGATTGCGTATCATACATTGCAGTATGGGTATCGAATTCTGAGTGGAGCAGATTAATACTACTCGTTTGGCTTTTGAGGGCACAATTGACCCAATACGAGAGGTACACAAATAATGAAATGGCAATACTAAAACATGGATTTTACACTCTTCAAGACTGACTTAGCATGATAAGGTAAAAGGTAAATATCTGTCTTTTGTTACAGATGAATGAATCTGATCGGTATTCAACTCAAACTCCAGTTCCTTCAAGAGCACTTATTCAACTCCCTCCTCCTGATCATTCCAATAACAAAAGACCCCTCATTTACTTTCTATTTGCTATTTATTAAGTTCCCAGACATTTCCTGACTGCAAGTTATTCACTCATCACATTCCAATCTTAATCAAGCCTTTAGCAATTTCCACGTACCTGTGTTACTTTAATGCTTGATCAACACTAATATCTCGTGTTACTATAGCTCTTTTCAGTTCTTACGGCGGGCGCTCTAGAAGCTGGCAGGGGAAGTGGGGAGCTGGGATTACGCAACGGACCAACCAGACAACAGCAGTGGCGCCGAGAGACACGATGCGGCCGGAAAAAGTACTGCGTGAAACTCGTTCTACTGGCCGCTACGTTTCTTATCGTGCTGGATTGGTCGCTTCCCCATTCCCCACTCCCCACTTCCCCTGCCAGCTTCTAGAGCGCCCGCCGTAAGAACTGAAAAGAGCTATAGAATGTATTGTTGATGCTTCCTGGCTTACAAAGATTCCTATCATCTTACTATTAATGAGTGATATATATTTCGTTATTCCTAAGTTACTCTACGATTGGATGAAATTGATGAAGGGACACAGATAACATTGTGCCCTAATTTATTTACTTTTGCCATGGAGTTATACTCCGTCCTAGGAGTCTCTGGAGCAACACAGCAGTATAATGGGAGAGAAGAGGAACAAGCGATTGGGCGGAGAGAAGCAGTGCGCGCTGCTACAAACTGCTGGTAGCTGTGGTCCCATTGCCTCCTCCATGCAATCCCTTTCCCTCTCACGTGTTCATTGTTCGAGCCCTCTCAAGTTACTTCCGCAGAGGGCTTGTTTTCGTTTTCTTGCTCCACAGTTAACTGGGACAGAGTATAGTTAATTTTTTGTGTTTAAGTTATAATTGCTATTTTAGCATAGCTTTTGTGTCCTACCTGTAGCTAATCACGAGTTACAATTAGTTGAAATCGTAATAATCCTCAAATATTGAAATATATTAGATTAAAACAGCTCCAAATCGCAGAGAGCGGCTATCATTTTCCAGACAGGAACTTGACAACCAGCAATGCAGTGTCAAACATTACCTAAGCTCTTCCTGGTCATCAGCAGCGTAAACATGTAAAGAAGCGAAACCAGGAAGGGGATACAGGTAACTGACTCGACATTTGCTTAGTAAAATCGATGATAATAAATATCTGGGAACAGAGAGGTCATTGGTCAGTTTTAGAGAGAAAATTGAGAGAGGCAGAACTACGACTGAGCGAGGAAACGTTGAGGCGAGTTGCTAGTCAATCTCTCGACTTACCGTACAGTCACGATCATAATTATTCACCGTGAGAAGTCCATCTCCAGGCAGAGACAGGTATATCTTTCCATTTACCATGTTGATCCAATCTTAGGGTGTATAAAACTCAGGTGTTGTGTTTTGCCATTTACGTATACGCTTATTACCTCTCGCACCTTACCATCAAACTTACCATGAATAGCGAGTTGCTCCATAATCAAGGATGAATGATGAGTGAGCTACACTAACCCAATTCGATCCCACATACCGAAGGGTATGTTACGAATTGATGAAGGGATACTCAGAAAGAGCTCCCTTTTCCAAGCCTGGACTATAATCCAGAAACTTAGATGGCAATATCGATCATTTAATGCGCCTAGCCGGCGTTCATATTACAAAGATACTGAGGCATACAAGAGATTTGTCAAAAGGTGTTCGGGTTATCCTATTTGAGTCCTCCAGGATGTATAAATAGAGTGCCAGCCACGATACCACTGGTATAACGACGTAGGAATACATCAAGGTAAAGATGGGGTTTCCAAGAAAAAAGAAAACGTGACAATATTCTTTAACCCAGATACTCCCAGCTACCATGATTATCCTCCTGCAGATAAAAGCAGAAAAAGCAATCAGTTTTGGGCACATTTGCTCATTATTCCTCCCTATCAACGCAAAGACGGATATTAACAATCCTGGCGCCGGGATGCATAATATATCACGTGCGGTGACTCTTTGTTGAATGATAATGGGGTAACGACGCGACATATAGCTTGCACAATCTCTCCGGGGAATGAATTTGCAGGTTAGTGAAGGAGAAAAAAGGAAGGGGAAGGAAGAAACCAAGAGATGAGTTGGTGGGATGCTGGAGACTTCCCTCCAACCACCTCATTACTTCCATCCTCATGACGAAGGGGGTGAGATGGAGGGATGAAGGGACCAAGACGTTAAGGGAACCACGATGGATTTGTCTGATAGGATGTGTAAGTGTCAGAGCCAGGTTAATACGGTAAGAGCCTCCAACCCTTGCTTGAAATTTTAACCGATTTCTTACTCGGAATTCATCTGGACAATGGGCATTGATGGAGGGTGTGGATAAGATTTCATTAGTATCGACTCCACATATAAAGTCCTGAAGACGTTCTGTTTCAAAGGAGGGAGATGGGTAATGGGATATGATGGGAGGAAGAGGGATTGAACATCTTCAATGGCGATGATAATTAGCTTTCCTTCGGAGCCGCTTTTGAGATAAGCCTTACATTAATCTGAAAATTGTCTTCAGAATAATATTCCTGGTATTAATTGAAAACTATGAAGTTTAAGTTCGCCTCCTGGGCAAAGAACGCTGTCTTTTTCGTGGAGGTTCTTCTCGTCTTATTTCTCCCGCCTTTTGAGTTTTGCAAAGACCCCCTCAGGCAGCCAAAATGGCGGGAGATGACGTCGTTATTGAGGAGGAAGGGCGATAAATAGTAACAGCAGATACAATTGAAAGGGCGACAGGCGGTCTCCTGCTTAACCGTAATAGGGGCCCTTTCATTAAGGATGCTCTCACCGAGATGATCACCGCTTCTATCCCAAGGTGTCGTAAGGAATGACATGAATAGCGTGGCTTTCGTAAGCAATAACCGTTTTGGGTAGGCTGTAAGGATTCTTTTGTCGTGACAAGGCAGCGTGGAATGAATAGATGATATGTCAGCGGGTGGGTGGAATGGTTATTCCAGCTCCCTTCTCCTGGATGCAGTTGTCAAAAGACAAAGTTTGTTTTTAAATACACTTTATGCTCAGGGAGACTTATCGGGACGGGACCAACAGTTTAAAGTAGGATCCGAACACTGGTCTGCACCATTGATCGAACCAAGGAACCCTTCAATAAGAGGCGACAGCATTACCACAAGATGTCTTCAGAACGACTTCATTGATTTGTTATGGATATCGTCCATATTTCCTGTTTGAAATTAAGTTACACAATTGTAATTCGGCCAGGATGAAGCAAACGCCATTGTTTAATATTGTATATACAAGGCACGTCCAGAAAGTAAGTTCCGTTTGGTAATACAATTAAATTGTGTACAGATACAGAAAAGTTATTTATTGCACAAAATTCTACAACTCTTAAACTACTTTTCCACATAACTGCCGAAATTTTGCAGGCATTTGTCATAGCGTGGCACAAGTTTTTGTATACCTTCTTCATAGAAATTTGCCACCTGTGTCTTCAACCAGTTGGAAACAGTTTCTTTCAGCTCGTCGTCATTGGTGAAGTGTTGACCGCCAAGGAAAGACTTGAGATGTAAGAACAGATGAAATTCGCTAGGAGCGAGGTCAGGGCTGTACGGAGGATGGTCAAACACGTCCCAGCCAAATCCCTGTATTGCGCAATAATAATAATACAGAATAATACAGAATAAGCGTCGAGGATTGCTGTCAAAAGGCGTTGTTTTTCTTCACGACAACGCACGACCACACACTGCAAATGTGACGAAAAACCTCCTACAGGGATTTGGCTGGGACGTGTTTGACCATCCTCCGTACAGCCCTGACCTCGCTCCTAGCGAATTTCATCTGTTCTTACATCTCAAGTCTTTCCTTGGCGGTCAACACTTCACCAATGACGACGAGCTGAAAGAAACTGTTTCCAACTGGTTGAAGACACAGGTGGCAAATTTCTATGAAGAAGGTATACAAAAACTTGTGCCACGCTATGACAAATGCCTGCAAAATTTCGGCAGTTATGTGGAAAAGTAGTTTAAGGGTTGTAGAATTTTGTGCAATAAATAACTTTTCTGTATCTGTACACAATTTAATTTTATTACCAAACGGAACTTACTTTCTGGACGTGCCTTGTAGTATTGCGTTCGCTTCTCATTTGTTTTCTTTCTACTCCCGCTGGGAACTTCTTGTGAGCGAGCGGAATTCTGGGAGTGCGATATTCATAACACAGCGGCATGGTGCATGTCGACTCGCGGCAGCGGGAAGGACATTTTTAGTTAGCCTGTCGGATGTGGGTTTTTGTATTCATCAGTGTGTGGAAACGTATTTAATTATTGTATAATGTCAAGTGAATTAAAGGACCTGTATGATACCCAAATTTGTTGCTGTATCCGTTGTTCCAGCTCTATGGTAAGGTCTTCAATATGGCGTCAGCCCCAAAGGTTTTAGTTTTTTTTTTCATGGTACTACCTGGAAGGATTCTACAGACAGCCATGCTGATCGAACCTTAGTTCTTTATATATGCACACCGCATTGCACTTTGGTCTTGGTAATCTGTGGAGCAAGACCGCGCATGACGGTAGAGAAGGGGAGATAGAGAATGGGCGGAGCAAAGCAGTGCTCAATGCTGCAAATGTCTGGTAGGTCTCATCCACTTCCCTCTCACGCGTTCATTGATCAAGCTCTCTCGAGGTCCTACCTACGCAGGGGACTTGCTTTCGTTTGCTTGCCCCAGAGATTCCCTGGACAGTGTAGCTACCGCTTCCTCATTTTGAAACCTTAAGAAATAAGATTTCAAAAACTTTGCAGACTGCACACGCTCGTAAGCGCAGGAAAATGCAATCTCCGACGATGCTATACCATTCGTGGTGTTTCTAATGATTTAACCCGAGTAACCACACACATGAACAACGCAGTAACCACTGACGAGAAGACAAAACTTACACAAACTTTGGACTGCTGTGATAAAGAAAATTTGGAATTACTTTGAATATTGTAAATATACAAATTTCAAATTATATGATATATTATTATATAAATATATTTTAAAATAGTTATACAATAATACAGCGTACAAAATTTCTGAAATGGCCATCGTGTACTTTGATTTCTTTCCACAGATTTTAAAATGCGTGCAGTGTGCTTCAAGGAAGCAAGTAGCATTCTATTTCTTGTAAAGGTCCTATTTAAGAACACGAGTTAAGGAGGATCGAAATACTGGAATAAGACCCAATTATAATATCCATTTGTTTACCTAGTTATGTCTGTGTTTCAAATTACAGCATTTTATTCTGTTATTTCTGCATAAAAATACAAAAAGATATACATAACACAAGCAATCAATAAATGAGAGAAAAAAATTGATTAAAAATATCTATTAGCAATTTAATTAAAAAGTTTTATTTTACAGCAAACTTGTTTACAAATGAAAATACGCTCCTCACAAAAAGTTTGGAATATTTTTATATTAGGCAATATGTGACAGGCGCGTTGGCATATGTCGGCGAAAAGACGAGAATGTGTGTACCAGAGAGATACCATATGTTGTTGCATTCCAAGGCTGTGTCGATCACCTATTGTCTAATGTAACAATATTCCAACCTTTTTGTGAGGAGTGTATATATACACAGTAAGCTGCGTAGTAATAATATTACAGATATACCGGGTGGTCCAAATGTCCCGGAACGGTCACATATCATGAGAAATACATATCGAATCGGAAAACGAAGAAATACGTGTTTCATAACGGAAAGAAAGCTATTCAATGATATCACACTTGATTCCCCACACCCGCCCCTGGGGGTGGGGCGGGGAAAACTGTGAAATTTTAAATGGAAACCATTTTGTATTGTAGAATCGGAAAGAGGACTTCATGCCGAGTCCAACGAGCTATCAACCATCCTCCTAGCTCAATTAAGAACGAAGATAGGGCGATTTAAAAATAAAACTAAAAAAAAATATTTAAAAAATATCATAAAAAGAAATATTCAAAGGGACGCTCTGCCCCTAATTGAGCTAGGAGGATGGTTGATAGCTCGTTGAAATCTGAATGAAGTCCTCTTTCCGATTCTACAATACAAAATGAGGGTTTCCATTTAAAATTTCACACTTTCCCCCGCCTGACCCCCAGAGGTCGGGGGTGGGGAATCAAGTGTGATATCATTGAATAACTTTCTTTCACTTATTAAACATGTATTTTTTCGTTTTCCGATTCGATGTGTATTTCTCACGCTATGTGACTGTTCCGGAACTTTTGGACCACCCGGTATGTATTGAACGAGGAATTGAAAACTAGGACAGTTCCGCTCGAATGCGTCAAATTGTGTTGTGTATGAATTTCAAATTTATTATTGCGTAACTAAATTATTTAAATTTATATTTAGTGTTGCGTCAATTTTACTGATGTTTAGTAGGCTATATAATGGGTGGGCGTGGAGCGGTAGATGCCTTCTTTGTATTCGTTCTGTGGTAATTTTAGGTCACATAGAATATTTTCGTGTGATTTGTGGTGCTTAAAATTAAATGGACACAGTTCCCCCCCTCCCTAATATTGCTTGCTTTGGCGTAACAACCACTTGAAGACCAAGGCTTTTTTTTTATTTGGTAGCCCGTGCTCAACGCATCTAACATAACAACAACTCTTCTCTGACTTTCGGTTGAGTTTGATTCAGTTTGTCTTAAGTCCACTTTATGCGTAATAAGGCTAATTGGGAGTGGACCTACAGTTTAAAGTAGAATCCGAACCACTATCTGCCTCCACCGGGAATCGAACCCGGGACCCCTTGATTACAAGGCGACGACGCTACCACTACTCCAACGGGGAGGCCCTGACTTTCGAGTCAGGAGTCCGCTGCCGCAACTATTGGTGGATCAACATCGAAATTTTCGATTGAACTCACGCGACTCCTGTCACGTGCCAGTTCCGATGACACAATGAGAAATGCAAGGAAGAATGGTTTCCCGAAAGCGACGATAGATGGCAGCACGCCATATAAAGAAGAGCAGAGTTCATTGTGGAAACTAGGAGCGGAGAAGAGTGATTATATATATTATAGTAAATGAAAAATATATAAAGGAAGAGTATAAAAATTATAGAAGGAGTGAATAAAATGTTGTATATAGCAAATTAAGATAATTAAGAACATGCTCATATATGAAACAATTAGGAAAGTTATTAAGTGAGCAAATGAATTCAGAAATGTAGCTCTCTCTATCTCTTTTTGGTTCTCTGACGAGGAGAACATCGTCAACTTTTGTATTTGTCCGTCCCTCGGTGGCGCTGTGGTCAAATTAGACGCCCCGAAGCACTTACGGTTGCGCTTCTTATTAGACGCACTGGGCCATAGGCAGCGCTTGCTGTTAGCGATCCTGGGCTATTCCCCTTTAGTCGTTACATAGGAGGTGGCGCTATTGTCAGTTTAGTCGACCCTACTCTTTCTATAAGTATAGCTTGTATTGTTTGCCAAAGAAGCGGGGAAAGCGAGCGCATATATAGAATAAATAAGATTACGCTTTAAAAAGAAAGATAATAAATTAGAAGAAGGAAAAGAAGAAGAAGCCTTTTCCTAAAATAGAAGGAAGAAAAGAAGAAGAAGTCTATTCTATAATCAAAGAAGAAAAGAAGAAGAAGCCTTTTCCATAATCAAAAAAGAAGAAGCCTATTCTATAATCAAAGAAGAAAAGAAGAAGCCTTTTCCATAATCAAAGAAGAAGAAGCCTTTTCCCAAAAATAGAAGGAAGAAAAGAAGAAGAAGCCTTTTCCCAAATCAAAGATAGGAAGGAAGAAGAAGCCTTTTCCCAGAAATTACGAGAAGAAAGATGAAGATGATTTCCTTTCAAGAAGAATATAACCGACGTAAATTTGGAATCAGCATATATATATACTTCAATGTATATACAAGTTTCGCTATATATTTTCTCTGTATTTTGTATAGTTCTCAGAATATAGATCCGCATTTAACTATATCCTCTTGGCTATAAAACGCTTTCTTATTTGGAATTCTCGAATAAAGAACCTATCTCCTGAGATTAAGATATTTCTGTAGCCGTGGTAAATAACATTTAAGTACGTACCCCCAAAGGGCGTAGCACTCCGTACCATAAAAACAAAACACTAACGATTTTTGGCAACCAGGAAGGATTTAATATATAATCACAGAAATGGAACGTAAACATATATTTATAGGTAGTCACCTAGTCATTTACATCCTTGTACTAGAATTTAATACAAAAAATGAAAGAGAAAAAAAACTTTTAATTGAGTAAGGAGAAACGGAATTTTCAATGTATACACATGGAATGGTGTATGTGGCAAAAGTTAGAAAATAAAGATGGGAAGCGTCGAAGCAAGACGTAAATATACAGAAACTTAGATGAGCTCTACCGTTTGAAGTAAACTTGTAGGAAACTTGAGCGTACGGAACTTCAAAACGACATCGCAGTGTAAATATTTATCTTATAAGGAGCGGAGGTTCTTACTTTAACGAGTTCAACCAAGTAGGAAATACATTTTTAAAGTTTCCTCACCAATTTCTGCATCTTTTTAATATCGTTTATCAATATGCACGACATTACTTTTTATTTATATTATTTCAATGTAACAACCTTACACAAGACTCCGGGGATTCCAGGGAAGGTGTAATCTATACGTGGTTGTTTATTTTTCATATGCTGGCCTCCACGATGGCGTAGGTGTCGCCTTGTGATCAAGGGGTCCCGAGCTCGATACCATGAACTAAAGGCACATGTTGGTTCGGATATCACTTTAAACTGTAGGGTCAGTCCCGATTGGTCTATCTGCGCATAAAGTGGATTTAGAACTTAAACTCTTCCGTATGTTTCATCTTCATCGTAGCGATTTACTCCGGAGATGGAGGATGTAGAAAATGACGTGAAATGGTGGAAAAAATGTGAAAATTCAAGTTTAGTGTATTTAACTATAATGTAAATCTCTTTCTTTCTCACTCCCACTCTCTCTCTCTCTCTCTCTCTCTCTCTCTCTCTCTCTCTCTCTCTCTCTCTCTCTCTCTCACACACACACACACACACAAACTTTATGAACATTTTTACATCTTTCTATGTAATAGTCACATCAGATAAGAATGAAATTCAATTGATCCGACGGCATTGCGTAGTCACGTGTGTAGTAATGTCGTAAGCTAAAAGTGAATGGGCGGGAGGGGGAGCAGTCATGTAGTACAGACAAAATAAGAATTTGTGGTAAAAGTTACATTAACTTATCTTTAAATAATACCTCTTTCCCATGTGTTGGCGACTATCCGCCGGCGTTTAAGTGCGGTCTCATCTCCGAACGTTCTTGGTTCGATATCTGGAAAGAACATGGTAAAAAACACGATCATTTATCAAGTACAACAAAAAAATGATCAGAATGTTGGATAAAGTTACACCAATGTAAGATTATTGTCACACACATTTAGAGAAAACCTATAATTAGTAAGACGGTGTAGTGTGTATTACGGGGTTGTTAATCACAGATTTTACTCACATTTAGAACAGCATACACCAGGTTCAATGCTTTATTTACAACAAAGAACTCCTGGAATCTTTAACCTCCATTATAATTAACCTTACAGATTCAGAAAATTGGTTCACTAGATCCGAAGTTCACTACAACAGAAATGCCTTTCGCTAATCTGAATTGAGGTTAGTAGTGATAGAGGGAATAGAAAAAACCTTTGATTGGCAGAGAATATACTCGTATTTACACAAAATATCAAATACAGAACATAAAGTGAATTTTTAGTACGCTCTTAATGTATTGTACTTTAAAAAAGTATGTTATCTGTAGCTGCTTAAAACTACCCAAACACCACAAGCTAATATAAGACGGCTTGCTTTGCAATACCATACTGTACTAGCAATGTGATAACATCACAAGTAGCTGTGATAACTTTTCATGGGCATTTTATTTTTTCGTTCACTAAAACAGAAGTTGTGGATTCACTATACACAAAATTTGTAACTTATTTTGTTTCGGAAAAGTGGTTTAGTTTTAGTACAACCGAGCTCACTACATCCAGAGTTGATTTTAATTTTATCCTCGCCCACCATCTTACCACAAACAATAACAAAAGCGCATCACCTTTCATCATGGTGATGCTGCTTAGCTCAACATCCCACGCACGATACAGAACGGAAAAAGAGAAGATTAATTGATATTATGAGATACGAGAAACATCATTCATCTCATCGCATCTCCATCGAAGCCAAAGTTAGTCGTACCTTCATATTGCGTAGCTTAACCGCGTCGGATTCGGTTTCCGATTGCAGGAAACTGTTCAGCTTGATTTACATTCCGCGTCCAACCTATCACAGTTATACCGTGGTAGTGTTATTGGTTAACGTCAACAATAGCTAATGGAAAGTCCACAGCGTGTGATGTTAAGCCTTGTGGGAGAGTGTCCTGAAATTAACACCCCCGAGGAAAAGTTTAATTCTGCCAATGAGGTTCCAATTTTCAGGCATTGATTTTCCTCGTCAGGGAACTAAGTTGAAAGGTAATCTCATTGAGACAAGTTCGGAGTTGTACTTTGAATTTACCGTTGCTCCCAGGATTTAGTTATTAACTCTGCACCTCTAGCAGTCACCTCTATTGAAACTTTAACTAAGCAAGGGGAATATGACGTCAGAGGAAATTTGATTGAATCGTGTGGGTTATATTGCCTCAGTTCTTTACTGAACATCGTTTTGTATTTCATATTTAATTGATTATATCATTATAGTTATATTTAGAATATGAGTTGAAATCCTAGTAAAACCGTAACTAATTCCTGACTTTATTCAAAAAGGGCGATCTATTTCATGTTTTCTAGAAAATTAAGACAAGAGGCAGCATCCATAACAAATTGCCTATTTGACTCTCTAATGCTAAATTAACTTATACTCTTCTCGGATAGATTAATGCAATAAAATTAATCTTAAGCAATTTTCAACTAAACATGAAAAAAAGATGTAAGATTAAGAAATATATCGTTCCACTGTAATGAGGTACATAGTGTTTCGGATCCCACTTTAAATTGTAGGTCCAGTCCCGAATAGTCTTTCTGTGCATAAAGTAGAATTAGAAACAAACTAAAAGAAGCAAATATCTTTCCACAAACTCAACGGTTATTTAAAAGTCCATTCCCAGAGGACAACTCCGTTATTAGTGCACATAGCAAAACATGGGAAGAGGGTAAAGATATTGGAAATATGTGGGTTTCAATCTAAAGTGCTTGAATTTCTTCAACGTAGCATGTGCTATTGAGGTTGTACACTGATATGAGGCTCTATCTTGACCGAAAGTGACACATGCTTCGTCCAGAATACCGTAGTCTACTAGGTAACTTGAGAATTGATGATAATTATTTGTGACAAAGTACAACGTGTTAATATGCGACACTTGCAGCCCCCTCCCCACGAATCGACCCCTAAAAAAGGGAAAATCTTTACGTTGCATATAATCTGTCTACGCTGGTGAGTGAAAGACATCCATCGGTGTCTATTTCAGTACAGGAAATGACAAGGAACGCCATGCAACGGTACCATTTCTAATGCAGTATGATTTTAATTTGACAATGTTTTTGCCTTTTCTGATATAGCGACCGAACGTACCAGCAACAAAACGTACCTACAATCTGACCGGCTACCTGCGAAGGGTCTTCTAATGAGTCTTAAAATATTTGCGATGCGACAAAACGTACCACTTGATGGGACGGCAACAAAAATCATTTACGGAAATTACGATTTTACGATTTTCTCTACGTTTGCTGATTTCCATCACACTTTATCCAGGTTTTGGACTGGCAAAATTACTATATAATGTACGTATATATAGCTATTTTGGCGTGTTTAAAATCAGCTGTGGTTAAGCTGTCGTCCACATTTTTTTCTTTCTTTTTATCTTCTCCTCTTTTTTTCGATCTTTATTTTAGTTATGTCAGTTCTAACCT
Organism: Lepisma saccharinum; assembly: GCF_977018435.1. Lineage (NCBI taxonomy): Eukaryota > Metazoa > Arthropoda > Insecta > Zygentoma > Lepismatidae > Lepisma > Lepisma saccharinum. Next base: position 39,468,455 of record NC_139253.1, read on the forward strand.
AACCTAACCTAACCTAACCTCAACTTTGTCGTGTAGGTTGTCTAGAGTATCGTTGTAAATCTTGTGTCTTCCTCTCGAACCCTTTTCTTCGTCTCTTGCATACGCTTCTTTACATCTAACTGAGCATCATTCGAGACTCCACAAACGGGTGGCAGACAGCGCACCGTATTGGAATGTCTGACATGTTCAAGCGTTTTCCTTGAAGTGGTACGTTTTGTCGCAGAGTAAATATTTTGAAGTTAGGTGTTTATCTGACTGGTACGTTTCGTCGCAAAAACCCTAGTGGTACGTTTTGTCGGGACACCGCATTTTCTAGATGTCGAGGGGTAGGAGATTGCTTGCACGTGCCATATGTTCACGTTTCTTTACTTTACCGCTAACTGCCACTATCAGTTTTTGATTCTTGAGTTTGCTTGTGGTTACTTTCATGAGCTTACGTTGAATTTTTTTGTTATTATTGTTTTTTATTAGCGTCACTTTTCTGTCACTTTTGACTGACACTTTGACACTAGCGACACCTTGGACGAATCATGTTATTATGAAATTGATGAAGTAACAATCAAAAAGAAGATTGATTAAGAGAAAATAATTAATGTACCCGTTAAATTCTATCTCCTTTGCCTTTAGTTGGACATGAAGCGTCTTGAACGTGATGTTGAAGGAATGGAGATACTCGAACCCTTAAGCAATAGAAGGTTTACAAAGAGGATCCTCACCTGTGGTCTCTACATTGTAAACAAATTCAGGTATATAAGATAAGGGTGCTTGATGTGGGCGTTAATAAGAGTCAATGACGTAATATTTTCAGCGATATAACCTGCTAAATAACTGTCCCTCCTCTTAACCTTATTTTAAGCACTTAATAAACTCCCTTGTCTACGTGTGTGTTAATTGCCAACAAGGGATTTTCCAACCTTTAAAGTTTGCGCACTAATGCTGGCAGGAGAGGCTACTTAACAAGCAGAAGACCTGAAGTAAGACTTTTCTCCGGTCCAATTACTCTCTTTTATTGCCGCCACAACCACGGCACCTGGCTGCCTCGACTTGAACTAATAGACCTGGAACATTTGCCCCGTACTATCGTGTATACGTAATGCAATCAGAACGGAGGCGCTAAGTTTGTTAGAATTTTGTACCCGTTTTTCTTTGGCACCATCTTCTTCTCTCTCTCTCTCTCTCTCTCTCCACGTTCTTAAAGGTACTTTAATGAGAATTATTTTGCCCGCAACAAAGGAAACAGGGCTACAATTTTGTTGCGAGCAAAATTGGACCAGGATTTTAATGAGGGCGGAAGTGGGAGATACAGAAAAGGTTTCTGGCATGCCGACAATGGGAATCTCTGTCGCCTGACGTTAACTGAATTTGCAGATGCAACGGAAGTCCTTTAACGGTGAAAGGTGGTTTGGAGACAAAGCAAAATGGCTGCCTACATAGAAATAATTAGGTGATGTCGCCAAGCGTATTTCAAGATTGCGAAATCTTCTCTGTTGCTTTATGCGGCCAGAAATTTGGGGGAAGATTACGTTCGCCAGTATTAAAGTTGTTGGAGATCTTGAACGAGACTCAAGGGGACTCTTCTGTGGACTATCAACTAGGTCTTCACCTCCTGCAACGTCTACAGCCGGTTCACGGTCTCCCTACTGATTTGAGGTCTGCTGACCTGGTTCCTTTGTGATGACCCTGTATCTTTTTCATCTCATCTTCATCGGTAAAGGCCGCCTGAGCATGGTGCTGATCACATCACCTCCAAAATGGTCTAGTTCGAGAATATGTAGGGCCCTGTCCCCCACATCTCCTAAATGTGCCTTCATGGCACGGTTCTTTATGCACAGGGAACTTTCTTTACTTTTATGTTTTATCTCATAGGCGCGATTAGTCTAAAAAAGGGAAAGCTCTTTGTATTTTCAAGCCTATGCATACAGATGGAGTTGTGGACATGGAAGGTGAGGTTCTACGATAGTTTCATTCGTTCCAATACCATATGGAAGATTATGAAGGTGTTTTATCTCGGGTGGAAAATTTTTGAGACATTCCCCCTGCATGATGCTGTGCTGGCGTTCACCTAGCCTGTGATACTTGGGCATCTGGTGGAAAGCATGAGGGGTATGGGCGGACCAGAAAGTGGTTCTTATCACACAACCTCCACTATCGCCAAACCGAAAATATGTGAGGGGTGCTACCTATGTAACTTCAGGGTACTGTGCAATGCAACATTCCTTTTTTTCTTTTACAGTATCTTAGACAACTATAACTCAGGAAATAAATAGCTCATTATATTTGAAATTCAAAGATTTGCAGAACGGGTTGATTCAGCAGTTAACAGCACTTCAAACCTTATATGTACGATATTTTTAAACAGGGATCGACATTTGGAATATGCGTTACTTGTTAGAGTTCACGTTGATCGGATTTTGTCAACATTGAAAGAGTATATTCCAATATTTATACAAAGTGTAACTTTTTGTAAATATGAAGAATAAGTGAATAACACAAGCATGTTTACTGATTAATATAACAAGATTCTGTGAAACCTATGTTTTACAGCCTTTTGGTCTAAAGGGAAAGAAAACAAATGTTTAAATTAGTAATAAAGTAGCCAAGCTATACTAGAAAACCGAAGTGTACGCCAAATCAATCGACCCTATTCGTAAACTCTGTGTTATCCTTTCGTTCAGGCAACCGGTTCAACAATCCAGTTTACCGGGTTGATATAAGTTGAAGGATGCAAGCATCTTTGACCTTTCGCATAAAGCGAGTAACACTACTGTAGAAAGAAATTGTACACACTCCACGAATATCCATCCCTTCATCCGAATATGCAAAGCGATTCGCAACACGCTTTTAAGTTGGTCGAACAGTTAGTGCACCATTAAATGGCAGTCAAGTTCTTAGAATTCCCTTCCCTAATATGTCTCCAATATTGCTTTACATTTAGAAAATTTGATTTTTGAAATGTGAGTAATTAATCCTAAGATTAGAAAACTGTTTTATCTTTTATCGATGTGGTACTAGTTTCTTTGTATGTTTTAAAAAAAGAACTATATATGGCATTATTATTCTTAATCTCTTTAAACCAATCTTTATATTTTCATTGTATGGTTCACATATAATATTAAACGTATTAGATTCAAATCACGCAAAAGATTTTAGTTCACTTTCATCATCATTTAATTTCATTTTAGGTTGGAACTGCGTGGATAATTGAATCATTTATTTTGATATGGGATCTCCTACCCTTAACAACACACTCAAGGAATATGTAATTATGTAATAATAATATGATGTGAAATATTGCAATTGACAAAATGAGTCAGAGTAAATTAGATTTTTCATCAGTTAATTCCTGTTTATGCGTGGATAATTTGTCAAAAGGCCAATAATTCGATTTTAGCAAGTGGTCATTAAAGGTATTTCTACTGTTACGGCGGCCGATCCTAATGTTGGAAAGAGAAGTGGGGAGAGGGGAAGAGACCAATCCACCACGATAAGAAACTCAGCAGCCAGTAGAACGAAGTTCACGTAGTACTTCTTCCCGTCACGTCATATCTCGGCGCCACCGCTCTTGTCTGGTTAGTCTGTGGCGTAATCCTCGCTCCCCATTTCCCTTGCCAGAACTATGACCGACCGCCGTAAGAGTAGAGAAGACCTACAGTATATTCTTATCCAATGTGTCGGTTTTACTGTTGTCAGACAAACTTTTAACCATCTCAACTCCTTATCATCCATGTTGGGAGATTATGACAATTGTTTTAACAAATGTTTTTTAAACTTTTTCAGACGAGCGGGCCTTTTACACTGTATCTTAATAAATTTTATTGTCCTTTTGCTTTTCAACGTGTTGTGTATGTCTTGTGTAGGCCCCTTTACAACTTTACACTTTCGACCTTTCTCAAATGACTCTTTACATCCCTTCTTTAACTCTCAGGTAATGATTTTAGTTAAAGGGGATTTTCCTCTATTTTTAAGGGTGCAGAATGGCCTTATGTGTTGACGCATCTAAAAGTTGTAAATCCTTCGTTTATTCTATCGTAAAATTATTCTTGGCTAAACTTCGTTGTATTAATCGTGTTCCAATGATACACACGCACACACACACATCCACACTCACACACGAAAAGAAACAAATCTGTGCTGTTTCCTGAAGTAAAGTAATTGGCACATGGTAATTTTAGTTAGTTTGTTTGAGTTAGTGTAAGTCCACTTTATGCACAATAAGGCTAATCGGGACTGGACCTACAGTTTAAAGTGGGATCCTGACCACTATGTGCCTCCACCGGGAATCGTACCCGGGACCCCTTGATTACAAGGCAACAACGCTACCACTGCGCCATCGGGGAGGCCCCCGCATGGTAATTTGAATGTCACTGTATGACCATAACGTCTATGTGGTCTGTGCCTGGAATGTCAGTACCTTCTGATCTGCAATATTGATATAATAATCCGTTTCCTGTTCTATCATGAATTACGGCAGAAGACCTTTCATTTCAGCGCAGAGATATAGACGCATTCATTAATATATTGACACCACAATTACAGTGCTTATTTACAACGAATACGCGTATGTTTGGAGTAGATGGCGGTAAGTCACACTGGTTGCCAAGTTATTGTAACGTCCAGATACATGTTATGAAAAGCAAACACTATCTTTTGTTTCAGAGAAGTTAAGAGGTGCGCACGCCTTTGTTGCAACAACAAAGCACGCCGTTGCCGTGGCAACAGTTTGCAGAAAGCGCAACGTGATACGTGGAGAAGCACTTACATAATTTGCGGACATAAGCAAACACTCAAGGGAAGAGGGCTGACAATTATGTGTGTACACAAAAACGCGTTATTGCTTTCCTTTTTAGCGGCGCAATCAAAGCTGAAGTTGACTCTCAATATTGCACCGAGGCGAATCCACTTCTTTTAGTTTGCTTTGGTCTTTTCTCTGTATCTTTCCATGTACCTTTTCATGACTTGTAGTAGAATTTCAGAATTTTCAGAAAATTGAAATTAATATCACACAAACAAGAAAGGAAGGAATGTGTTGTCGATGAAAACTTACTTAGTGTAAGACATGCCTTTCTTTGTACATCCGGTCCTTCACTAGAGACCGATCTCTTTTCTGCGGACTTCCCGTTATGTGTAGATATATTTTTTGTCATCCGTCTGTATCTTGCCGGTACATACGGGTAATGTTACATCAAGCCATCTTTGACTTATTTCTATTCTTCTTTATTATCACTTATGACGTCATCACTTAACAAGAACTAAAATTTCACTGTCCCCGAGTACAATTACCTAATTTAAAATATGAGGATATAAAGGGACACTTAGCACACAGAAGGACAAACACGAGACAACACAACCCCACAAAGGATTATCCTGGCCGTGAGTATAGGCACCAGAGCCTTGCTGGTCAGCAAAGAGCAGTTATCGGAGTACCACTTTTGGCTGCTGGCTTACCAGAAGGTCATCCCACTTACACCCCAATTTCCATTATGCGCTCTCAAATATTCTCGTAAGTGTCTCGGGTTTGAATCTCGTTCCGGGCATGAATGTTCTTTGTGAGTGTCCTTTCATGTATTTCATCATACCATCACTCATCTTCATCGTCGCGATTAGCCGGAAGTAGAAGAAAAGCAAGGGTAAACAAAAAAAATCAAACCAAATTAAATTTTCTCAATAAACAAATATGAAGGGCTCGGGTGTAAAACATGGTAAGTGACAATTTGGTAATTTCTGAGTTCATTAAGATAAAAAAGGTTATTAGAAGCTACCTACACTGTAGATAAATTGTTTTCCTGTTCTGCTTACCAATTTCACAAGGCTTCACTGAGTCCAATGCAAATTGTAGAACATAGCAATTTCACTCGAAAATTGAAGGATGGCACATTTTACTTTCTAACTCAAAAATTACTAAAATATTACTTACCATGTTTTACACCTGAGTCCTTCAATTATAAAATAACATTGTTTTCAAGCATTAATTATGTTAATGTACAAGTTTGCACAGATAGGCTAATCGGGAGTAACCTATGGCTTCAAGTTGAATCCGACCCACTATGTCGATCGATGCCTGGATCCTGGACCCATTTCGCCATTGAAGAGACTCTCCGGCATTAATAAATAGATTGCGTTAAAACATGCTCACTAAGAGTGAATAACATCAGTACAAGTAATAATAATGATTACCTTAAATAATAAGATACTGTATTGTTGAGAAATTTTATTCAATGGAATTTTAGTTAAAGCAACCTTCACTTAACATGGCTCAAAACTCGAATAATATGATTTTTTTATTATTTAGCGTCTCTTTTCTGCCATGTTTTGGTAATTGCGGAGGTGAGGATGAGTGATGATATGATGAAAATGATGAAGTGTGTAACGCTATTCCTCGCTCGCAAAGGAATATGAGTCAGATTGTGTGCAATTCGTTATTCGTTTGTTTCCTTTTTGGAGAAGTAATACGTCAGTAGGTCATGTGACTATGGAAAGGGAAGGCTCTCGCGTGGCTTGCGGAGCTCTCTCTCTCTCTCTCTCTCTCTCTCTCTCTCTCTCTCTCTCTCTCTTTTACACTGGCAGCGGTTGGGTTCACATCTCGTAGCTCTACCTTGAACTGGTAGAATCGATCTGCTGAAGTCATCATCTGTGCACTGGTAGTATTATTAATATATTTAAGTTTAATCTAAGATTCATATTACTTCATTTAGTTAATTAGTTTCATTTGTGCACTATTTAGTTATGCTATGTTTCATGCTACCATTACGCAGATGGTCCTTTCAGAGTTGACCGATATCCACTAATCATGTTAATTTGTACTCAATTAGATTTAGAACTTCCCTATTCAAAATTGCTGATTAATAAGATATTTTCCACGTAAGAATAATACAGAACATTGAACCAACCTTAATACGTAATGGGAAACACAATCTGATTCCGGTACATTTATTTTGCCTCATATTTGTAAATTGAATGATTAATGTCAATCAGATAAGTTATGCTAAATTTGTTACTGGAAAATTTCTATTGTTAAAGTTACTACTGTTGTATATGACAATTTCTAGTCGTTGCGTCCTCAATAAATTGTTAAATACTATTTACTTTTCGTACTTCCACAAAGGCCTCAGATTCTGCTAAATATTGTAATAAGTAAAGGTAGTTAAATTGTCAGCCCGTAGTATATATAATTGTAGAGGACTAGTGGTATAATCCAAATCTAAATTATATGAGAAAATACTTGGTTGGTGACAAGTAACACTCAAGAAGAACACCCATACCCAGCCCGGGATTCAAACCCGGTGTCGGAAAGCGTTCTGCTTACCTCACTGCCACAGAGATCGTCAAAGTTATAATGAAAATTATTATGAAATTATTTTTCAATGCCTTGCTAATTTGAATCTTCCATCTCTCGTAGCAGAAACCTCGGTGGTTCCGTGTATCCCCTACTTCTATGGGCCTTCAGTCTCCAACCTGACACTTGGATTTTTAAAACTGTTGAAACAGGAGACTTGAGGCATCAAACGAAACGCGAGTCATTTTTTCTGTGTGTGGAAGGAGATGGTCATCACAAACCCCTGAAACAGCCATTTTACCCTGGGATCACAGACGCTGGGGTAATATTTTTTTTCCTGAAATCACATCCCCTTGAAACGTAAGACAGATTTCATTGCCCCCATTACATCGTGTACACACCCTCGTATTTCTGCTCATCGTACACGTGTTTCCTGGCATGTTTTGTATAGATAACGGACGCCTCGCGGCGAGGGGTTGGTATTACCCCGTTGTACGACATATGTGCTAGCCATTCGAGAGGGACATTACCAACGGATGTCCCGTCATTTTGACGAGTGTTTCCAATAAAAAACAGCAGGACTGCGTTTCACGCTGTGCAGGAAGCGTTGAGACGATTGCTGTATACGTTGATTTCATTCGTTAGGCAAGTGGTCCGTTAGCTGTTCATTAATTGGCTGTTACAGTATTTTAATGCTGCTCCGTGTACTCCCAGTCCATTGTCTTTTGTTTGGGCATGATGGGGGATGGGTATAGTCAACAAATCAACTGATACTCTCTGTGCGATTTTTTTTTCGCCTCCGTGTGTGGTAACCGTACCGGCACATAACTATAAATAACACAAGTTTCTCTGCACTGTAAATTCAGAACCGTCACCAATTTGCAAATACATTTTTGAACTGATTGGTAAACAGGCACACTTTGAGATGATAAGGATAAAATCATTTAATATATACAAAATTATTAGACAATGCTAGAATATTATAGCTGTACAAGTATTATCTAAAGACCATTTGCACGTTATGGATTGCCTGCCCCCGTGGCGGAGTGGTTAACACATCGCACTACGACGCCAGGTGTCCCGGGTTCGAATCCCGGCCTGCGCATGGATGTTTGTTAGTGTCCATTCATCAATTTCATCATATCACTCATCCCCAACTTCGCAAATTAGCAAAACGTGGCACACGAAGCGAAGTAAAATAAAGCAAATCACTACACTACACTACATTAAGGACTGTTTACACTCTCTCCGGGGAATCTCTTGAGCAAGCTAACGGAAAGAAGTTTTCTGCGCAGGTATGATTCAAAAGGGACCAATGAACGCGTGAGAGGGGAAGCGAGTGCCTGGAGTGCAAAAGGTGGCTCCAGCTACCTGCGCACTGCTTTGCTCCGCCCACTCGCTTTCTCCTCTTCTCTACCGTTTCCGTGGCTCCACAGATTCCTGAGACAGTCTAGTAATCTATCGCCTCCAAGAAACACTACTGCTCTAATAACAAGAGGATGTTGTTGTAAGCTTTGTGAATGTGCAGTCCGTATTCGGTATCCGTTCTTGTGGTTTTATCCCTGTTGTCTGACTAGCATAAATTTATTTACGTTTTCTGTGATTTGCAAAGGTCTACCTTTTATGCATTAGATAGGTATGTTCTTGCATCAAAGACAAATGCACATAAATGAGAAATTATCAGATAACTGCTCTTTTGTAACAAGGAGCAACAAAGTCAAGTTAGTAACAACAGATTGATTCTAGATGCAAAGCCTAACATATGAAACACATTAAACAGATTAGAAAATGATGAAAGCTTAGTGTTAGTCGGATATTCATTATAATGATGTACCTAAGTACTGTTTGAAAAACCATTTGTAAGTTGTTATACCGCCCCCTCCACACATATACATATATTATGCACAGCCTATGTATGATATTAAATTTGTCGTGAGCTTCAAATCATTAAACACCGTCTCGTAAATGTTACCTTGCTCGACCCGCTTTCCCATTAAAATCTTTAAGGAAGAAAAGAGGAATAGGAAATATGCGCGCGTTTGGTGAACTCGATATCGCTTTCACTACAGAAGACGCTCGTTTATAATTTCCAGTGAAGAAGAAAGGGGATGCAGAAAGAGAAGAAGCGTTAATCTGCGCCGTAACAATTAACGTCGGAAGCTATAACAATCAGAAAGCACAGCGCGACACTTGATATTGAATCTTCCTCGATGCCAGTGGGGGAGATCAGATGCAGTAAATAGCAAAGATAAATTATATCTCTTCGCAGACCGTGACTCTACTAAGATGAAGTCTATATCAGGAAATCACGATCGCATCTCTTCACTTTGTAATTCATTCTTGTTCATTCACCTAGAGTTTCATTACACCTCCTCAATAATATTTTTAAAATCTTATACACTTAAGATGCGGTTTCTATTTGTACATTGTACAACTAGCATTGGCTCTCAGTGAAGGGAGGTGGGGAGCGAGAATTATTATCTGGTCTCGGGTTCGAATCCCGACCTTGGCATTGGTGTTCATTGTGAGTGTCCCTTCACCACATTCATCATATCATCACTCATCCTCATATTCGCAATTGGCCGGATGTGGTGGAGAATCGAATTGAAATATTGCAAATCAAATCAAATCAAGAATCTTCATCTCTCAAATTGAAACATCCGGCTATTATATAATTAAAATTATGTTCGATCGATAATACATAATCTTACACGTGGTCCACTAACTTGGACCTGGAGTCATTATCGCTGTCTCTCCTTCGTTTTGGGTTAGCATTGATAACAAATCGCCTTCCTTTACCAGATTTAGTGAGAGTTTTTACACTCTGTGTGTGTGTTCTTCATATATAAGCCACAAATATGTATTCATACAAGCAGCTAGCATTTGGTCCACACAATTAAATTATCTATAAAAGGGCTGAGAGATGAATGTAGTACGGTGACGAACATTTCTGTGTTGAAACGATACCATTAACTACTACCAGTCCTTGACTGTACATAGCTTCGATGCATGAGTGTAAATTGATTTCGTCTTACCTTGTGGTTCAAAAGATATTGTTTCACAGAGGCTAAAGATATATAGGAATAATCCTAATGATATTCACATTACTCGAATGTTCCATCTGTTCAAATAGCAGCACATATTTGTGTCCTTGACTCTACTATATTACGTTACCTGAAGAGAAATGTTCAAGGTGAATGATCGGAACATACTGTGATAAATTCATTCATGCTATACTGTCCTTATTTTGTAACCATTAAAGCCCTGAGGCTTTGCTATCGAAAGATGGCAACTCCATACTTACAGAGATTAATCGTTGGGTCCAGGGTGGACGTAGTTAAACTTTCTCTGCTTAAGCGGCTGTTACAGAACATGTTGGATAGATACCGCTTGGGACACACAGGTTGGTGGCTGAGGGGTTGTTGAGTTGATGGTGAGTGATGCACTGGAGTGCAACAAGGGAACGCGTGATAGTAGTTCCCCGTGCAACTCATTTGGGACTGTTGCACTGCCCTAAATATAATTTCCAACATCGAAGGCCGATTCACTAAAGTTTCGTTGCTTTAGCAGCAAAAGAGTGACTATCCATGATTTCTTCAGTTAAATGTTGTGAATTATATTGTATCATGTTTTTATGTCATCTGTTGCGATCAGTGTGTTACATATTTTCAAGATATTTCAATGTATATATCATTAAGATATGAACAAGTTTATTTTATGGTAATATATTTTCATTCAACGGTGGTTTGAAAATACTCTCTCACTACAATGCGAAACCCAGTGCCGATTGTTTGAATTCTTCCATTCCTATCACCGAATATAACAAAGTAAACTGTGTGACGTAAAGTGACCGAATAGGCAAGCTAATGTAACATTACAAAAATGGCCAGGTATTGTCGATCTTGATAGTTTTTCTTACTTCATTGCTTTCATTTATTTTCTAGGAATTACATTTCTTTTCCGTCCACTCAGACACACACACACACGAACAAAAACTTCTTTAGAATAATCGACACGGCGAGAATGAATGAAGATTAAGTGAAAAAGTGAAGTAAGAGGACTCCCCGATGGCGTAGTGCTAACGTCACCGCCTTGTAATCAAAGGATCTCTGGTTCGTTCCCCGGTGGAGGCACATAGTTGTTCGGATCCCACTTTAAACTGCAGATCCAGCTCTGATTAGCCTCTACATGTGCAAAAAGTGGACATAAAATTAAAATTGAGGTGACTGAAAATGAAGTAACTATTTCCTGGTCTTACTCGAGCCAGTAGAGGCAATTGGGTGCCAAAACTGGGTAGGGGCGACAAAGACAATTTTTCTGTCCCTTAGTAGACAAGGCTTAGCATGAAGAGGCCATAGTGCGATGGATAAAGTGCCAAAGGTGTAGGCAACTGCCCCACCACGCCCCTCCTAATCGCAGCCACTGACTCGAACAGAACGTCTCCGGAGACGAAATCGTGATTGGTTGATTGATTGATTGATTGATTTAGTTTATTTTACTTCGCGTTTTGTGCCTCTTGGCTAATTTGCGAAGATGGGGATGAGTGATGAAATGATGAAATTGATGAATGGACATTCACAAACAACCAAGCCCGACCGGGATTCGAACCCGGGACCCTTGGCGTCGCAGCGCGATGTGCTAACCACTCGGCCACAGGGTCGGGCGAAATCGTGATTGGAACACTGAATGCGTTCGGCACTTGAATTTTCATCTTCATTTTTTCTTATTAATCATGATTAGTATTAATTTCTCTACAAGCTATTTCGTAGATTATACTTTTATTTATTTGCTTTTGCTGTTTTGTACCTTTTCTTGTGAGAATGATTTAATTCACATGTACGAGAGAAATACTATTTCACACCGAGAAAAAATTGAGACATTTTTTGGTATGTTACATATTTTAGTGCTTGGTGTCTCGGGAATCTGCGGAGCAAGGCCACGCTTGACGGTATAGAAGGTGGGAAAGCGAGTGGGCGGAGCAAAACAGTGCGTGCTGCTTCAAACGGTTGGTAGCTGAAGCCGGATTTTCCCCTCCATGCACCCTCTTCTCCTCTCACGTGTTCATTGTACAAGCCCTCTCAAGTCACTACTTGCGCAGACGACTTTTTTTCCTTCGCTTGCCCCAGATATCCCTGGGACATAGCGTAAAAGTCCTTTCTCTCCAAATATTGGACAAAGGGTGCCTGTACGGGCATAGGAAGGATGGGAAAAGCAATGCAGAAAATGTAGAGCAGTCACGGCGGGAATGCTCTCCTTTGAGTCTAGTCTGAAAATGCAGCCTGCCCACACTCTTTTCCAAGGCCTTAGAAAAAAAGAACCAGGTCACTATGGCACCTCTCGACATTGATTTTGTTCTTCCGTCTAGAGGGAGACTTCAAGGAACCCTCTTCGCTGACATTCAGGCAGCGGTCCTCTCTGCAGAGGCAACAATGGCCCTGTAGCCGCTGATGTACCACAGATTCTGGTTCCCAGAGGAACTGCGAGTTTGGTCGTAATGGGGAAGCGAACCGTGTCGGCTTCAAAAGGTTCATTGCCTGGGGGCAGGGGAGGCCTGCTTCACACCAAGTTAAACCCCGTTTGTTACTGAGACGAGGAAGGGGAAAAATTAATTAGTTTGCGAAGGTGTTTGTTCGGATAAGCATTGTTAACGGGGGACACGGGTCCTCTTCTGTCTGGACTTCCAGCTTGGATCAAACTTTTCGAATATCTCTTGGATTCGGTATTGTCATGTACTGATAACCCCTACTCCCCCCCCCCCCCCCCCGCGGAAGCACAGGATGTCGCTAAACCCCTACCAACTTTCACAGCGTTAAGGGCAGTTTCGCTTTGCTCGGTGAACCTCGCTTTCCATGCTCAGATTTCTAAAACAAAATAAGTTCAGGGTTGCCAGTGACAATTTTTTTCTGTCAGAAAGCGACAAACTTTTTAACACGATAACGATATACTCACTCACAAATCTAGACAGGAGTAGCCCTATATATTGTGAATTCTTTGCTGCAAAACTTTCAACCTTCTTTTTAAAATATCAAATAAGATAAAAAATATGTGCGATTGATGATACCTAACTTAAGGGCATCTTGGAGCATGATATTACTTACATAACGTACTCTCACTTCTTGTATTGTACTTGTAGCATCAATTCAAAAATATTTTCCTTATATTATGCAAGGGTATTCTTACATCCAGTCTCGAAAGGACTGATACAGTAAAATGATTCACAACAATTCAAATGTGTGAGCTTTTATTGGTAAAAGATTGAAACTTTGACACCCTGTTTGGTTCATTGGGGTTTCCTAATGTACCTATCTCTTAATGATGTATAATGAATCCACCGTAGAATTTGCCAAATTTCTATTGGAATGAAATAGAGCCAAGTTACATTTTGTACTTGTGAGTATAGTTGATATAAATATGTAATCGGAAACACTCTGTCTTGATAATACCTGTAACTGTTTCTCATTGCATTTCACTTTATATGTTTTACAGGTGCCTTGTGGTAATAAATGTGGTAAAGCATTAACCTCCTCCCCATCCCTGCACTTGCTTTCAACTCAGTTTGCTCAAACGGCAATGGTTCCGGTAAAGTCAGGCTTGACAGCTGTTGAAATTTAGCAGTGCCATCTTTTGTCTTTTTGTGGCAGAAGTGGAAGCGCCTCTCAACTTATTATTCCGGAACTTCTTGCGAGGGGCCGTTCCAAGTGGGAGGTCCGTGCACCGGTTTTCCTGCCTTACATGAAGATCTGCTTATATGTCTTTATCTGTCGTTTGGTTTTGTTTGCCTAATGAATCATATTATGGATCTACATTAAAACATATTCGATGCACAGAGATTTTTTGAATTCATTCATGAGAGTAAAAAGCGGTCTAAAATATTCGGATAAAAATTATCATGTAATGTCGTGGATTGAAACTGGCCAAACCATTGGATTTTAAGTTTGCAGAGAAATATTTATTGACTTTTATGTTCACTTTTGTAGTATACTATTTACAATGTGTCAACAAAGTGTATAAACTGCTATCGATGCATTTCTTGCAAAATACACACAGCAAGTGCAGCAAAGGGTACTTCTATATGCTGTGTTTCCTATGATACACTGGAAATGTATCAATTGAGAGGTTTAGACACGACCATTAAAAAAAAAATACGTTAAACTGTGCCAACTGATGCACCAAAATGCATCAGCTTGATGTATTTCGTCACCAACCCGGGGATCAGTTCAAAAATTACTATTTTCCGTAATGCATTTATGAGACTTTTATTTAAAATATTAGTTGATGTCGTTTTGGGTATTTAGGAAATTATAATTGCTACAAAGATACAATTTTCTATATGAAATTCAGATTTATTGATAAAGAAATGTTGGGTTATTTGCACCAGTCATATTATGCGGGGCTCAGTCCCTTACCGTATCTGAAATTACTACTTGTCTCTGAGGATTATAATCTTCTTGCCTGTTAAAAGCTGAAGCTGTAGAAGGGCAGTACAGAACACAGAACAGCACACAGCCCCTACAGAGATTATACTCTGGGCACCAGAGCCTCATTGGCCTGCAAGAAGCAGGTGTACTGACTTTTGAGTGTTCTGGAACCCTAAACATGTCAATTGACACATATGTATTTTGATTTCAATAACACACGTTAACGTGAATAAACTGAAAATGGTACACTTTTTTAGTGTGTCAAAATACACATAGAAATGTTTAAAAGGGCATTTTTATCAGATGAAGTTCCGTCTGATGCACTAAAATGCATAAATTTGGAAGATCAGAGAAGATCATTTGGAAGATAATAAACTTTCACTTTTAATGCATCAATTGACACACATAGAAGGTCACCCCTTACACGTTCGAAATTGATTCAATTATTTGTGAAATAGAATGTCCTTATTAGTAATTATTTAAGAATCTATAGCCAGTATGCCACTGTACTGATGGGTACTCATGAAACATATCACTGTTACATACTTATAAATGTAGCTCTTACTTGTTTGAGGAAACACTACATCTCGTTCAGGTCGTAAGATCAAACCGAATCTATTACGGACACAACAAGAGTGCCAGAAACAAGTCTGACACAAAGCTAAGAGACCTTTTTGGAAATGAGAATTTTTTTTTTTTTACACACATCTCATTTCAGGACACGTCTCCAACAGCAAGAAGAACCCTTCATTACAAAATCGCATCCGAGTGGCAGAATTTCCTCCACCAATGCACTTCGCTGCGTGTGGGCAGGGGTGGTGTATTCATGTTAAAATCAAATTACAACGCCTGTTCACACATATCGCTAGTCAGATGCGCGTGGGTAACTCGTAGATTTTTGAAAAGTGTGGATTAAGCTTGCCGTTTGTAACGTGTCTTGCATTCTAAATATTTTACCCGTCCCCCCTCTTGATAAACATAGCAGGCGAAAAAAAAATGCTTAATTGCCCAGAGGCAGGAAGCTTTGAAAGTTTATTTTCCCTTCACGTGTGGCTATGACTGTGGAACACTGTTTATGTTCTCTCCACTGTTTTGCTCGATGTACTTTTTTCTTACCCCCTCCTACTTTTAAAAAAAAGTATTAAATATGAAATTTTCTTCCTGTTATTATTTGTGTTCAGGATGGTGACTGTTTTTATTTGTATCATATTTTGTAACACCATTTAGCCTTGCTTCCATGATAACCAAAAACTCAATGTGCTGACCAAGGCAGAATTTATTTTATTTTAAAACATAAACTAAACTAATTTATTTTATTTTAAAACATAAACTAGACGTTTAGTTTATGTTTTAAAATAAAGTAAATTCTGCCTTGGTCAGCATATTGAGTTTTTGGTCATATTTTGTACTTGTATTTTCTTGTGTATCTCGGAAATTCGTTCTCACAATCGTAATGTGCGCAATGTAAATTAAGAACGTAGAAAAGTCCGTTATATTTCATAGCATAAAAGTACATATATTTAACGATTTTACTGAAGTTTCCTATTAGGAACTTGTTTTCGAGAAACTGGGTTTTAATTCATATAAAATCGCAAATATATTTAGCGTATGAAGTGTTCTTGTGTGTGTGTTTGCATTGTATGACACAAAAATGCGAGTATGGCGAAGAATAGTGCCTGTGAAATGGACAAAGTCAGAAATTATGGGAAAAGTTGGTTAAATAAGAGCGATGCTAGAAGTGATCAAGGAAAGAAAAATAAATTACCTTCGGCAATCGGTAGGAAGAAACTACCAGCTAAAGGACACTGGAAATAAACAAACGATTAGGGGCGTAAGGGGGATCTTCCCGTAAGGCACTCAAAAGTCAACATCACTTCAACGTAGTACATACCAGTAACTGCTGCTTGCAGGCCAACAAGGTTCTGGCGTATGGGCCTAAGGCCAGTATAATTCTCCGTAGGGCTGTGTTGACCTGCGACTGTTCTTGTGTGTGCTGAGTGCCCCTTTAAAGCCTCAGCTTTAAATAGGTAAGGATATTTCAGTCCTCGGAGAGTATAGCTTTAGCTCGAGTTATGCAAAGAATTAGTTTTAGAAATTGAATATTGAAGTTTTTACTGGAGATGTCAGAAGTCTATCCTCAACTTTGTTTTAGTTAAGAGGCCTATCCCCGTATTGGGTGAAGTAAAAAAATAGCCTATGTGCTTAAGTGTCCATAATTTACACATCAAACAGTCAATCAAACTGATTGAGCAAACCGTCAGGGATGGAAGAAGACATCAGCTGATAGAGTTTTGCAGTGAAAAACCGGTTTATTAGGCAGAAAATGCTGATTGAATTTATTGATTGATTGATTGATTGATTTGGTGTTTTAAGTCCACTTTATGCACAGTAAGGCTAATCGGGACTGGACCTACAGTTTAAAGTGGAATCCGAACCACTTGTGCCTCCACCGGGTATCGAACTCGGGACCGCTTGATTACAAGGCAATGACGCTACCACTGCGCCATGGGGGAGGCCCAGATTGAATTTATTATAAGGTATTTTAATGTAATTTGGATAGATATGACAATATAGGTAAACACACTGAGCTTTATATTCTCCTTCAATTGAAATAATATGAACGGATTCTTGCCAGATAATTCTACTTTCCAAAGTCAGATTCTTCTAGACTAACTATGAGGAATTTCCGATAGAAACCCTCGGCGCGATTTGCCATAAGAGAGAAGATTATAACACCATTAAGCCTCATTTTCATGATATGAAAAACTCAATATGCTGACCAAGGCAAAAAATTTATTTATTTTAAAACATAAACTAAACGTAACGTTTCAACCTTCTAGCAAGGTCTTCTTCAGACTCTGTACCCAATACAAATGAAACAAGGTACAAAACAGGAAGATATATATACACAGAAATCACTCCCCTCCAGATACAAGATTATTAGAAAGTTTTTTTCTTTATAGAACATTCCAGCAGGTGACCTTCCGTTGTCAACTGTACTTTCACCTGACAGGCGATTTGGATAAACATTTCCTTTCATCTGGAAAGTGGTTGGACTCTTTATTTCACGTTCTTTTTTCTTATCCTTTCTTTCCTTATTCCTCTTCCTTCTTCTCTCCTCTTTCGCTCTTGTCCTTTCCACTCTTTCTAACACCTTCTTCCATTCTTTGTTTATGTTCAGTCCCCCATACCAGTGTTGGAAAGAGTGGAAAGGACAAGAGCGAAAGAGGAGAGAAGAAGGAATAGGAATGAAGAAATAAAGTATAAGAAAAAAGAACGTGAGAAATAGTCCAACCACTTTCCAGGTGGAAGGAAATGTTTATCCAAATCTCCTGTCAGGTGAAAGTACAGTTGACAAGGGAAGGTCATCTGCTGGAAACTTCTAGAGAGAAAACAACTTTCTAATAATCTTGTGTCTGGACGGGAGTGATTTCTGTGTATAGGCCTATATATCTTCCTGTTTTATACCTTGTTTCATTTGTACTGGGTAGAGAGTCTGAGGAATACCTTGGTAGAAGGTTGAAACGTTACGTTTAGTTTATGTTTTAAAATACATAATTTTTCTACCTTGGTCAGCATATTGAGTTTTTCAAGATACATGAATTTAGGGGCTCAGATCCCACTTTGATCTGGAGATTCAGTTCCGATTAGTTCATAAACTAGACTTGTAACATGAAATGTCCTTCCGGACAGGCAACAAATTTTGGACCTGTCGATTAATATGAGCAGGTGGACTGGACACTTCATCCAAAACATGATTACCGCCCGCCTGCCAATGTTAATTCCACAAACTCTTCGGAAGTCCTACATGGATAAGGCGATAATGGGATAAATTAATCGATTTCCGATTTGTGTTGTAAACATAAAGCCTAGGGGTCTACCTTAATAATTCATCCACCTGGCATTAAATGGCGAAGGGGTATCCTCAAGGCAAATCCGTATTGCTAAATATAAAGCCCCCTGGTTGGCTTTTGTGCGGAGAAATAGAAGATTGCTCTCATATGTCATAGCAGAGGCGAGGCTTAATTGCGCTCATTACCGCCTCTTAATTTAGGGGTGGCCCATTCATAGCGGTCTCGACGGAACGTCCCATTCATGCAAATCGGATGAATGTTATTTTGCTTTTAATGATCTGAACGCGTGGTTTCGGCTTTGGTTTATGTAAACAGTTCTGCTTTGGAGGCGAAAGCAGGGTCGTTTCTGAACTGTGTCTCCAAAGATGTGGTTTTGCGGAAGTGTAAAATGAAGCTTCTTTCTCTGACGATCTCTGAGAAGTTGTCTGCACTGGTAATATGATCGTTTGCATCATGTTTCTCGCATAGTATCCGCGGTACAGAATGTACTTATTTACTCCTCGGTGCTACGGTCTTCCTACACATCAAATTTATCAGATGCACCAGAAACTCATAGCTGTGTTTTCTGCCCTTTTGCAAGAATCAGGTTTACAGTTTAATGCATTTCTGCCTATCATTGTAAAGGTAAACCAAAGTGCATCATATGATGCAAGTGAATAATGTTATACCGAGCTGTACTTTAATATATAAATTGATGCATTTTTATGCACCTTCGTCGTTCTCGATGATGCACTTAAATATTTGGTTCGAGCTACAAACTTTATTATGCATTTTTCGTTTCACCTGATGCATTTACTTTTCTATGTTTACGACCTTCTTCTCTCTTCAGTTTCATCTTCAAGGTTACAATTAATATTCTAGGTTAACCTTCGGTATAGAAGCTGCCCGCAATAACAAAAAATAAACATACTGAGGTATTGATAGTACGGCTGTGGCTTATATCGATATCGAGTCGATACTTTTAAAATATCGGAGTGTTGATAACATAAAAATTTCGACTTTTACATACCGCTATGTAAGATACTAATATTATTGTGAACGGCGATAGCCCTAAGATACATATGCCTGCTTGACTTGTACATGACGAATGCATTATCTTCATTCATTCTCGCTTAAACAATACTCTGTTCCGGGTATCTCTGGAGCAAGTGAACTAAAAAAGTCGCTGCGCAAGTAGTGACGCGAGACGCCTCCGCCAATGAACACGTGAGAGGGGAAGGGATTGCACCAGCTTTCGAAACAGCGTGTACTGCTTCGCTCCGCTCACTCACTTTCTTTCCTTCTTTGCCGCTAGGCGCGGTCTTGCTCCAGAGATTATTGGGATAGGGTATATATAAGTTTCTAAATAAACAAGTTGGGCTGGTTGATACAAATAGCAGGGGCAACAACTCCATTGTGAGGGACTCCAACTTTCGCTTATCCAACAAGAAACACGATTCTCTGTTTTTCCTAATTAAAATTGCAATTCAAGCATCGGAAAAAAAAGTTACAACGATATCGATAATTTCAATACTCAATATATCGACTCAATATCGATATTTAAATAATATTGACAAATCGCTATCGCAGAGTTTCTAATTGATAGGGCCACTGATATTGCGGTATCTGGGATCGGAGGAAGCCTGATTCACTACCAACGCAATGGCACAACAACCCCGGATCTTGTAACAGGAAATACCGGGGACAGAACCCCATCATGCTACCTCCTCTCCATTCCCTCCGTCTTGAATTGGTCATAACAATAATGCCATTAGAAGTAAGGATGCGGCGCTCCCGAAAATTGTTTTGGAGCAACGAGACGGAATGGGGACGGGGGGAGATCTTGCAGCCATTTGCGTTTCCTACAATTGACTCGGGACTAAACAATGGCGCGCAATATCACTCCTAATTTATTTTAATTACTCCGGTAACCACGAAACACTATGACTGCCTGGAACCTTGATTGCCTAGCAACCGATATTCCGTTCTTGAATGCTTCTGTGGTCCTTGTTCCTTCTCGTCTCTGCTTCATTCCCTTATGGCTCGGTTCAATATGCAAAGCGGGTTCTTGATCAAGCTTTAATGGACTTCCGCAGCGTCTCTGGTTGATACGATACTCGGCGCGTGGAATGGGCGAAATGTGTACCGAGGGGATGACCCAACAACACTTCTATTTTTACTGGTAAGTACCACAGTGCACGAAAAATACGTGTATCCTTGCTATTAATTAGTATATTGTGATTGTTATCACGGCGGTTTGGGACGAAAGTTCGAGCTACACTAACGGCACCATATATATATTCGCGGCATGTTCCTTCATTTAGATAGATAGACGTGTAAACACTTTCAACGGATCATTTAATTATAATAGCAGACATATTCCTTTCTATGTAGATTATTATTAGTTGAGATAAGAATTCACAAATTAACCCTTCTTAAAAGTGAAAACCCTGTGGAGTAAAAGCCTTTGAGAGTTTGGGCAAGCGACTAATACCAGCTTCTTCCGAGAGTTAGGGCAATCGGCCCATGGCAACTTCTGCCGAGAGTTAGGGCAATCGGCCCATGGCAACTTCTGCCGAGAGTTAGGGCAATCGGCCCATGCCAACTTCTGACGAGAGTTAGGGCAATCGGCCCATGCCAACTTCTGCCGAGAGTTAGGGCAATCGGCCCATGGCAACTTCTGCCGAGAGTTAGGGCAATCGGCCCATGGCAACTTCTGCCGTGAGTTCGGACAATTACCCCATGGCAACAGCTTCTGCCGAGAGTTACGGTAATCGGCCCACGACAGCTTTTGCCGATAGTTGGGTAATCGACCCATTGAAGCTTTCGCTGGAAGTTAGGGCAATCGGCCCATGGCAGCTGTTGCTGAAAGTTAGGGTATTCGGCCCATGGCAGCTTTTACTGAGAGTTAAGGCAATCGACGCATTGCAGCATTTGCCTAGAGTTAGAGCAATCGACGCATTGCAGCTTTCGCTGAGAGTTAGGCAATCGGCCCATTGCAACTTCTGCCGAGAGTTCGGACAATCACTCAGTGGCAGCAGCTTCTACCGAGAGTTAGAGCAAACGGGCAATGAAAGCTTCTGCTGAGAGTTAGGGCATAGGGCAATCGGCCCATGGCAGCTTTCGCTGAGAGTTAGGGAAATCGTCCCATAGCAGCTTTCGCTGAGACTTATGGCAATCCACCCATGGCAGCTTCTGCCGATAGTTCGTGCGAGCGGACCAGCTTCTGCCGAGAGTTAGGGCAAGCAGCACATCGCCTAAAGAACGAAGCCCTTCTTCTGTTCACATACTTTCCGAATCACATGCCTGCCAATGACAGTAACTTACAATTTATCCTAAATCTTAGTTAGCACTTCTTCTTCTCCTCTTTTCTAATACGTTCCCCCTTACTGTTTAGAAAAGAAAACTGAGAAATAAATTTTTGAGCAACTTTATCCCAACTGTAACTCATAATCTATTGTAGTGAGAAAGTTAAATTTGGTATTTCTGAAAAGTGTACGAAATATCGTCAATTGCAACACAAATTATTCCGATTGTTGCTGTACCATTTTTTGCCAAAAATATAAAAGGAAAGACCAGATAATGTTTGTACGTTTTGTTGAATTGTAATAATTGACATCCGTAGTGATCCTTAACAATTTTTTTGAAAAATGTTTACACCATTGTCGATTAACAATATTCCGGTGTCCTAACTCTTCAACGACAAAATCTCGACCTTTCCCTTAGTCCTGATTAAATCTCTACTCTACGTGTGAATATGTACAATCTCTTACTTCCTCCCGTTTTTGAAGGTAGGCGGGAAGTGTCATTGTTGTCACACACACACAGCTAAGGTCGCCATTCATTTCTCGTCAACAGGGCATTTTTAATTTGTTTCTCAGGTGTTGCGAGAGAAAAATAAAAGTCTTGTGAATATGATATTGAGGCGCCAACATGCTGATACGTCAGGCATCAAAGGAGCTTTGATAAATTGCTTATTATCATGTCACCTTGTACGCGACAAAGACATCACTTGCTGTGAAATATGTCTTGTCTTCTGTTCGCGCGTGCGACAAAAGGGAGACAAACATAAAGAATCTCACAAAGCAGAAACATTAGTCAAATTGTTTGACACACTATCCTATCTCGTGTTAATGACCACCCAGCTATTTTCCACACCTGAACGTAGTTTTGTGTCTGTGTGTGTGCGCATGGTGAGTTTCTTTGACGTTCTCCCACAAGAAAACAATTTTCAAAGGAAATATACTTTTTAATGCTTTATATGTATGTGTGAACATACTCAACTTGTCTAAAATTATGATTTAATTGTCAAGTTTTATAATTTTTTTAATACTATACTTCAGAGACACAAAGAATGTTCTAGGCGTGTTTGAAATTTTTACTCATTATTACTGGATGAAAATACTCTTGTCTATTTTTCATTAGAATAGCAATAAAATAACATAAAATAAATTTGCATTGCATATGGAGTGTCTTATTATGAGAGTGCGTAGTTATAGTGTTCGTTTTTGCTGAAATGTGTATTTTTCACTTAAATATATTGTAGTGCACCATTGCCTGAACTGCAATTAGTAAATTGCTTTTGGAGTTTTGGTTGTCTTGTGTGTCAACACAGACTATTGTGGCAGTAGGCTGGACAATCTTTCAATCATTCAAGACTGGTAGGGGAAGTTCTTGTTACTAGGGGGAATGCATGATGGACGCCTACATGTGGCGCCGGAATCTTTCGGTTCGAGATCCACTTAATCCTAGCAGCCTTGCTGAAGCATGCAACGCAAAGAAATACATTTGAACGACCTAAAGGAAACCGGCATAAAAAAAGAATCAACTCTAGCTACCGCCGTGTAAAATGGCTTTTTCATTACTCTCCAGTCTAGTGGTTCGGTTGAAACTGTTTTGACCTTTCCCTCCGGAATGAGAGAGAGAGAGAGAGACCGGGGAAATGGCGACCATGCATGCAACCGGCCGGTACATTCTGCAGATACGCTAGGTTGCGCATGGCAATCTCCTTTCTTTCTTCTAGGTTCGTGATGGGGAATATTTGAGCATGAAGTCTGGGAAATTGAACATTGAACACTCTATTGACTTCTCTGGTCAAGCATCCTAAGGTTCCTCGGCCTATCTGCATTAACAGCTACCGTGAGGAAGTTCTGCCTGGTTTCCACTTGCCATAACTTGCTTAATGAACTCTGACCAAACTCTCCACAGAAGCTGCAAACACTTGTTACTGCTCCAAACTCATTTTTTTTATTCCCTCCGTCTGCGAATTGCTAGGATATTATACGCTCATCTTAATCTTATAGGTACTGTTCAGGCTCAAGGACCTTACTATAGCTCTTGTCCAGTCTAACGGCGGGCGCTCTACATGCTGGCAAGGGGAGCGGGGAAGCGACCAATCCAGCACGATAAGAAACGCAGCAGCCTGTAGAACGAGGTGCGCGTAGTACTTCCTTCCGCCACGTCGTAACTCTCGACGCCACCGCTGTTGTCTACTTGGTGTGCGGCGTATTCGTCGCTCCCCACCTCCCTTACCAGCATGTGCAGCGCCCGCCGTAGGAGTAGAAAAGAACTATAAAGCACATTTATTAATGATATTTTAATAAGAGTGAGCTAGTTTACAAACCGACTTACAGATCTATTACAACTGCAACATGAGGAGAAAGATATGTGTTATAACTCATATTCTATCTTTCTTAATACTCGGGGTTGAAGGGGCACCCAGAAGTCAACTTGCACTTGGTACGCCAAGGTTGCAACCTTTCAAGTCAAAGATGCTTTAGCACTTGGACCCACACCTTATGCAAAATTATACCTCATTCTCTTAAACCAAGAGTCCTTCATGTGTAACGCAACACGGAAAGCATTGTTAAACACACAAACTACACTCTGTTCCGGGAATCTGTGGAGCAAGGCCCCGAATAACAATAGATAAGGGGAGACAGCGAGTGGATGGAGTGAAGCAGTACGCACTGCCGCAACCAACCGCTGGCTGCAGCCGAATTTTCGTCTTCATGAACTCACTTCCACCCTCACGCGTTCAGTTGTTGAGCCCTCTGGAGTCACTACTTGCGCAGAGACTTGTTTCGTTCGCTTGCTCTAGAGATTCCTGAGAAGGAGTGTAGTAGGATCTCCGTATCACCAAACACCATAATAAGAATACATATATGAATTCGTAGAATTTTTTCATTTCTCTCACATTATTTTTCTACATCAGCCTATATTTTTCTTTCTCTTCCCATGTTTCTGTATTTTGAGAAAAAGGGGGCCAAAGACTATTCACAGTCGGGTATAGCAACAGCGCTTCAAATGTGGGACATAAAAATTCTCTCCATGTTTTAGCAGATATTCGCCTACACATGTCGAGTCATTATACACAGCTACGAATGGACTGATGAAATATTTGGCAAGCGAAGAGACTGCTGGCTACAGCATGTGATTGGTCATTAATTTTGCAGTTAACTTCTCTTATTTGTAGAGATCGGTGCACCATGTTTGAGCACTGGAAGGGGTTGCTGGCGGGAAGAAAGACATGGTTTTGCACTTGCATGTGGAATACATCACAGGAACAAACAAAAAGTCCAACCGTCGGGTCATTAATGTCACTGTGCGTCGGATGGGAATAGTGACACGAAACAGATGATAAATGAAACACCGTCTAACAATAGTGTTGTTTCCTATTTGTAGCCTTGTGGAGATTTGGATGAGACGTTTTAGTGGAAGTCTTTCCTAGATATTTTCTCCACTTTGATGTGGGGATGATTTATTGTACCCACACTTAATTATATCCAAGTGGGTGCTGTGCTGGAAATACTGTTCATGTTCTTTTTAACGAATGAGGCTACACATCTCTAACGGCAAAGTAAGCGTGATCTTTCTTTTCAACTAATGCTATGGCAGATTTTAACCTACAAAAGCCGACCCCCATGGATAGTTAATTTTCCGCGCTACGACGGCAGAGTTACCGGAATCGAATCCCTGCCTTGGCATGGGTGTTCTCTGTGAGTGTGCTTTCATCAGTTTCACTCACCATCATCGTCGCGATGAGCCAAAGGGGCAGAAAAGTGACGCTAAATAACAACAATCAAATCAAACCTACAAAATCGATCTCGCTGTAGAACAACAAATTGTACAAGACATCCTGAAAGTTATGCAATCGTGCGTGCTAAGCTGCCATACAATTGCATTTGACAGGATATTCCATAACACCATTCTCGCTGGAAATTAGAGTGCCACGAGATGGAGATAAAATCCACACATTCTTCATTAGAAGAACCGCTCCGCGTGAGAAAATGATGAGTGGGACACGACAATGGATAGGCATGTGACTTTCTATTAATTCATCCACCTTTCACCTACTGAAAGGGTTTTCCGAGCTCCCCTTGGTTCTGCCCACGCTGAAGGGTAAGAGGTTGTTTGAACTTCCCTAATCCCCACCAATTGAAGACCGCGCGAGGACAAACCCTCTTCAGTCACGGCTTAAATGAAGTTCTAATTTAGTCACACAAAAACGCTTTCAGACGATAAAGACAATCATCCCCTGCGATAGGCAAGGAAGGGGGTGGGAGAAAAATGTGAGAAGTAAGAACGGGGGGGGGGGAGACGTAAAGTGAGAGAATTAGGAGCGCCATAATGATAGTTAGATTCTGTTCAGACTTTTGGAAGGGGAGTTAGATCCGAAGTTATAGCAGCGAGAAACTATCAGGAACTCCTTATTCTTAATTTTCTATAAGAACCATTCCGACGGAGGGGGATGAAAGTGGAAATGAGAAAAGGGGTTAGCGCCTTTCATGAAAATATGGATTCTCGTGAACGGACGATAATGCCAGAAACGGTAAAATTCGCGTTAGGATGAAGAAAAGGTCGTAAAGAGTTTACATAAAAGTGTACAGAACAGCCCCCCACCCACTTTACTTCAAAGAAAGTTCCGAAAGATGAGTTCTTCCTTTGACAACCATGTGTCAAGTCCACTTGGAGCCTAGTAAATTCTCCCCTAAAATCTTTCCCACCAATAGTGTCCGTCCAAGAACTGACAGTACTTGTGGAGTAAATGAGATATTGCCAATTCAGTTTCTTTAAAGATTTCTTAACATGATATTGAGGTTTCGTTATCTTTGCTAGGTTGTGTTGTGCTATTTTTACATATAATATGGGTACCTTGAGATTACAACGTTGCAGTGAATTAATGGATGTCTAAAGACTGCAGGTAAAAATGACAACAACGCTTTCAGAAAAACAGGTGCTGGCTCGAAACCAGATACACGCTCTGTCGGCTTCCTCTCGAGCTGTGTCAATGTTATCTAACTGGCGTTGCAGGGAAGACTTAAGCTCTACCAAAAGTGATGTCAACATGACACTCCTTGCGGTGTTAAAGCGGAATTGGCATTGTTTAGCACCGTCTTTGGTGTCTTGTTACACAATTTGTTGTTCAATAACAGTAAATGTCTTTTCTACTGTTACTGTGGCCGATCCTCATGTTGGCAAGGGAAGTGGGGAGCTGGAAAGCGACCAATCCAGCGGGATAAGAAACTCAGCAGACTGTAGAACGAGTTTCACGTAATAATTACTCCCGCCGCGTCGTAATTCTCGGCGCCACCGCTGTTGTCTGATTGGTCTGCTGTGTATTCCCCGCACCCCACTTTCCTTGCCAGCATGAGGACCGGCCGCCGTAACAGTAGAAAACTCCTATAAGTATGGAGGCTTTTAACACTCGATTAAAAGCTCTTGTATGGTCTTACGGTGGGCTGCCTACATGCTGGGAAGAGAAGTGGGGAGCGGGGAAGCGACCAATCCAGCGCGAGGAGAAACGCAGCAGCTTGTAGAACGAGTTGTGCGCATCACCTCCTCCAGCGACATCGTACCTCTCTGCGCCGTCACTGTTGTCTGGTTGGTCTGCTGCATATTCCCCGCTCCCCACTTCCCTTGCCGTAAGCCGCCCGCCGTAAGACCAGACAAGAACTATAGTTATTGTTTTTCACCAATTAAGGTGAAAACACCACATTTGTTGGGAACTTTAACGGTACACAATGAAAGTTGCCTATATTATAAACTTGTTGTTAATTTACGACAAAATATTTTACACTATGGCAACCAAAACTCAGCCTTTAGCATTAATGCTACCATTAAACGAAAGACACAGAATCAACATTAGCTATGGTCCAAGGCATAAACCTCGTATTAATTATTAAGGAAAGATATATTGTAGCTCAGAGTGCCTTCTTGGGTCGCCATCCAGACGAAATAGGATCATCGCGAAATCTTTCTTCATATTTCTTTTAATCTCCAGCATCACGTTGTTCTCTTCTTCCTTTTCTTTATACTTCCGCCTCTCCTCTTTCTTTTATCCAAGCCTCTTCCGTAGACTCGGAAGCTCTAAATACTTAAGGAAGGCATCGACCGTAGAGAAATGTTCGATTAATGGATTCCCTTGGTCTGGAAGGGAGGTGGGTCATTTGTATTTCGTACCACTTCCGCTTGAGTGCGCCACCTTCTGACCTTGATTAATCTTATCACCTCTCTGAAGTACGCCGTTAGGAAGCCAGGGGTATATAATTTTTTCAAGAGACTTTCCACTGCCCAATAAAGGAACTTCTTCCTTCCTTTGAGTTTTATTTATAAGACAAAGTTGGGGAAAGGGGTGAAGGGGAGAAACATTAAAAGTGTTTCACCTTTTTGGGAATTATTTTAGTTTATTCTGACGGTAAACTTTTGAGAGAAAATATGTAAAAGTAACACAGATTTCAAAATGTAATCCTCTTCTCCAACTATTGATTCATTTTACTTCGCTTTTAGTGCTACATTTGGCTAATTTGCGAAGATGCACACAGAACACAAAACGTGTCAATTGACACATATATATTGATTTCAATAACACGTTAACGTGCATAAATTGCAAATGATGCACCTTTTAGTGTGTCAAAATACACATAGAAATGTACGAAAGGATATTTTTATGAAATGAAGTTCCGTGTGATGCATTAAAATGCATCAATTGGGAAGATCAGACAAGATCATTTCGAAGATAACAAACTTTCACTTTTAATGCATCAATTGACACAGCTAAATGTGTAATTTTGTTATCTCCGAAATAATCTTGTCTGATCTTCCAAATTGATGCATTTTAGTGCATCACACGGAACTTCATCTCATAAAAATACCCTTTCATATATTCCTATGTGTATTTTGACACCCTAAAAGGTGCATCTTTTGCAATTTATGCACCTGAACGTGTCATTGAACTCAAAACATGTGTCAATTGGCACGTTTTGGGTTCTGTGGGGGATGTGTGATGACATGATGAAATTGATGAATAGATACTCACAAACATCCATGCCCAGGTCGGGATTCGAACCCAGGACCCCTGGCGTCGTAGTGCAATGTGCTAACCACTTCGGCACGAGGGCCGGCACTCTTCTCCAACTATTGTTTCATAGAGCAAGATAGAGTTATATGAAGACTTTAATCATTACCTTATTCAATTACTACTATTCAAAATTGAAAGTAACAGTAGTCTAATGGCGTTCGAAATGGTTCCATCGTTTCCACTAGCGTACGCAGGTGCGCAGAAGGGAGGGCTGATGGGGCTACAACCCTTCCAGAAATTTTGAGAAAATGAATATTTTCAAATGATAGCAGTTAAGAACTCTGGAGAAAGCAAAGTAATAACTGAAACCCCGCCTTAAAACAACGTTCGATTACAGACTTTTTGTCTTTGAACAACTTATAAGATGAACGTTATACATCTCCTCCCCCCAGAACGCAGCTATTTAATATTTACCTTTATAATTCAAGCGCCCGCCCAGAAAAAAATACATATGCCAGTGATCGTTTCTCTTGCGATATAATCAGACGGTAACAATACTAATATTAATTATGCCTATCATAGTTTAAGTTGCACAATAAGTCTTGCTGACTTAGTAAACTCAAACGACATAACGTTTTATATATTTTCCAGTGCGTAGCTATTTGTATTGTGGTTATTCCATATTGTTTTTCTCTCTCAGTAGGCACAAGCGAGACGTTATATTTACTTTTCCTTTACTTATATATATATGCCTCTTCTTACATGATGACAAATGGTAAAGTGTGGAGTCAGATGAATTAGCGAACACAACGTGTTTTTTGAATTTGTTCCGTGAAGCACGAACATGTGTATTGCCTTAATAAACTTCTACATGATATTCCATATTTTATATTTTCTGTCTCTGCATCAATATAATTGCATCGATATACTTATGTCCCATGGTAGTTTGCACTGATGTATTGAAATCAATTGTAGTGTCCGCTGTATAATGTCCATGGGAGCTCCAATGATGGGAATATGCAACGTGATATAACTTCATATCAGTCTCCTTGCTAGAGAAGTTTATTTGGGTGGACTCGACAGTGTACCAAAGGTTACTAAGATTCTTGATCTTTCTTTTTCACATCTCTATGTGTCTTCCTGTATCTCTGTTTTTCATTTTCTAACTTTCTCACACCTCTTCATCCTTCTCAGTCTCTAACGCGAGCAACCCTTTGTGAAGATGCACACTTGTCAACCAAAAGAGAACACTGCCCCCCCCCCCCCACACACACACACACACATATTTCAAATTTTGAAATTATAGCGTGAAAACATAGACTAGGTGTGCCGTGAAGGACAGCAGATTAAGTGCCTAAATGGCAAAATCAGAACAGATCTCCTAATCAGTGAATTCACACTTAGAGTACCATAAAAGCAAACACGCAGCTTGCAACTATTCCACAACCAAACCACTAGGCTATCCCTTCTACAACGCTCCTTGTCTTACAGGCTCCCAAAAATCTACAACAAACTTCCCTTCCAGAACGTAATTTTTGTATATTACTGACCAAGAACATGTAAATCTATCCCATCTTGTTATTGTTTTTATCTTTTGTTATTTTTTGTTACTACTTTATGTTGTTTCAGTGTAAAATGGCCACATAGACTGTATCTGAAACTCTGAATAAATAAATAAATAAATAAATAAATTGTACTAGCACTGGGAATGCTTTATGGGAATTCTCTTAACTGGCGGAAAGCATCTCCTCACCTTTCCCCCACTTTCAGCACTGCTTGCCCCCTAAGGAAAAACCTCCGGACGACCTTGATGTCAACATTTCTTCCTTGTAGTAAGTACACTCTGTACTGCAAATTGCAGACAATCGACGCTCTGGTTTCTGTGGGGCCTATGATTTGTACTGTCCTTGTGTGTTTGTGATTGTCCTTTTCATGTTTCATCTTCTTACAATTCATCCTCATCTTCGCGGTTAGCCAAAAGTGGCAGCAGAGCGAAGTAAAATAAAATCAAGTCAACCAACCAATCAATCGAATCAATCAATTTTGATTGTGTTTGGGTGTTTATTGAGTGCCCCTTCATCAATTTCCTCTGATCCATCACCCATTCACATCGTCGCGATGAACCAGAAATTGACATGAAAGCGACGTAAAGTAACAATAATACAGTTAGTTACTATATGACTCAGTTGTTAGCATATGCAGATGATGTAGACTTATTAGGTGATGATATAAATACAATTAAGAATAATGCTAAAATATTTTTCAAAACTGCTAAAGAGATAGGTTTGGAAGTTAACAAAGAGAAAACTAAATATATGCTTACAGGCCGAAACCAAGTGTTAGGTAATAATCAAAATCTAATTATTGATAACAACTCATTTGAACCAGTTTCCAAATTCAAATACTTGAGAGTTATATTAACAAATAAAAATTATATTAAAGAGGAAATAAAAGGTAGGCTTAATTCAGGAAATGCATGTTACGCGTACTTTTCTCCTCATAAACTTTTATCTTCTCGTATAATATCTAAGAAACTAAAAGTTAAAATATACAAAACAGTAATTGTGCCTGTAGTATTATATGGGTGTGAAACTTGGTCCCTTACATTGAAAGAGGAACATAAATTGAGAGTGTTTGAAAATAAGATCCTTAGGAAAATATTTGGACCTAAAAGGGATGAGGAGACAGGTGAGTGGAGAAGGTTACATACTTTAGAACTACATAATTTGTATTCATGTCCAGATATTATTAGAATAATTAAATCACGAGGACTTAGGTGGGCAGGCCATGTGGCACGAATGGGAGAGGAAAGAGGAGTTTACAGGATTCTAGTTGAGAAACCTGATGGTAAGAGACCTGTCGGAAGGCCAAGACGAAGATGGAGGGACAACGTTGAGATGGACCTAAAAAAAAATCGGTAGGGATGGAAAAGAGTATATAGATCTTGCTCAAGATAGGGACAGTTGGAAGGCCTGTGTTGCTGCAGCCACGAACCTTCGGGTTTAAGAAGGCTAGAGAGTTAGTTAGTTAGTATAATTTTATCTATCGCATTTTCTTTATTTTTGTCTATTTTTTTCATTTCTCTCACATTATTTTTCTACATCGGCGTATATTTTTCTTTCTCTTCCCATGTTTCTGTATTTTGAGAAAAGAGGGCCAGAGACTATTCACAGTCGGGTATAGCAACAGCGCTTCAAATATGGGACATAAAAATTCTCTCCATGTTTTAGCAGATATTCGCCTACACATGTCGAGTCATGATACACAGCTACGAATGGACTGATGAAATATTTGGCAAGCGAAGAGACTGCTGGCTACAGCATGTGATTGGTCATTAATTTTGCAGTTAACTTCTCTTATTTGTAGAGATCGGTGCACTATGTTTGAGCACTGGAAGGGGTTGGTGGCGGGAAGAAAGACATGGTTTTGCACTTGCATGTGGAATACATCACAGGAACAAACAAAAAGTCCAACCGTCGGGTCATTAATGTCACTGTGCGTCGGATGGGAATAGTGACACGAAACAGATGATAAATGAAACACCGTCTAACAATAGTGTTGTTTCCTATTTGTTGCCTTGTGGAGATTTGGATGAGACGTTTCAGGGAAGTCTTTCCTAGATATTTTCTCCATTTTGATGTGGGGATGATTTATTGTACCCACACTTAATTATATCCAAGTGGGTGCTGTGCTGGATATACTGTTCATGTTCTTTTTAACGAATGAGGCTACACATCTCTAACGGCAAAGCAAGCGTGATCTTTCTTTTCAACTAATGCTATGGCAGATTTTAACCTACAAAAGCCGACCCCCATGGATAGTTAATTTTCCGCGCTACGACGGCAGAGGTACCGGAATCGAATCCCTGCCTTGGCATGGGTGTTCTCTGTGAGTGTGCTTTCATCAGTTTCACTCACCATCATCGTCGCGATGAGCCAAAGGGGCAGAAAAGTGCATCAGAGGTCTGGAAATGTATTGTTGCTATTGCAAGTCCCTAAGCCGACCTCGGGGAAGTAGTTATCTCAGCGAGCTACAACGCCGAAGGGTCCCGGGTTCGAATTCCGGTCTGGGCATTGCTGTTTTTTGTGTTCTTCATCGATTTCATCATATCATCACTGATTCTCATCTTCGCGATTAGCTAAAAGTGACAGAAAAGCGAAGTGAAATAAGCCAAATTCAATCAGTCAAGATTTTCTACCACAAACTGATAAAATAGTTGATGATGGTACGAACACAAAGATACATTCTTATTGTAATACAAAATACCAATGATCGTAGATAAATGTTCGATTAATGGTTTCCCTTAGACTCGAAGGGAGGTTTGTTATTTGGCCGTAGGCCGGGAGCGCACAAACAAAAGGCTGCGTGCGCTTGTGGTTAAAAATTTATAACAGGAGCGCACAAAATCCATGGCGATGTTGCCACGTTGTGTCAACTGTTTTTGCCTTTCAACCTAACCTAACCTAACCAGTATGTTAATCGTTTTACGAGTACTTAAGCAAATTAAAGCAGAAAATTAACAAATAAGTTACAAACAAAGTCATTAATTGTATTCATGAAACTTTTGTTATAATAAACATGTGTAATACTTCTTGATATTTGACTGTTTATACAATTAAATGATCAGCTACACAGGCCATCCATTACACAATCATA
This sequence comes from Lepisma saccharinum, assembly GCF_977018435.1. Lineage (NCBI taxonomy): Eukaryota > Metazoa > Arthropoda > Insecta > Zygentoma > Lepismatidae > Lepisma > Lepisma saccharinum. The sequence continues at coordinate 39,501,935 of NC_139253.1, forward strand.
GATGTGGCAACGCAGCATTGGATGTATGTGCGTTCGTGGCACCTTTCATATACCACGAGCGCACACTTTCACATTTTTGTGCGCTAGTGGACTGCACTCGGTTATATACCACTTCCGCTTGAGTGCACCGTGTGAGACAGAGGTGTGTAATTTTTTCAGGAGCCATACACTGACCAAGCAAACCCCTATACTCTGTCTCAGCTAACTGTAGAGCAGGCAAACGAAATTAAGTCTCGGCTCCACCAATGAACATGTGAGAGAGACTGAATTGCGTGGAGTGGGGGAAAGCGACTGCCTTCCCAGCAGCGTGTACTGCTTCGCTCTGGCAACTCGATTTCCCTCTCTTCTCTGACGCTATGCGCGGCCTTGCTCCAAAGTTAGCTGGGACAGGGTATACACCAATATAGGTCGTACTAACATATGTTCTAATTAAAACACAATGCAATGTAGTATTATAATAGTATTATATTGCGGAAGCTCTAAACAGAAAAATGAGTGTAAGGGGTTGCCCTTTCCAAAGTCACCTATTTGTCAACCTCCCTTCGACGTAGCACACCCTGGATTGCATCTAGCGAGGCTCTGGCGTCTGGACTCATAACCAGTGTAACAATCTGTTGGACCCCTGTTGTGTCGTACCTATATGTTTGTAATTGTGTCTTCATCCATCCCATCTGATCATCATTCATCCTCATCTTCTTGATTAGCCAAACGTGACAGAAAAATGATGTAAAATGAAATAATCAATCAGAAAACAAGAGTATATTTTGCGCATGTTGGACTAACAAGGGGCTGTGGCTAACAATAAGGGGGGAACCCCCGAATGTTACCTAACCTCCACCCGCATACATTCGAGGGTATGCGCATGTCCCAGTGCCTCTGATATAAACTGGGACGGAAGTTGCTCGTTTTACGGTTATTGTTACGCTCCATTACTTTATTTGAAATTTGCATTTTACATAAATCTGGAAATAAAAATTTGACAATTACAATAATAAATAATAACATAATATATAACATAAATATAATTTAGTATAATTTATTGGTATCAGTACAGTACAATGTTAATACATCTATACCTTTCATTTTTACATGAACCTTCCCTGGAATATGTTTAAAATACGATATAAGTATTGTGTGTATGTATGCATTGTTTAACGTACCGCATTTCGAGATCCGAAATCTATAGTTTTGAACTCACGCGCCCTGCATGTAACAATTTTCTTGTTACAAACAGTACATAGGGAGTCAGAGAGCGACAGTAGATCAGCATGTTGTTTAAGACCATTGATTTGAGTTATATTAATTCAGTTGGATGGGTATGCTTCACCTCAGAGGCTAGGTATTCCGCTGTCGGTCTCCAGCCCCCATATTTTGAAGATAGTTTGTGATTATGCGCGGTCAGTTCCCATTTGGAATTGTAAAATGTGTGTAGTATTATGTGTGTGGAGGAAAGTTACCTGCTGCCTTGTATATCTGTTTGCTGAAATGAATACACTTCAGCAGAGAGCAACATCTTTGCAAATTAGTCAAAAGTAGCACAAGGAGCGAAGTCAAATAAAGCAAGTCAATCAAATCAATCAAGTTCAGCATGTCAAGATAGTTTTTTCGTCCTTTCTATCAGGTTGACATATCATGTACGTTTCACCCAGTAATTCCAGTATAAAATGTTTCTCTATTTTGCAATGCTGGATAGTATATTGAAACTGGAACAAACGCAAAGTTGAGCAACTTTCCGTTTCCCAGACGGAAAACTTACCATAAGAAAGGAGAATATTCTAACCGGATGGACAAACTCTGTTTCCCCGACTTGCGGTGTGGGCTTCATTGTTAAAGCCTGGAAAGAATTTCCACAGTTGGATTACTGCCAAGTGACAGCTGTTACGGGTATTGACAATGGAACCAGATTTCGCGTCCCCCAATGCGTTTATGGAGTGGAAAATTTTCGGTAAGTGAATTCCTTGTCGAAGCTTTTCCCTTGTCCGAAAGTTTCGTCAAATCCGACAAGAGGATGTAAGTCCTTTTTCCTCCGCCCAGCTCGACCCCTTCATGGCCTGTTAGTTTTTCGGCGGTAGCTTCTGCAACTATGGAGAAATATACGACTCAATAGAATTTTCTGGCTCCGGTCAGCAGACTGCATCGTGAACATCTGGATCCTTTTTGTTCCTTTTGGCTATCTGCGCAAGTCAGCTATTTCGATTTTTTTTCCAAAAGTTAAAAAGAGGTCAATGAGTGTGAAGATACGACATGTGGTCTTGTCATTATCTGTGTGTACGATTGAAGCAGAATCGTTGGTGTGAAGAAAGTATCGTTGCCGTCATGCCTTTTCATCCTGATGAATGTGTGAAGTGGCGGCGATGAGGGGGCAGCGAGGGGGACAGTTGCCCCTACTTTTTGCTACTTTTGCCCCCACACAATTCTAAAACCTTATCTACCAACTGTACTTTCTCCCAAGTTTTGGCACTTTGTCCCATCAATTTTAGTACCCAATCGCCGCTACGGAATGTGCGTCTTCCAATATGGTTAAAATAGCATGTATGCTGAAGAAACTATGGTGGCAGAGAAATACAGTGAAATGATCAAATTCGTTCAGTATGTAGCGACATGTATAGTTGTTGTAAAATAGCACCTTAGGACAAGTAATTTCCAAAGAGAATTTGCAAGAGATATAGTGTTCAGCTTTGGAAGCCCGTAGACCTAATAGCTTAAGTTCTGTATCCGGACACAAATACAAGGACAACAGCAGAAAAACTCAGAAAAACTATACTCCTCACGTTAAGTTTTCGCAAACGATATCCGACTTGACTTCTCGTGTTTCGTCCGGTTTGTGGCCTACAACTGCTCCGAGTATCTCTGGAGCAAGGCAACGGAAACAAGTCCTATGCGCAAGATGGAGTCGAGAGGGCTAGACCAATGAACGTGTGAGAGGGAAAGTGAGTGCATGGAGGGGAAAGCGAGGCTGCAGCTACCAGCCGATTGCAGAGTCGCGCACTACTTTGCTCTGCTCACTCTCTTTCTCCCCTTCTGTATCTTTCTCCAAGAATTCCTGAGACAGAGTGTTGAGTTTACTTTAGAAATTCCGTGGGTCTCCCAGCTTAAGTTCTGCATCCGTGACACTATTACAAGAACAACATGAACAACCCAGACGAACAATGCTCCTCACATTATGATTTCGCAAACCGGCGCCGACTTTACGCCAGAGAAACGATCACATTCTGCCTGTGTTTGTTCCGATTTGTTGTCTAGATCACAAAGCTTTCCTTATTTCGTTTTCATTATTATAAGTGGTATACACCACCCCACCCCCGCCTATTGCATGAAGATTGGTTAATTGGACCGAGATTTTAGAAAATTTCTTTGCATCATGAAAGGATTTTTGACAGAAAGATGCCCTTTGGAAATTAGATAATAGTTTTTGTCAGGTAACATCATAAGGTTTTTTTTTTATCTGCATCAATCTCATTTTTGTTACCAACACAATTAGAATTTTCAATTAAGAACATTTTCCGGAATTCTAAGGTACGTCAGGTTTGAATAGCTAGTGATATTTACAATGGATCCTCCGAGAAAAACATGATATTTGAACATTTCCTCCGGAAATAAAGTGCCAAAAGAAGCCTCATCCTGTCCCAGCATTAGGACACCGGCGTAAAAAGTATCGATTTAAAAGCGACTGGCGGGGTTTCTTGCATAGAAGCAAACTTCGAAGTAAACCAACAAAGGGCTGACAGAGCTTGTTACTTTGGTGGCTGTCATTGTGACACTTGACAGCGCGTTGCTATTGAAAGAAAAAAGGAGAGCAACTGCCACAAATGTAAGAATGTTCTAGAAGGAAGGAAGTGAGCAAAGTACAATAGATAACATTCCTCATTTCTGTGTATGATAGCAACCGTTGGTCCGCATAAGAAATGCCCCAAGTTACTTTCCTCATGGAAATATATATTTTCATCTACAACTTGGTAAGAAAAATTAGACAGTCAAAGGAAGAATACAAGCATCAAAGTGCCTGGAGGTAAATTGCCTTTGCTGTCATGGTTTATCTTGTTCGCTTGTGCGTTTTATTCTGAAGGAAATCAAAACTTTTAACTGTCAGAATGATAAATTTCTTACCCTCTGAATACACTGCTGGACAAAATAAACCGGACACTTGCATTTTTTTGTGATAACGCATAAATTCTGATTCAAAGGCTAACTAAATGTTGCAGAAATTATTGAATATATTCAACAGAAAACAAACTAAAATTTATTCTTAATAAGTTAAATTAGAACAAAAACGAAAGTTACAGAAAACTACCCAAAAAAATCTTCCCAATATATTTTTTTTAATATTGTTAACTAGTACTGGTGCGGTATATTTGCTGCCTAGTAGCGGGTGTTACCTCCCCGGGCATCAATTACAGCTTGTAACCGCCGTGGCATACTTCGAATACGGTTGGCAATCACTAGGTCCAATTGCTCCCATTCTTCTTGAATAGCACGTCTTAGCTCTTCAGTTGTTTCTAGAACTATTGCGCGGTTTCTAAGATGTCGTTTCAGTTTCAGTTGATCTATCGGATTTAGCTCCGGACTTTGTGGTGGCCATTCTAATCGCGTAATCCCAACTTCGTCCAGGTACTCCTTGACAATATTCGCAATGTGAGGACGCGCATTGTCATGTATAAAAACAAAGTCCGGGCCTATGAATGGTGCATATGGTACTACATGATCTGCCAAACATTCTGTAATACAGAATACCTGCGAGCTGTCATTGCCCCATTCTGTACAATAACCAACTCTGTACGTCCCTGTAAAGAGATACCTTCCCAGACTATGACACCACCGCCTCGAAAGGGTATTATTTCAACGAAACAACATTGTGCATAACGCTCATTAGGTCTTCTATACACGTGTTCACGCCCGTCTGATGAACGTAGGTTGAATTTTGACTCATCGGAGAATAAAAAATTTAACCACTGCTCCACATTCCAATGTAAGTGTTGTGTAGCAAATTCCAGTCTTCGCTTCCGGTGACGTGCTAAAACCTGGGACCTGTAGCCGGCCTCCGAGATGAGAAACCACTTTCATTCAGTCTTCTACGAACTGTTCATGAAGAAACCACAGCTCTATGAACATTACTCAAACGCTGTGCCACAATATTTGAAGTCGTACGACGGTCACTCAAGACTATGATACGCATGAAACAATCTTCCCGTGCTGTTGTTCATAGTTTCCGACCGGAACCCGTCTTCTACCATAGGAACCAGTTTCATCATAACGTCTGAGAACATCATGGATAGTACTTCGTGCTATATTTAGCACCCTAGCAATATAGCGCACACCACGACCATCATCACGAAGAGCTACTGCTTTTACTACCTCTTCACGTCTCATTTTCAAGCTACAAACTTACAATACACTTGCAAGATAAACGCCAGCAATGACAATGTCAATAATATCCGTTACTATGGTTACTATGAACCAAAATGCATGGCTCTCTAGACATTAAACAAAATGACATCAACAGGAATTGAAAATCAATAAATTAAACAACATTTCATGAAATTGATTTTGAGCCTACTAGGTGTTCCAAATAAGTAAATACGAGTAAATAAATAAATAAATAAATAAGTAAATAAATAATAAACGGAAAAGTATGGAAAATGTTCAGTAATGAATGTTTAATTGTTTAATACTTAACTGAGAGCGAAATCCATAAGTAATTGCAATTCAGATATCAAATATTAAGGTGTCCGGTTTTTTTTGTCCAGCAGTATATACAAATATCACGGGTTTGTAAAATATTGTTGTGTAGTAATATAGACTAGATCATTTTACATCAGACAAGCCAATGATACGTTGTATCGGAAGATCGTAACGTGTGGAAATGTAACTTGATAACAACTATCTTAATTTGATTCATAACATAACTACGTATGCAAGTACACTCTGTCTCGGGAATCTGTGGAGCAAGGCCGCGCATAACGGTAGAAAAGTTGGGAGCAAAGCAGTGCGCTTTTGCAAATGACTGGTAGCTGCAGCGGCGTTTCCCCTTTACATGCACTTACTTCCCCTCTCGTGCGTTCATTGGTCGAGCCCTCTCGCGTCACTTCTTGTTCGTTTTCTCCAGATATTCCAAGTGTACCAGACGCTTGCAGCTGCGTGCACTTCTTTTCTCAGCTCACTCGCTTTCCAACTCTTTTCAACCATTATGAGCGGCGTTGCTCGACAGACTCCTGATACGTAGTACATACTGGAGATTGCAAAGAAGAAGATAAAGAAATTGGTCGGGATGCTGTCTAAGATGAGACCTAGTGTCAGCAATGATTAAGATCAGAAGATGTTTTTCACTTGACAGAAGACATTAAATAGATCTTACATAGTTTGAAGCGTGAGGTACAAAATCTGAAAGACTGGAGAATACAGTACCGCCCCCAAGAACTTTTACCCATTGCGCAGTAAACTTTGAAAGATAACTAATAATTTCACTCTGTAACGAGTGTAGCTGCACACTCAATACACTGGTGTCCTTCAATAATTTCCTTTGGCGTTTGTATAAATTTTAGAGCCCTCTGTGTTGAAGGTTTCTTTTGTAGGAATACAGTTGAGTTCGAAGTCACTGTTTTGCTGACTGAAATCCGCCCAGAACTAAACGCATAATCACATCATCAAACAACCATAGCGAACTAATTTGCTTGAAACAAGAGGACAACCACACTGCAGTTAGAATCCATGCTGCAGCTTGCAGTAGTCAGTTCTGTTGGTCCTGATTCTTCTCTTCTACTCTCTTTCCACTCGCTTTTTTTTTTTTTTTTTTTTTGTAATTCCCACCTACTTTTTCTTGCAAGCGTGGAGAGATTTGCCATCTGCAGCTGCCTGCAATCAGAGGTCCTTTTCGTCCACACACATTGTTAACATCCGTTTCCAGAACCGCAGGTTTTCAGAAAACTCGAATATCGTAGGCTTGAAGACCTGTCACGCTTGTAATAGACGAGCGTAATTTGTTTTTCCAACCTAAATAACACTTTCTCCCTTTTCCACGCCTCTCTCCCTCCCTCTCTCAAACCAAGCTCTCTCTGTCTCTCTCTCTCTCTCTGTTTCTGCTGGCGACAGAGAAGTGAGATTGCCATTCAGGGGAGGCACTTTTTAAAATGTCATCCGCATATACCTCTCTCTCCAAATTGTCTAATAATAAATCTAGATTTTCTAATTCCATCTGGTTTACACCAATGCCTCTTCAAATAATTTTGCTACTATTCAGCTCATCCTTGAATTATATATATATATATATATATATATATATATATATATATATATATATATATATATATATCGTAGCAACCACAAGTACTGCAGCAAGTGCACATACTTGACAAGATCGGAAACATGCTTACGAACGAAGATGCAACGTTGTTTCCATTTGTTACACCACTTCAGATAGGATGCTGCATTTAGATTAAACTCCCCTTTATTTCCGATGTTGTTATAATTAATATCATTCGCTTTCTTTCCTTTTTTTAGGCGGGGCATAACATTGATGTTTCTGTTTTTTATGCATTCATTCCACAACGAAATTGATATTTTCTTGTATTTTCCCCTGTTTGTTATTGTTTGACTTATTTTATATAACTCTTCAGTTAGTTGCATAATGAGGGCTAGTACTTTGAAGACTTCCATATTCAAGCATAAATACGTATTGTAGATGTCATCAATAGCTCCCATTATGCATTAAGACGAGGTCGGGACGAGACATAATGCATTATAATGTATTATTCTTTCTAGATATTTTTCATAATGCTTCCCCGGTGGCGTAGTGGTAACGTCGTCGCCTTGTAATCAAGATGGCCGGGTTCGATACTCGGTGGAGGTATGCAGTGGTTTGGATTCCAGTTTAAGCTGTAGGCCCAGTACCGATTAGCCTATCTTTGCATAAAGTAGACTTAAAACAGGAACTCAACCAACCATATTTTACAATATACCTGTAGAAAATGACTAACATTCATGCCAAGGGAATACTTACTATGATGCTTACTACCTGAAAGAGAAATGTGGTGAAGTTACGGAACGCGGTATGGTGATAGGGATCCACATATTCTCACTTATGAGCAACAAGGACGGAAAATTTCGGCAGAGAAGGAGAGAAAGCGAGTGGGCGGATCAGAGAGCGCCCCTGTAAAAGTCTGGTAGCTGTAACCACATTTTCCCCTCCATGCACTCCCCTCCCCTCTCACGATTTCATTGGTTAAGCCCTCTAGAGCCACTACTTGCGCAGAGACTTGTTTTCGTTCACTTGCTCCAGAGATTCCCGGTACAGAATGTAGTCCCGAATTTTGAAAGACCGTCTCTACATTTCATGTTTGGACTATCAAATATATTGCAGGGAACAGAAGCATAAGATGGTTGGGAAAAATGAAAACATGCGAGGGACGAGAGAAAAGAACACAAACGAAATGTGAAGAAATATAAATAAAGTAAACTGTCCTCTATTCCGCAAATTGTAGATATTTGAGAGGTGTTATGGTTGCTTCGTCCTGTGGGGGAGAGATTTCCCATATGTTTCAATGGGCATTGAACGGACGAGATAGTATATAGGATGCAATTTCCCATTTTGACCCGGATTTGGGAAAGGTCTTGGCGGATTGCACTGGACGGCCCGGGGCTCGTTCGTTTGAAAAAGCCCTCTTCTTCCTATTGGTTAGGTTCTTGGACATCCAAAGGCGAAAGTGTGAGGGGCTTTTCTCTGTTCAATTACATGATGAAACAAATTAAACTTTTTTTTCTCCTTCCTTCCTGCTATTCCACTTCCCTCCTCTCTTCTTCCCCTCCCCTCCGTTTCTTCTCTGGCTGCAGCATCTTTTCCCCTACTTGTGGTCTTTTACGACACACTTCGAGGGACAAAACCCTTTCCCGCAAACGCCCAAGCTCTTGAGAGGAAAGTTTCGAATTGAAAAGGGGAAGGGAGGACAAAGACGTTGCGTGCCGAATGGACATGGTCCTATTCCAAATATGATTTGCCAAATAGAGGAGAGTTTTTCTTAACGCCCTTCCCCTGTTCTTTAGTTCCAGTTGTGTTTAATTTCAAAGGGTAATTGTTAGTGGAAATCTTCGCACATTTTGCCCGTTTGTGTATAGAGAACTCGGCCATGCTCAGCATATACACAGAAAACTAAATGCATCATATAGATTGATGCACCAGAATGCATAGATTGATGCACTAATGTGTGTTTTGTGGCTTCTTCAAAGAATCATATTCACATTTGATGCATTTGGGTGCATTTTTGTATGTCGTGAAAGAAACACCAAAGTGCATCATTTGATTCAGTCGAGATTCACTTCAGTGCATCAGTTGATGTGTTTTGATGCACCAGAATGAATCTTTTTTGATGATGCATTTAAACGTTTCGTCTGAGCTACGTGAACTCTGTAGCTCAGACCAAACGTTTAAGTGCATCATTGAAAAAGATGCAAGATGGTGCATCTTGACTGAAAGAAATCCTTATTTGAATCAAAAGATGCACTTTGGTGTTTCTTTCACGACATACAAAGAGGCACCCAAATGCATCAAATGTGAATCTGATTCTTTGAAGAAGCCATAAGAGACACTTTAGTGCATCAATCGATGCATTCTGGTGCATCAATCCATATGATGCATTTAGTTCTCTCAGTGTAGTTGACGGTATATGTCTCCGTAAAACTACGAACGTTAGTCGGCTCTCTTGTTAAGTTGTCAACTTTCAATCTTGCCGCCAAAGTTGCTGGGTTAGATTCCCGGACAGGGCGTGGATGTTCGTAAGTACCCCTTCATTAATTTCATAATTCATTCAAATCGTCGAGATTAAGCGAACGTGGCAGAACATTGGCGCTGGATAACAAAAACACCAAACATTGGCGCTGCAGGGTCAAAGACTAAATATTATTTTAGTGGCTCATCATACCACGTGCATCATGTAATATTTGTGTTAAATATACACAAAAACGTAGACAAAAAATATATGTTCTTGACTTGCGACTGTGTACACTAGCCCAATTAATGCATCAAAGTGCTAGGATATATTTCTACACTTATATTCTCTCCAAAGCCAGGTCCATCTCTATAGTACGAACTGAAGCATCCGTTTTTGTTATCGTTACCACCGAATTGACCTACATACAGAATTCGAACGCGCTACTTTCGAGGCATCCTGCACCAGAAACACCACAGTTGAATATCTAAAGAATAAATTGGCACTTTCACTGTAAACTTTCTACAGGATTTTTATTTTTCAAATTTCTAGAAGTATTACAAGAGTCAAATTAAAAACGTTAAAAGTCCAATAGAAATTGTAGAGCAGACTGCAATATATACAGCTCAACTTTACATGAGGTATCAACTGTTATTTACAAAATGACCTCAAGGCTGCAACACTGATAAAGTTAGCTTCAAAACGACATTTTTGTTATTTTTAAGATGGCGCCTCCAATACACACTTGCATCAGTAACGAGGAGTAGTTTCTTGCCATCTGTCAGCCTAAAACTTACAGAAATGAAAATTCATTATCTCTGTGAATGCATACCAATGGGGACGAAGTTCGAAAATGGCCTCAGTTCGCAGGCAGATGGGTGGAAAGGCCTTCGCAATGGCTCATAATTGACTGCACGCGGACCCTAAAGACTGTTTCTTCTTAAAGTATACAGGCACTAACTGAAAGTTGAAAATATATGTACATCAGCACTGTGCTAAAATAATAAACAAAAATGATCACAACCAGAAAAAAAAAAGAAAATTGAAATCTGTTTAGAAGCAGCCGAGAAACAAAGGATTTAAAGAAATATGAATCACCATTTTGAATCCAATATGGCGGGGCCTCCCCGATGACGAAGTTGTAGTCTTCGCCTTGTAATCAAGGGATCCAGGGTTCGATTACCCGGAGGAGGCACATAGAAGTTCGCACACCACTTTTGAACTGTAGTCCCGATTAGCCTTACTGTGCATAAAGTGGATTTAAAACACCAACTCAACCAATCCAACATGGCGGTTTAGCGAGTCATGTGACCATTTTCGACATATTAGTCTCCCTGTTAGAGAACTACCTCACGCTATCCACTCCAACGTTTCCACCTTTCTATGATATCTTGGCAGACAAACTTGAAAACAAAATAGCCGCAAAGTAGAAATGAAAGCAATGCTGTGGTAGTACATAGTTTCAACATTTTACCGAACTTTTTTTGGACACTCTGTACATGACGTGGTAAGGCGTCTTAGACGTACGTAACATGCAATTCCATTAGTACTCCTCCTTCATAACATAGCAGAAAATCCCTAACAGTGAAATCCCTTAAGAGGAAATTTCTTTTTATCTCAGTGTTTGTCGAGGATAGAGAATTTAATGGATTTTTCTCTGAAAGCTTTATATACGTGTTTACACCATGACGCGAGGAAGGAATCGTAATTAAGTTGTCACTCTCCACACAGAAAGATAAGCGGAAGATAGGAAACGACCATCGACCAGTCTCTTTCCTAATATTATGTTTGTTCCGGATACGTACCGTACGCAGCCCCTACTGTTTTCGTCATTCTGATATTTACCAGTTTGCTCGTTTTCAAGACCGGAGCCTAATACATCCGCGAATTCAACGAGAAACGTAAACATGGAGGCATAAATAATTATATTTGCATTCCCAATATTGATTTCTTTCCTTATACGTATGTCCCTGAATAATCCCATGTATGTTTTATAATATTGCATATTTAGTTACGATGAGAGAACATCATCAGCTTCTACATTGAGCAAATTATCTTTTGTAGATGGAGATGAAATCTCTCTGAGACCTTGGTAAAGAAATACCTTCCATCATTGATTTATCAACAAAAGCCCAATTTTTTTTCCGGCTCTAAACGTATCCTGACCCTGCACCCTCGCTTATGACAATTCTTGGCAACCTCTTACGCTCCATTCGAACGTCATTCAACTTATCAACAAATTTTAACGATGAAAACTCGGAGTTTCGAGCCCAGTTTTTTGGTTGTGGAGAACATTATGCTAACTAGAGTTGATGAGTTGTGTCTCTGCGAGTGACCGGTTGCGCAGTTCGGCTTACTTTCCACGATTCAAGTTAAATCGAGATAATGGAAATTCTGCTATTCTTGGCTCTTACAATTCATTTCTCACTTCCCTTCCTTATCTTATCTCTCTCTCTCTCTCTCTCTCTCTCTCTCTCCCTTTCTCTCTCTGTGTGCGTGTATGCTCACCCTTCTCTCTTCTTTCAATTTTACACTATTTCTTAAAATGCATCGCTTTCTTTTTTTATTTTATGTTATCTTTATTACTTTTTCCTTTTTTGCCAACCCTTTATTCTCCTCCATTTCATGATCCATACTCCTTAACATGATTAATTTGTAGTTGACAACGCAACGTAAGCAACGATTAGCTTCTGGCGTACGCAGAGTATATTAAAAAATATCCAAAAATGTGGCCAAATATGACTACTCAAGAAATATGTGCCCTATCTATACAAATGGTAGGGTGTCTGACTGCCACATGGGAGACCCAGGTTCGATTCCCGGGTTGGGTGATTTCAGGTAGAAATTTTACCAGCAATGGCTCAGGGGTTCACCCAGCTTGTAATGAATGGGGGTGTAAAGGCGACGGGAGCATGGTGCTGATCACGCCAGCCAAAATTTTGAATGTGTAACACCTTACCTCCACATCCTCATGACATATTGTCAGTACAAACAATGTGATGAAACAATTGTTTAAACAGTATACAAAATATTAAGGGGGATTTTTTTTTTTTTAAAAATACGATAATTCCGTTAGGATTTGAGGGGAAATATCTACCGGCAATGGGAGCATTAATCAAACATGTTTCCATTAACGTCTGCGATTTCATCGTTTTCGTGTTTGGTATCCTCGCATATCTGAAAAGTAAATAGGGGACAAATGAGGCTGGACGTCGGATGATTGAAAATATAACCTTTGTCGCTGATATCAATTTTGCAATTCCCTTAAGGCTTAATGCTACAAAACATGGGATTAAAAAAACAAACGGTATTGGCACATTCAGCTAAGCCACGGTCTTCAGTGACATATCGCTTCGCACATTTTCATCACCAAGGTTACGAGAGTGTACATATTTTTTTCCACTGAAGAAAGCTCGAAAAAACTACAAATAAAGTAAACGAGAATTATTCTTTTGACATGCGTTCGGGTTTTTTATACATCGTTCTGCATTCGACACATCAAGCGCAAGATGAAAAAAAAGAGAGGAAGGGACTTTGTTAACGGTATTAGCAGGTGTTCGCACTCCCACACCGTACAAGGGTCCTGTGACACACGCGGCCCCCCTAAGGCTAGGCTTTTAAAATTGGATACGGGGGAAATTAAAAGCAGTGTTGTTAATAATGGATTACAAGAGGCAATGTCCAGTATTTGGTATGCATGACTGAGGGACCAGGAGACCTAAATTATTCATGTTTCGAACTTGACTTCGCACCAATTTTGATATACCAGGGTTAAAATGTTTGTGTAAGCTCATCTCATTTTTAATGCATGATCATGTTTTATGCATAATATATATAGAGAGGGAGCTTGTCAATGCAGATTATGTATTTGGAAAGGGTGTTCAATTAACACATATTTCTGTGTGCATTGTCCTTGCATTATAATTTTTGCCCACTCGGTATAAATATTGCGCAATGTCAATTTAGTCATGATGCTGTCATAGTTTGAAATATTAAATTTAAGTAACGTTCACTAAATTCAACTCTGCACACAGAACCCAAAACGTGTCAATTGACACATATATTTTGATTTCAATAACACGTCAACGTGTAAAAACTGCAAATGATGCATATTTTAGTGTGTCAAAATACACATAGGAATGTATTAAAGGGTATTTTTATGAGATGAAGTTCCGTGTGATGCACTAAAATGCATCAATTTGGAAGATCAGACAAGATCATCTCGATGATAACAAAATTACACATTTAGGTGTATCAATTGATGCATTGAAACTGAAAGTTTGTTATATTCGAAATGATCTTGTCTAATCTTCCAAATTGATGCATTTTAGTGCATCACACGGAACTTCATCTCATAAAAATACCCTTTAATACATTCCTATGTGTATTTTGACACACTAAAATATGCATCATTTGCAGTTTTTACACGTTGACGTGTTATTGAAATCAAAATATATGTGTCAATTGACACGTTTTGGGTTCTGTGTGTGGCTGTAAGAGATGATCTTCGTTGAGGATCGTCAACGTCTCTTAGTACTCCCTGGCAGAATCCTTATAGGCTACCGAGGCACAGGTTTATGTACTCACAGCAGCACTCGAAGTGATAATATTCCCCCCTAGCTAGCAAATTTTTCGCAAAGGACCTATTGTCACCTTGCTAAACCATATGAGCATAATTCTAGTTAACCATAAAGCTCGACCTTAATAAACCCAAGCTAACTATTCCGCGAGGGGTCCCAGGTTGAAATTTCGGCCTGTGCACGGATGTTCTTTGTGAGTGTCTCTTCATCAATTTTATCATGTCTTTACTAATTCTCATCTTCGCGATTAGCCAAAAGTGGCAGAAAAATGTCAAATAAACCAAGACAATTAATCAATCAAGCTAACACTTTTCACCTCAAGCTCTGACTCACAGCCAGTATAAAGCTCTGTGAGGCTTCGGTTGTATCGTTCTTATATGTTTGTGAATGTCTTCTCATCATCTTAATCTCTCATCCATTCATCTCCATCATTGCGATTTGCGAAAAGTGACAGAAAATTGTAAAAGTGACAGTGTTTTGGAACTGTAAAAATGTCGTACAGTATTGCAGCGTTTATTTCGACAGTTATATTTACAAAAAGTTTACTTATACCGTTTGTATACGTTACAAATCGTTTGGAACTTAATGGTACACTATGTCTCGGAAACCTGTTAGCCAAGGCCGCGCATAACTGTAGAGAAGGGAGGAAAGCGAGTGCGCGGAGCACAGCTGTTACAAAGGACTGGTAGCTGCAGTGATGTTTGTCCCCTCCATGCAGTCACTTCCCTCTCACGCGTCAATTGGCCGAGCCCTCTCGAGTCACCACTTGCACAGACACTTGTTTTCGTTCACTTGCTCCGGAGATTCTAGGTACAGAGTGTATTGCCTTTTTTTCAACGGTCTTTGGTCATTTTATTGCCGGAACGTGCCAGAATTGCATCTTCATATCTTTGCTAAGTATCATTTCAGATTTGGGAGTATTGAAACAAGGCCAGAGAATCACGAAATTGCGGTAAGATAAGGAATGTCAAAGCAGTTTAGATACAAGAAGTTTGATACCCTAAAGAATAGTACAGTCTATCGTAACGTTGCAACTCTTACTGGTAGAAATGTATAACTCTCTCTCCTCTCCTGTGAGAAAGGGAGCCACGAAGATGCTTAGAGAGACAGAGAAAGGCGAGAGAGGAAGATGATGATGAGACGTGTTGAACTGAAAGTGAAATCTTGATGCCGAGGGGCAATATAGACGTCGTTTTGTTGAGTAGCACACCAGGAGGTAATTGATCTGCTACGTGAATCTTAGTCCTGTAATTGCATCTCGGCCTTCCCCCCACGTTCATCTCTTTCTCCAGATATCTTACTCTTGTCTTCTCCCCCTCTTACCGGGAGAGGCGTTTCGCCGCCCGCAAAATCCTTTGGTTCATTGAGCTCCACCGACAAGACAGGCGGAGGGGACGTAGCTGAGGGAGGGGCTGGGGAAACAGCCCCGGTGTTTGCTCCAGAAGCGGTGAGCATTCTTCGGCTGAGAGTTTCGAGTTTTGTGGATCTTTGCACAATTGATCCTGCAGGTAGCATCAGGGGCCGGTAGTATCTATGCACTTTAACACTGATTCTTTAAAACAACAAAATTATAGTATTATTATTATTATTATTATTACTATTATTTTTTGACATTTTCTTGGCAACGGTTTTAAGAGAATCACTTCTCTCGTTTATAGAAAAAACGAACAATTAACTTTTTTTGTACCAAATGATTCTGTACCCTTTCAGCAAGTAGATCAATGAAAAGCTCCTTTCACTGTTGCGCCACCGTGTTCCAGTTAGTCTTGCACCCTTGGCGCAAGCTTAATCCTGCCATTTGCACTTTTGAAGATGGCCTGCGTTCACTTGTTTCTCCTCTCATCAGTAGTCACACAAAGACGTTTCCGGTTACACTTTGAAGATGACGAAACTGCCGAGGAAGGCCTCGAAAGCAATGCTGACGGCTGTGTTCTAACCGTCCCCCCCCACCCCCTCTTTGAAATGCTGACAAATTTCTCCCCAAAAGAGGTTAACTTGAAATTCTCAAGGTTAATATACCAGCCATCGGTTCCATCGTTCAGGCTGGAGTAGATGAAACGGTGTCGAAGAAGAGAAGTGGAATTTTTATCCATTCTCAGATCCGTTTCCCTGTCTTTTCCCCCCTCCCCCTCTCTCTGTTCCCCCTTTCTCCTTTTACCATTCTTTTTGATTCCATCTCTCATCTATCCGGGAAAACACAGCCGAGTCAAACATCCTTCTGGATTGAAATCAGTGGCTTGAAAGAAGTGTGGGGGGAGGGAATGGTGGAAGTGGATAGAGAGGAACCGACTGATGCTTCGCCTGTTCAGAAATTCAAATGTGTAAAACGCATGTGTCTGGGAAAAGGAGCGCTGGTCGAACTTATAATACCACCACCCGTTGCCACGTTTCTCCCCTCCTTCATCCCCCTGTAGCATCCACCTTCTATCACCCTCTGCCACACTTTTTTTTCCTACGGTCAGTGGAAGAATAGGGATTCTGTCAAGTCCAAGCTTCAAACTCGCTTCAATTCGTATCCATGCACACTAGAAGATTAAATGCTGTCTGGTCCAAAGAAAAGTGTATGTATGAACCAGTGGCGTGCGCAGGATTTTCGAAAGGGAGGGGTTTTGTATACTTTTTCTTGGTAGTCAGCTCTCATATTGTCATATTTTCCTACCTTTGACGTTCTTCTTTTAGGAATACTGGGCCAAAAGGGGGTAATAACCCCCACCACCCCCACTAACCCCCCCACCTTGGGCACGCCACTGGTATGAACATACCTTTGCTGTGATTTCAAACCTCGCCAGACCTATGATGTACAGCGCCAACTCATGTATCAGGTTGTCTACCAGTCAAGAAAAAGTGAAGACATCAAAAGGCAGGCCAAGAAAATCAAGAAAAAGTCAAGAAATTATGCTTGTGCTCAAGCATTTTTGCTATTTTTGTTTTACAGTATAGTGAATTTACAATTTGATAAAATTGAACATTTGGAAATCTAAAATTGTACGGAGTTGTGGTTAAGATTTGCTCAGTTTGTTTATTAAGAATTTCATTCTCGTGTGTGTGAAGTTCTGTAAAAAATATTAAGTAAAGTAATGTGGCCATTTCCCATCTAGGATGATGTCCGAAAGCATTATTTTTTTAAAATCAAGCCTAAATCTTTTGTTAAAGTACAGCTTCAGTTTTCATCTTAACAGGCCTTGTGGTAGTGGTATTTCATTGAATAAAAATATATATTTTCTTAATTTTCAACTACAGGTATACCTAAGTAGGCGTCGATTAAATGCACGTTAAGAAAAATAAGAAGTAGGGTTAAGAAAAAGTCATGAAAAAGTAAATAATTTTGGATTTGTTATATTGGTAGACACCCTGTATAGGCGACTTCTTCTCCTTCAGACGAAGCTATATCAAAAAGAAATCCACCGTGGAGATGAAGGAGGGACCCACTTCTGGAATTCCTTCCTGAATGCATAATGACTTCCAGAGAGGAAGGAAGTTTGCTATCTAGCCCCCTCTCCCCCCCCCTCCCCCCGACACCATCCGCTCGTCTCAATCACTGAATGCGAAGTCGGTACATTCGTTCGCGAAGAAACTATTAAATCCGAAATTGCAATAACTAATTTCACGGTAATGTCATTTTGTAGGAGGTACGTTCATAAAGAGGGGAGTCGCAAAATCCACATGAATTTATTGGCGGAGGTACCAACTGCATTGCAAATGAGCAAATTCTCGCTTTTGCAAAATCTGCATAATTATCTTTTAGATTTATACACTTGCAATGCCGCTGCAGAAATATTAGAAATTCCGTGTGAGGAAAGGATAAAAACTACAATAATAATAATAACAATAAAATAGAAAAGAAAGAAGCAAAACAAATAAAAAGTTTATGTTAAGAAGGACAGGGAAAATAAAACAAATTACGAAGAATACTTAGGAAGTAGAAGGAAAATGAAGTTTCAAAATCAATTGTTTACATGTAGCTCAAATTTCAAGGGCTTCACTTAAAGTGAGCATAAGCAGTGTAGAAGTGATGTAATCAGCATCACTCTTCGTCCGCGATTACCGCCGTAGTTACCTCGATGTAGGTTACTATTAATGAGAGGTTGTGTGGGTTCTAGAGCCGTTTCAGAAGGAACATTGTCGGCAAAATTCCAGCCTGGGGTCGCTCAACCCGCAAACCGAACTAGGGAGTCATGGGTGGAAGTCAGGCGCAATCTGAGTGCCGTGGCGATAATTACAAACAAACACATTAGTATAGCGCGACCACAAACACAAGAACCTTCGGCTAAAATCCCTCGCACACCTTCCCCTCGATCCGTTCAGCTCGGGCCATAAGGAAGCATAGTTCACTCTGCCCCTCCCCGCCTCGCGGCTTTTTTTTTTGCTTGTGGTTCCACTATAGTCTGAGGCACAGAAGCCCTATCGTAAAGTCCATTAATTGAAAACTTGTTTTATACTTCTCTTTATAAAGAAAAGCCAAAAGTATTATTTGATCTCTGATATATCGTATAGTTAAGGATGATTCCAACGATACCGCGATATCACCGGGTATCGAACATGGGACCGCATGATTAAAAGGCGACAATGTTACCACTATCATCGGCGAGGCCCATATGTGAAGTCAAATTCTCTCTGCGAAGCTTCAAACAAGACAAACACATCGCGCCACGACGCCAGGGGTTCCGGGTTCGAATCCCGGCTTGGACATGGATGTTTGTGAGTGCTCATTCTTCAATTTCATCGTATCATCACTCATCCCAATCTTCGCAAATTAGCCAAAAGTGGCACAAAAGCTAAGCAAAATAAAGAGAACAAATCAATCAATAAATGAAACGAGACAAAGTCGTGAAAAGACAAGAAGAAAAAACATGCGGCTCAGAATAAACGTTGAAATAGGAAACCAAAACCTTCTATTTGCTTGTTTACAACACTCTTTCGGCACGATATTTACGTTTTTATTTGAAGATGCAAACATGCGTTTACAAATGAAGTTTCCCGAATCGTATAAACAATATTCATGCACGCATTTCGTAGTCTTTAAGACAGGTCTGAAAGTTTTCTCACAGCGATACTTGCCACAAATCCCTTTCTCATGATGTACACCCCTGCAACCAAAGATTCTCCGAGGCAAGAGGAGAATTTTCTTTCCTTTTTGTTATAAGTTAAGGCAAGAATGTAGAAGGAAAGAGA
The DNA here is from genome assembly GCF_977018435.1 of Lepisma saccharinum. Lineage (NCBI taxonomy): Eukaryota > Metazoa > Arthropoda > Insecta > Zygentoma > Lepismatidae > Lepisma > Lepisma saccharinum. The sequence goes on from NC_139253.1 coordinate 39,521,382, forward strand.
GAGAGGAAAAAATAAAAGTAGATGAGGAAAGAAAACGGATTGAGTTTCGAAGCTAAGGGGGGAAAATGAAAAAGAAAAACATACGAGAACTTGAAGTCGAAGAATGCCGTAGAAGAAAATTCTCAGACTGAAAAAAAAAAGAAAAACAAAAAAAAAAGACTTCTTGAATTTCTTGCCGAGAACTTCGTGAAAGATAAGCCATTGAAGCGTCACTCTTGGAAACTTCGTTTGGCACAGTCCATGTCTTTAATTTACCTTTTACACTCAATGAAAGTGGGTTCTTAATACTTGGGAGCAGACTTTGCAACCAATGAGACGTCTTCTCAAATCGTGGATCCATTCTCCGTTCCCTTCATTATTTATCTTAAATTCTAGTTGTTATACACGTATGCTCAGTGCAAATCTCCTCGCACGATAAATTCGGGCGAATTTTCTTTTAAATATATACGAGGGTTGGCGCATAAGTCATGCAACTATTTTTCCCCACACGAATATCAGAAATATAGAAATTGAAGGGGTCAGTGTGTAATGTATGGACAATGCAGACCATGTGTACCAGGCGTCGGATAGAGAAGGGAGTAAATCGTCTGTACAGTTGGGATCGTGGCACTTGTGTTTACAAGTCAGAAAGCATACAAGCTTCACAGGAACAAAAGAGAAGCTTACTACTGTAGGACGCTTTTCCCCACAGTTTCCACCAGCTTCCTGTGGCATTCTCTGCCATTTCTTCCCAGAACAACGGCTACTTTGATATACAAAGGCTGTTCACGCCGTGCGACTGCGGTTGACCCAAAAATGAATTACCACTGCCCTCTGTACGATAACCGATCATAACACTGCCATCTGGTAATGTGGTCACATACTACAGGCGCTACGTTCTCCGGGACGTACGATCATATTGTACCACCGTTTAACTTGAATAACATAAATATATAGTTGTATATATTTCTATGAGGCATAATAATTTCATAGGGTTTATCGCCTTGGGTTACACAAATTACGTTAACCGATAGACCATTGATACGTACCCTTGACCACTTACACGTTGGCATCTATCTGCGTGGAACAGTTGTTGAACTTATATTTACAGCATTAAAAGTGTTCGTTTCAAATCTTGCCAAGTTAAACCTTCTGTCTAATTCCGCAGTGCAGTAGTTCGTCGAACTGATAGTCATTTGGTTCTGCCGTAAAATGGATTATAATTAAGGATTTTTTTTATTTGCTTGGTTGGTCAAAATGTTGAACGCACAAGTGTTCAGTCTGAAAGCGGATTCCGAGAACTGTAATTAAAATTCTCCTCCTGAAACTCTACAGCCAATTGCATTTCCAACAGTGCACTCTGGAAATTGCATCAATTACAGTCAACCAGTAGGAGGCCTAGTATTACAGCCAAGGGTGATTTTCTATCGGTTTTCCGCCTTTAATTTCCCTCAATTTCCATATAAGCGTATCACTTCCTTCTTCTATACAATGATTCAAGCTTTTTTCTTGTTTACGTTAATTCTAGAAATGTAGAGAAAACATCTATTGAGTAACGTTTCTTCGTCTAGGGGAAACATTTGTAACTTAATTTATGCACAGATAAGCCAATCGGTACACTTATTTTTCTCTGTTCTTGCACTTTCCTTCTTTCTCTCTTTCTAGTTGTATTTTCCTCTTTTTCTTTCCCTGTTAATCTATGTTATTTTGTTCTCCCTTTCTCTCGCTCTTTGTCCATGTCTCTTTCTTTCTCTCCCCTCGCTTTCATCTTTCCTTCTTCATCTGTCCCTTTCTTTCAAATACTTGATATCAAATTCTCTGTATCTCTCTTCTTTATTGCATTGTTTATGTGTGATGTTTAGCTCTACTTAAAGTAATTTTGTACTTATGTAGGCTGTGGGGAGTAAGGGGTGAACCTTTCTCAAGACACATAAATGTCAAGCACTCTTGCATGTAGTACACCCTGGACAGTTCTGCAGACTAACGAGGCTCTGGTGTCTGATCTCACAGCCAGCAAAATCTTCTGTGTTTGTGATTGTCCTTTCTTGTCTTTCATCTTATCATTATTGATTGATTGAATTTGATTATTTTACGTTGCTTTACTGCCACGTTTGGCTAATCGCGACATTGGATATGAAAGGTGATACTATGAGAAAATTAAGGGACAATCACAAACACATATGTACGACAAAACACAGTTTATGCAGAGAATTGTACTGGCTGTAGGTCCAGATACCAGAGCCTCGTTAATCTGCAAGTATGCAATCCAGGGTTCTTATAATGTTCATCCTCTTCTTCGCGAGTAGCCAAAAGTGGCAGAAAACAGAAAGAACATAAAACAATTTAATCAATCAGTCAATCATTCGTGTAAGCTATTGGGGTTGGCAGGAAAGTATACTGTAGGCCACCGAAGACAATCCGGTGCCTACACGACTGGTAACCTGAAAATAAAGGGAAATGGGGAAATGAGATGAAAGAATATAAGCGAAAATTGAATAGAAAGGAAATTGTAAAAAGCGGTAAGTATAAGAAGTGGTACTGCCAAAGTCATATGCATAATGCATGCAAATTGCTTTGTCTCTCAAACCGCCAGACTGCAATTCTGAAAACATTTGTAAGACCTGTTAAAAAAAAAAAAATAGTACGCCTGGCCGGAATAACACGGTGTCAAAGTGCATGAATTATTGATCCTAGGTGCGTGCAAGCTCTGATACATGACGTGTTTGCAACAGCAGATGAAGACATCGATAGCCTAGTAGGAAGTGGCCACACAATGGACAAGTGTAATGGCCAGATATCGTAAAATTTACGAACTTTCTGGCGTGATAATTTTCAACGAACAAACACCCGGCTCTATTGCCTAACACCGGAAGTTACCTTAAAACCATATCAAAGCGCCGTTGGAAGCGAAAACTTATTTTACAGTAGGTTCAACATGTATTGTTAATTCGAGGCGAGAGAATTGAGGGAGACACAATAGCGAAAAGTGATTGATATTGCGTGACTGGAATCGCCGTTAAACTCAAGAGTAAAATTTCCTTTCATGTTTTATCACACCAACACTACGAAAGTTATTGCGTGTGGCATGGAAAAGACACCACACAAAGCAATCTTGTGCAATTTCATATCGACTTGTGAGCTCAGCTGGCCCTTGACATAAATAAATATACGGCAAGAAACTCCTCGATGCCTTTCTGCATACTTGTGCTGAGTGGTGTTAGTCTTTAATATTTTTATGTAAGGCCTGTTTCGATTGGGTGGAGTGTATATATTTCCGCAACAGAGAAAACATATTTGTTAATACCTGGTGATGCGGAGAAACAGTGTTTCAGTCTCGAAAGTAGCGATTTTGGAACAAAGGCCCAAGACCACTTGGAAGTACAAAAAACAGTATTGCCCGTTTGCACCAACGTTGCACGAAACTCACGAGTATGGAAATCTACGGATCAGGGCAACCCTCGAGTTACGTTCATCTTCCATTGCAGCAATCTGCAGGACATGAGACTCACGAAACCTGGGGTTTACTCCAGGATAGTAGTTAGCCTCAAAGCAAGTTCTTAAACGTCATTGGTTACCTGTTAAGAGAAGACGTGGTTCAACTCGTGGTATGGCTGATAACAAGAGCAAGAATGTAAGTAATGAGATATTGTTATCCGTAAATAGTGACAAGCAACTTTCACGAGAACATTTCAAGCACGTAATAAAGATGGGAGAAAACATTACGTTGGTAGCACTGCGCCATATTGTTTCAACCGTCGTCTTCAGTGATGAGACTCCAACGTCTTGAATGGAAGTATGCACCTAGATCAGTCCATGGCCTTTTGATTCCAGCAGCCAAACGTACGGTTGGGGGGGGGGGGGGCTCTTACTTCCAGCAGCCGAACGCACGATTTGGAGGACGGTCTCTTGCTTTCAGCACCCGAACGTGCGGTTCGGGGAGGGGGGGCGACCTCTTGAATCCAACAGGCGAACGTACGGTTCGGAAGGCGGCCTCTTGATTCCAACAGCCGAATTTACGGTTCGGAAGGCGGCCTCTTGATTCCAACAGCCGAACTTACGGTTCGGAAGGCGGACTCGTGATTCCAACAGCCGAACTTACGGTTCGGAAGGCGGACTCGTGATTCCAACAGCCGGACGTGCGGTTCGGAGGGTGGCCTCTTGATTGTAACTACCGCCCACCTGGTTCGAACAGCGTCCTTTTTTGATTGGGCTGTCGCCCGCCTGCTCCATACTCCGGCATTTTGAATGGAACCACCATGAGCCTGGTTCACACCGCATTCCCTTGAATGGAACCATTATTCTCCAGGTCCACACCCAGGCTTCTTGAATATATACTGCGTCCGCTTGATGCTCCCGAGCCTTTTGAATGGATCAATTGTCCACCTGGACCAAAGCGAGAACTCTTGATTAGACCACCGTTTGCCTGGTTCATATGCTTGCCAATTGAATGGAACTGCAGTCCACCGGATCGGAGTGCAGCCTCTTAATTCTAACCACCGTCCACCTTGTTCGGATGCCCTCGCGAGCCCCTAGCACGGACAGTGACTTCTTGATTGGAACCGCCTACCCCCCCCCCCCCCCCGTTCACACCTCGACCACTTGACTGGACCGTCATGCGCCTGATTCGGATCGTGGCCTTTGCCGAAACAGTGCTCTGTGTCCTCCTCATATATTTTATTTCAGTTTCTGCAAAGAAGATAAACACTTTTATGTACTCATGTTTTGAAATGAACTCGGTAAGGAGTGTACAGCTTCATTTATAAAATTTCGATCACCAGTAATCTCTTTAAGCATTTTCGTCTACATATATGTGGCTGACACAGTTATCAACTCTTCTAACCAGGGTTGTTAAAAGTCCAGGAATTTTATATATATTCAATTCCGGTCCAGGAGAGAAAATCAGTAAGCGTAAATGGGTTCTGGACCGTAAAGAAAGTTTTTATCTGCAAAGTATTTCAATTCGGTACAGAAACTTTTCCCGTTCAATTTAAATACGGTCCAGGGAACCTTTTTTCTGAATGAATTTAAATTCGGTCCAGGAACATTTTTGTCGAACCAATTTAAATTCGGTCCAGGAACGTTTTTTCCCGAATCAGTTTAAATAGGATCCAAGTTCCGTATTGAAATGAAGCAATACGCAACTTGGATCGAATACGGGCCTGACGATAAACAATTATCCACTTGTGAGCATGAAAGACTAATCCAGGTGCTGGCTGTGTCGAGAATCTAAGGTATGTACAAGGTAGAAATTGGCGAAACGCAAACGGTGCAGTCACGTTACCCGTCTCCATGTAGTCCCATTCTATCGCGCGCGTTCCTTCCCTTGGTTGTAGCAATACTTTCCGTCCCTGTTGTGATAACTGCTGGGAACACAGCAGCCTCACGTTACCTCATCCACGGCTCCTATTGGCTGCGGTTCCTGGATCGGATGCCGGAGCAACACGTGACGGATTTGTTTTAACTCGGTGTGGCGCCACACTAATATAGTCCATTGCGTTATGTACAGTAACTCTTCGACAGGGGAGTATTTGAACATGGCCAACGAGAGAACAACAGCGTTATGATTTATTTCCTGCGATACGGTTTCTACAACCGCAGCGTGAAATTGCAGTGTACTCGTGGATATTGTTAGAAGGCAACTTTTAATCGGTCAATCCTTGTCTACGAATTGCAAATAAATTCAATTCCTGACTGGAAGAGAAAATCAGCAAACGTAAATGAGTTCTAGACAGTGTATAACCTTTTCATATTTAAAGCATTTCAATTCAGTCCAGGAACCTTTTTACGGATCAATTTAAATACGGTTAGGGAACCTTTTTTCAATGAAACAATACGCAACTTGGACCGAATTTAAATTGTGCGAGAAAAGAGGTTCCTGTCCTGCAGCGAAACCCAATAGAACCCATTAGAATGTATGGATTCCTGGACATTTAACAACCCTGCTTCTAATACACGCATAAGCATTTGTTTTGTCTTTATGCCATTAATTTTCAATGGGTATAATTCTAACAGGTAACATTTGCGACCTAGTTTGTGAGAAATTGTCACCTGCATCGCGCAGTAAAAAAACGTTTTCACTGTTGAAGTGCCTACTACAGCTTTCACATAAGTATGTCGGTATTTGCAGACAGTTGGAGTGTTAATAGAGGAAAGCAAGTACCATTTCGGGAAATCTCATCAAGATACGAAGAGAGAAATAATTGAATTTGTAGGTGTGCTCTATTTTCCAATCCTGCCAGGAGACATGTGTAATTTTACAATGGTTCAGAATGTGTTATTAACACGAAATTGCAGCACGGAGGACGCCCGTCATTTGTCAGGGGGCGCTAACGCTAATGATTGCTTAGTAATAATCAGCTGTTCGGGCGTTTTGTCTTCGGCCTTCAATTACTGAATGCATGCTCGCTTCGAACTGCCAACTCTCGTCCTGGCCTGTCATTAGGCACCGGTTCAGAAGACGTTCGCTATGATTCCATGTTATTAATTGCGCAGGAGGAAATATAATTTGCGTCGTGGAGGCAAAGCCTCCCTTCTCTTGTGCGCTAATGAGGGAATTCTGATATCCGTGCTGCCAAGAGGCTTCTAGTTTTTATTTACTCTAGTGCTTTGCCAACAGACATGCTGCCGTGACTGCTTATGCTTATTTCATGTCTTTCAAGACGCTGCTCCCGCCCTTCTCCTCCTTGTCACTTACATATACAGGGCGGTTCAGGGTGATTTGATGATTTTTTTAGATTTGTTTTTTGGTACGGGAATGTCGTTGTTTACAAAAAATTACGTGGATCTTTCAGCATCGAAGCTTGCACAAGAAAAGCAAGTTGCGGTATCCGAGCGTATCGATTGATCGACTCAAGTTTCTTGATTCGTCTACCCCTTTTATGTAATCACAATACATCCTCATCGTTGCAACTAACAACTGGTCGATTGTGGACGATCATAGAGTCGTGATAGGTCAGTTCTACGATTCTGTACCTTCCCTCTCCACACAGAAAATATACCAAAGGAAATATAACTTGAAACAAGGATGTACGATTCGTTTAGACACGTCTGTGCTTTTTTCATCACGAAGACTATTCACCAGTTATTGCAGCGATTGTTTCAGGGTATGGACACAAAAGACACCTGAAGTTTAGCGCATAAAAGGTTGGTTCGTCCACAAAATGTGGGTTTCTCAATGGATGCGAGACCGCCGCATTGGCTAAAGTTGTTATTGAGTATCCGAATATCACATTTCCAACCCGATGGATTGAGAGTGCTGGTTCTATACCCTGGCCAACCCGGTTACCTGATATAAACCCACTGTACTTCTTCGAGTGTGATTACGTTCAGGACACACAGTATACTAGACACTTGTCGGTGATATCACAACATTAAAAACAAGGGAAGTTATAGAAAGACTGTGCTGACGTCAATTTGGACACTACTGATTACAGCGCCACCAATGCTGTTCATAGATGGCAGCACTGTGCAGGAATCAAAACTTGCATCATTGTGTTACGTATTGTCGCAAACCGAATGTCCAAGGTGTTACAGTTTACACGCTGTTACTTTTCTTTATAAGAGAAACACTTTGTGGCCACGCTGTAGCTTCGCAACAACTATCCCGACACTAGAAAACTTGAAATAACATTGTTCCATGCTCATATCGTTCAGATAAGTATTCTTGCAAAATTCCGAGAGGATTATATTAGAACAAACATATTTGTTTGAACTTCCCAGCGATTCCCATGGCTGATGCAAAAATAGCAGAGATTTCCCCAAAGATTTTCTGCATTGTTTTGAAACTCGATTTCTTGAATGTTTACTTTCAAAGGGCTCCAGGGTGAACAGGGATACATCCAGAAAAGACTGTCGCCATACCGTGATATCTTCCGCCAGATGCAGACGGATGTGCGGGGATGAGGGGGTTGGGAGAATGTGACCCGAGGGAACCAAAAATCCCCTCCAGGGAGGTTTTTTCCGGCTCAAAACATGGATTCATAAGCAGACTAAAGCCGGCGCATAACTGTAATTTAAAATGACTCCAAGGTGTACCTTGATTCATGCAAAACAAAGAACTTTTGTTATTTTTTTGCAGCGAGAGAAGAAGAAAATGTATGTTTGCAGCAGCATATGCTGTGTTTCTCAAGCCTGGAATAAACTTTTCCAATTTAATTTCCCTTCCCAGCCGAACCTCACACGCTCGTCTTCCCGTTTCGTACACTCCCTTCAAGCAGTGTTCTGCTGCGGCCACCAATCTCTTGCATACAATTACTAAAAAAATGGAGAGCCGTACATGGTAAGAAGCACGAGGATCCAACCCTTTATTGTTGGCGAAAGTTACGAGGCTTTGTTGAAAGTTGCCAACGTCGGCGCTCCCTCTTTTGATTGGATGGAATGAATTTCGCCCCTGCCAGTCCTTATCAGTCATTTGTTTGGCGGTTTAGCTTTTATTCTGTGTTTCTATGAAGTTTCTTCGACTTCTCTCCACGTCTATTTACCTTTTGAAAGGGGGTCTTTTCCCCTCTTTTCTTGAGTAAAATTAAAAGGCGAAACATAATAGCACAGGGAGACATCTTCAGGACCTTTAAACATCGCCCCCTCTCCATGATTTTGTCCTAACAAAACAGACAGAAACAGTGCAATCTCTGTTGGATCGTTCAACAGTAAGGGAATGTCTGAAAATGTTCTCTTTCTACCCGACCGCCAAGAAAATATCGGAAGAAGCGATGAACCATTTGGAAACAAAGCGAACACTGTTTACCGTTACAATTAACAGTATAATGGCATTCAGATTTAAAGCAACAAACACTTATTGATTGATTGATTTGGTGTTTTAAGTACACTTTATGCACAGTAAGGCTAATCGGGACTGGACCTACAGTTTAAAGTGGGATCCGAACCACTATGTGCCTCCACCGGGTATCGAACCCGGGACCACAAACACTTATTGTTATTAATATACTAGTTGTAGTGGGGTTACATGTAAAGCCACACGTTCGATTTTACATCTCCGCACAGTGGTATAGACTGTCCCAGAAATATGTGGACCAACATCGTGTATAATGGTAAAGAAGGGGAGAAAGCTAGTGGGCATAGCGAAGAAGTACGCACTGCTGTAAACGGCTGGGGGAGGAAGTCTCGTTTTCCCCTCCATGCACTCACTTCCCTTCTCACTCGTTCGTTGGTCAGCCCTCTTGAGTCACCACTTGCGCAGAGGACTTGTTTTCGTTCGCTTGCTGCACAGAGTCCTACACACTGTCCCGGGAATCTATGGAGTGGCAGTACGAAAACAAATCTCTGTTCATATAATGAATCGAGAGGGCTCGATTAATGAACACGTGAGAGGCGAAGTGAGTGCAACTACCAGCCTTTTGCAGCAGCTGCAACTTAGCTGTAAAAAAAGGCCAATTTCTCATATTCGACACGCTCAACCTCAACTGCATAAAGCAGGATCTACCATACAGAGGGACAGTGAAAGCAGGCTGTTTACAGAGTCCATTATTCTAGGAAATTAGTTACCAATTCAAAAACCAGAAAATTAGATCTTTTCCTTTTTATTTTAACAGTGCAAGGGCACTTTTATAGAATTGTAGCAATCAACAAGTACATATTTTCCCTTTCTTTATACACCATTAATCAGACAACTATAAGCCATACAAGTTAAATTGATAAATAATTAGGGGACAATGCGTGTATAGTGAATGCGCCCATACGACCGAGAATTCTAAGAACTCTATACCCAAACTAATATTAATTTAATAAGATATTAGAATAACCAAAACCTAATATAGAACAAATAAACTATAGAATTTAAAGGAACCACAATCTACGTAAATTCCCCATCATATCGCCACACTCACTATTCACATTGTTAGTCAGAGCTACACCGCTCTTCACCCCGTGACGGATGCCTCAAGACAAAGCATGCTCGTTTCCTCCTCGCGGCTGCGAGCATACCATCGAATCAAATCCAGGCATGGCGTCATGCAATGTTACCAGTACATTTGTGGGCAGAGGGTTATACAGCGCGCACTACTTTATTCCGCCACTCGCCTTTTCCCCTTCTCTTCCGTCATGCGTGGCGTGTTCCACAGAATGTAGGACAGCATCATCCTCATTCATTCTCATCGTCACGATCAGCCGGAATAAGGAAATAGCGAGGTAAATATATAAAATTACAGTGGATTCATGAATGTGTATGCAAATTATATACTTTACACTCCATTTTCTTTATTGTCAGTATTTCAGTTTTCCGATTCCGAGAACTAATGTATCTCTCCTTTTCTAGGTGCCGAGTGCGTACGAATAAAGGGCCTCACAGTACCGAAAGTAATACAAAATGGGACACAGAGCTCAGTGGTGTTGGACTGTGAATACACATACGAGGAGTACGAGACCAAAGGGCTGGTCGTGAAGTGGTTTTTCAACAACATGCCCGCTCCCGTGTACCAGTGGATCCCTAAAACCAAGCCAAGCGCCCTTGGTGTCCTGAGAGACAGGGTAAACCTCGAATACCGCGCTACTAACGACGAGATGACCATGTATCGAGCTCTGCAGATCACTCAGCCCACTACCGACCTCACTGGAGAATACAAGTGCAAGGTTTCCACGTTCGAGGATGAGGATTTTATGGCCAAGAAGATGGTGGTGTTCGGTAAGTGCTAGTTTTCTTTTTAATGTATCTTTGCATTGGTTGCCTGTGTGGTTTAAAGTTTCACGTAAGTTATAGTTTCATTTGGACGACCAACCATGTTGTCGTAATCCTTCTGCGGCAATAAAGAATCTCTGATGCTACATTGATTTACAACGAAAATTATTAACTTAATTTGTGCTTTTTCTTTTCTTTGTACAAGTGACAAACTCAATATATATTTTGTTCTTCAACCTAGCTTTAACGCTCGACCTTTTTCTTGGCAATAGTGAAGTTAGTACGATTGGTGTTCATAGCAGTTGTTTTCAGGAAACCCCGCTCTTCCACCTTCTCTCTCGATCTCTTTATTTTACTTTTTCCGTTCCTTTTTTTAAGATAGACGTTTGTGCACTTTCTTTTTCTGTCCAGCCTATCTCTATTTTTCTAACTCATTTCAATCTCAACTTTTTAATTTCTTTTCCTCTACCTCTTTTTTTCTCTTCTATTATACAGAGCTTTATTCATTCACTATCTTATCTTGTAATTCTCCACTATGCTTTCTTCAGTTAACTCTCTCCTTTTTTCATTCCAGTGCTGTGTCTAATTTTTCCCTTTCAACTGTCCTGTCTATCCTTTTCTCTCCATTTTACACTCTCTTTTTCTCTTCATTTTACACTCTCTTATTCTCTTTCCACTACTGCCTCCTTTTCTCTTTCCACTACTATGTCTCATTTTCTTCCTTTTCACTGTCTTGTCTCCTTTTCTATCTCCCCATTTTACTCTATCCTTTTCTCTCATTCCACTGTTCTGTCTCTTTTTCTCATTTCACTTTCCTCTCTTTTCTTTCTTTCCACTGTCCTCTCTCCTTTTCTCTTTCTATCACCATTATTTCGCCATAACCATTTCACGCATTATTCTCTCTATTTCTGAATCTGGGCTCATTATAATCTGAAATCTAGTACCGGTTAGCTTACGTGTGAATAAAGTGGATTTAAACACAAACTTTCCCAAGATACCCAGCAAACCTTTCGCAGCAACCAATATCGTGCTCATTTATTCTGGCATTATTTGATTATTATCTGGGCTATATCCATTTTGAATTGCACAGTGCCATGAATGCACATAGTAATAGTTTATAATTTTACATAACTTCAACGAAGTAAATTTTCAGTTTGTACGTGAAAGACTGGTATATGTGATTAATTTGTCTCTAGTTAACATTGATTTATATTCATGCTCGTAACAATAATTTAGTAGCCATGTGGTTCATATTATTAGCAGATATTTCTCAAGTTAACATTTATTGAACACGCGATTTGATTTTGTGCACAACATTGATTCAATGTAAGTGTAACATTGTGTAAATTATTTAAGCAGTGGATGGACTAGTCGCTACTTGATACGTAAAATATTTATTAATCTTATGACCCATTATTAGCAGGCAAGAGCGTGTCGAAATGACCAACGTATACTTCATCCTAAGTTAACAAATATTCCTCTGTACTTGCCCCTGAAACACCATTGTGCTGGTTACAACGCAATTTTGTTTCATTTTTCTTACTTCTACATCTCTAGCGTAATCATGGCAATGAGGATGAGACACTAGGGACAAATAAATTTGTACAACTATACTTGCCTAGAATTCCTACCTGACGCGTTAAATTAACAACTCCACCACCGAGATTGGCCAATGTGAAATAAAAAAAACGCGATTTTGAAAGGACGTTTCAAACACAAGTTAAGTCTATGAACCAGTGGTGTAAGTTTTTTAAACAATCATTTCCTTACAATGTGTTAAAATTTTGTCGTTTAACAGAAATTGTAAAAGTTATGGTATTCTTATGGCAGTGCAAATGTACTAACAAAATGGACTGTACTATTTACCTAAGTACCCAACTGTGTGCTTGACCGTAACCCAGCAGTTGAAGTTTTAAACTGAGTACGATACTCGGCAGCATACGGTGGGTTACACATAGCAACTTTAGAATGTGTGCAAATGTTGGAGACCGTGATAGTAGAAAGTTCATGAATATCTAGAGTTGACAGGTTCACATGAAAGTTCATGTCGAGGGATTTTGGACTCTCTCTCTCTCTCTATTCCTTCTCCCGAAGGAGGAAGTCCGAAGTTCCAGCAGAGCTCGGCGGCCAACTGGAATAACGCCTGCACCTTCCACACGCGGCGAAGGCACCGGGTTCCACTTTGAAGTGGACTTGCCGAAGGCACTTGACAAAGTTCTGCAAAACCGTCGTGCATATTTTTTCAACTCGCTCTCACACGTTCAGGTGATGCGATTCTGGAGGTAACACCTGGTGGTCGAGCCACGGTGTGGAGACTCTCTCGAAAGTTTAAGGACTCTAAATGGGAATATATATATTTCGAGGAAAGTGCCTTTCTCCCTCTTCCTCCCTCTCACTCTCTGTATTTATGTTTCCGCATCTATTTCTCCAGAGTTTTGATGCTGAGTTTGAGTTTGCACCCCACGAATCGTTTTGCCAGAGGTTACTATGATGCCACATCAGTTGATTGGGTGGTAATGTACTCAGAGCTTGTAATGGTATTTATCTTGAGAGAGAGGAACGAAGCCAGAAAACCGCGAGTGAGCGGGTAGAAAGTAGACATTCGTATATTAGGTGGGCAGTATAAATCTAAACATTGTTACTTTACCCACCTGATCCAATTGTTTACTTCCCTTTTCATTCCCCTCCCTTTCTTCACTTTCACATCTTCCTCCTTCTGCTCCCTGTACCTGTCATTTTATTTATATCTATCTACCACTCTTCTGTTTGCGCGCGCGCGCCTGTATTCTATTTCTCTACCAGTCACTATCTCTATTTTTTTGTCTTACATCTTGCAGTCTTCTTTTTTTATCTTCTCTTTTTAGTTTTGCATAAAGAATGTAAACATGTAAAGTCCAAAGACCATGATCCTCATTAGGATATGCTTTAAGTAACATCAACAACAGCAAAACTTATACAATGAGAATTTGCAATATTTCTACAAAATATTCACAAACTGCAAACCAAGGTATACTTATATATGGAAACATATATTTTAAATTCATAGAAGGTTTTTTATTGACATTTTTAAAATGGGGCAGATGGGCGGGCCAGTTGAAGGTCAGTTTATACGTATTGTCTACGCCAAGAAAGAACAAGCATCAATGACGGATATAGATAACTTTACTTCGTACTGCTTCTCAAGACACCGTGTCATTAAACTATGGGAACATGCACAGGTAACTAGTAAAAAAAAGAAAGGTAAACCCATTCTGAATATGCCACTGTCAAGGCAATATAAATAATCCTAAAGTGAAATTAACATGCTCTACCTCTAGAATTTCATGTGTATGTATTTCTAAAAGTAGAAATGAACGAGAGGATATTTTCTCCTTACCATCAGGAGACATGAATATTATTCAAGCAATAACTGAAGATTGTCATTTAGTATTGAACTTAATAAATACGTGTAAATAAGATTGTACTAGTTTATTTCCTCCCCCCGTTCTCCATCTCTTTGTTACAATTGCCAAAGTTAGAGGAAAAAATCCTGAAGTTACGAAGGTAGATCATTGTAGTTAGGATAGGTATTTTTTCATTGTTTTATCCTACTATTCGCTCGATGCACTTATAAAAAGAAGAGTTTCTCAATTGCAGAATTATCTAACTCCTGCTTTTTCCCGCAACAACATAGGTCTTTCAATTGTCCCTATTCTTGACCGGATGAATCCATCCTTGCCATTTACATTCAGGTTGATCTTAATATTGCCATCCCATCTTCATCTTAACAGTCCTACAGGTCTCTCTAATGAGAACCCTGTAAACTTTACTATTCTCTCTGTGTGCTATACTCCGTCTCTGGAATCTGTGGAAGAAGGTCGCGCATAACGGCAGAAAAGCGAGTTGGAGAAGCAAAGTGATGCGAACTGCTGTAAACGGATGCTGTCAAAACATTCACTTCACCTCTCACTTGTTCTCTCTAGAGCCCTACTTGGCGCAAAGGACTGGTGTTTCTTTCATTTCCTCCCACACACATCGCCTGCCTATTAAAGTGTCTAAATAGTGGATGAATAATTATGTAAACAGCCAACAATAATATTATAGCATATTCGCAGGCGAGGTTTGCGGCAAGGGATCTTCTCATCGCAATCTTATATGCAAATACGTAATTCGTGCACAAAAAATTTCTGGATTTCTAGAAAACAACAACAGAGAAAAATTATAAACCTTTGCGTTTCAGAGTTTTCCCAAAACATAAATTCCGCGTATGAAGTACCTTAATACTTTTGCGCCATCCTATTTATATGTATAATAATGGAGATTTATCTTCAATGAAGGCACGATGTTCAATTAGTTTTATCAGTTATGCATGTGTTGTAGTTGAAGTGTTGTCATCAATCTAACACCATGTTAAGTCCAGGAAGTAAACCCTTAGACACAGGAAAGTAAATGCATCAGCCGAAACAAAAATGCATAATGTTTGTAGCTCAGACCAAATGTTTAGGTTCATCATTAAAAAAGATGCAGAAAGGTGCATCCAAAAAAGCATCAATTCATGCATTTAAGTACAGTTCGACATAGAAAGGAATACTTACTTGCATCATGTGATGTACTTTGGCGTTACCTTTACAAGTGATACACAAAAATGCATCATACTGTAAGCCTAATTCTTGACAAAGGTAGAAAGATAAAACTCGTACACAATGGATGAGTTTCTGGTGTATCAACTAGAATTGACAGAGTTAGTTTTGCGTGTGTAGAATCACAACCAGGGGTGCCCATCCCCCCCGAAAGGCCTAAGACGCATTCCCCCCGCCCCCCTCCCATGCCATATTTTTTACTCAAATTATTTACTAAAATGATATTGCGGAACAATATAATGCAGACATTTTTAAGCAATATATCTTTACTTTACGTATTGTTTACAATAAAAACATTTACATGTATATTGTATACGTATTACTTTGACATTGATTGAAATAACATTTTACACGAATGATAACTTTTCACGTTGCAAAGTTGTTGCAGCAAACTTATTGATAATTTCCTCATTTTCCGCCACTTTTAAAATCGTTAGTGTGCTGAACTTTATTCTTAACAATTTGTGATTGATTGATCGAATGAATTTGTGTTTGAAGTCCACTTTATGCACAGTAAAGCTAATTGGGACCGGACCTGCAGTTTTGAGTGGGATCCGAACCACTATGTGCCTCCACCGGGTATCGAACACGGGACCCTTAACATTGTGTCTGCCTCACTAACCTTGTATTAATGCGAACATCACGCCCCCTCCCCCCCGCCCTTTCCAAACCGATGCTAAAGACATAAAGGGGTGATGTTTTGTTTCAACCCCATCGCAGCGATCACCCACAGGTAGGTAGAAAAACTGTACATAATAACCATAACTAAAGTCAATAAAAAGTCAAACGAAACGATCCCCCTCATTTTTGTGTGAAGCTAAACTATAAGATGTTGTCCTCCCAAAAAATTCATGACGCAGGCTCGTCATGAATCCCCCTCCTGGGCACCCCTGATCACAACCAATACCCAACAAAATCCTATAATTCCGTGTAAATATTGTTGTCTTATTCTTGATGCGACTTACCTCGCATAAACGCCTCAGTCAGGTAGGGAATAAACCATTAACAACAGGATATGTAGTTTATCTATCAACACATTCTGAACCATCGAAGAAAGAGACACGAATAGATGATAGCACGCCGTTGCTTAGCGACAAGGACAGTCATCGTAAGGATTGTTCGACAACAATGGACTCCCTGGTGCGCCAGTGTTTATATGTCGATTTCCATTGTTGAGAGAAGAATGGCAAGGAGGGAGAGGCGCTGTTGATAACAGTTTGTTCCTCAGCCGGTAGAGGCGCTGAGCTCATTTCCACAGTAACTTCCCTTCATTGACATGGAAGACAAGCATAGAAAATTCCTCCACCCGCATCCATTACTGCCTCCAAGTCGGCGCCATTATCAAAGTTAACAGTTCGAGGGGGACTTAACAATGGAAAGACATCGGATCAATGCGGCTCTGGACTTCTCGGGGGCGAACCAAGGAGGCTGACGTTAATGCGTTGTTGCAGCAAGAAACGCATGTCGATACTTGTACCGGCGTGTACTCGAGCCGTTGTTCGATTTCGTGGTTAGGTCGTGCTTGACGGCAACGGATCCTGTTTTAGCACCCCCGTTGCATTGATTTACCCCCCAGGGGTTGGCTCCAATTCCCCGTGTCATAGCCTACTCTCTGTGCTCGCAAAAATAGCCTACGCCAGGAAGGTAATGCGAGAGAGAAGGAAGTAGAGGAAAGGAGAAGATTTTGAATTTAGGGATGGATGATATCGGAAATTTGATATCGCGATATATCTTCAAGAACATATCGTCTCAGACTATACGATACTTATTTTTTTCCATACCGTGATTTCGACGATACATCGTCACCACGACATATATATCGCTAACTATCGTGACGATATATCGCTGACACAATATACGAGATCGCCAAAATATGGTGACGATATATCATCTAGATGATATTGCATGGACGATATTATTTTCAATATCGCGATATATCGTCCAATGCTAGTTTTGATTGATTAATTAAGTTCATGTTTTAAGTCCATAGGAAGGCCAATCGGGACTGGACCTACAGTTTAAAGTGGAATCCGAACCACTATGTGTCTCCACCGGATATCGAACCCAGGACCCCTTGATTAACAGGCGTCGACACTACTAAGTGCCTTTAGTACATGAATAAGTCAGATGCTGACACTACGTAGTATGAAGTGTCCAGTCAACCTACCCTCATGGCATCCACCTCGAAGCATTTAGCTGCTGGTTCGACTTAAACCAATATTGACGTACTATCGATCGGAAGCCAGCATTTCAACAGGAAGTGTGGGGGCATGTTCCGTGTACGAGTACCTGCTCACTGCATAAGATCAACTTAAATCTGTTATAACAAAAGGACCCATGCGTGATTTCTACGTAAATGGCACTGTTTTTCTTGAGGTCTTGCCTTCTTACCTGTTTCCATCTGTTGATAGGTAACTACCAAAATGGACATTCTTTGTGCCAGAAACAATACAGTGGCGATAATACAATAATGGTCCAACTAACAACCTTTTCTCGTTGGAAAAATTGTAATTTATTATAGTATTCTAATTAACTGGATATTTATAAATATGTTGGAAGTATGTTCCCGAAGATTACAGATTATATGAATAAAGTGTTCCAATTGAAGAAAATAGAAGAGGTAATCTTATAGCATTTAATATGCAAAACAACACATAACTTGTATGTATCAATACTGTCAACAAAGGTTTGGACGAACTTCAGAGTTACTGATTTGATCCTTTAATTCTTGTACGCGTATTAATAATTCAAATTCTTGCAATACCAATACATTCCGGAAGAAGGAATTCTTTTCCATTGCCTGGGATAGAACTTAGAAATGTATAACATTAAAATGTACTTATGTTACAAGAGCTCAATGAGCATTTTATGATTAGTTCAACAATGGAACCTAATATGTAGTTTCCATTTAATACTTGATGGAAGCTATTTTCCGTGGGGACCAGAAGACAATTTGGCAGAGAAGAATTAGACCATCATGTGTACTTTCAACGTGTATACTTACCCTTCAATATAACATTACTGCATAGCACAGCGCGCTACGACGCCAAAGGTCCAGGGTTCGATTCATGGTTCGGACATGATGTCTTTGTGAGTCTGTCTCAATCATTTATCCTCATCGTAGCGTGTAACGAACCCGTCACGTCACAAATTGTACGAGTCGCACCTCTATTTTTATGACCTTTCTAAGAATCTAAGAAATTGAGAATTCTATAAATTTAAGAAAATGAGTTCCACCTCTATTTTGGAAAACTTACTTTAGGAATATACTTTTATTAGTTTATTTCTTCTCTCGCCGTAGCGGAGCACACCTTCTCTCGCCCGCAGGCGGAGTCGAACTAACTTGCTAGCTAAGCTGTGGCCTTTATATAGGGTCTGCGATGCTAGCGAAAACGATTACAAGCAATTAGCCCAAAACGGCAGAAAAGCGACGCAAAATAACAAAAGCCAAATCAAAGAACATTGCAGCATATGTATTCCAGTCGAACTGTTTTGATCAATTATCAGTTCCTCTTTTTTTAGCATTCTATGAAAATTCACAAGTCCGCTCCAATTACTTTAACACTTTACCACTTCTTACGTACGTTTCACTTTACCTAACCGCAGCATTTCCGATAATTCCTACGCAGGATTCACTGAATCTAACCGAAGTTGTTCTGATAATTTCTATGTAGTATTTGCAAGATGACATATGAGAAATCAAACCGGAAGCAGTTGACCAAAAGATGACTGTTAAATATTATGATATAAAGGGTTTTGCAATAAGGTAAAAAAAAAGGTAAAGTGTTCCCCTGTGCATAGCACCACGCCATGAAGGCGTATAGGAGGTGTGGGGGTAACGCCCCACACTTTCTTGATCCTGTCGTGAGTGGGGGTGATGTGATCAGCATCACGCCCCTGACCGCCTTTACCCCCCAGGGTTTCCCCCAGGTACCCATGTTATTCGACGCTGGGTGGGCGCCGGGGCCGCTTCCACCGTTAGAAAAGTTCCCGGATTTGAACCGGCCGGGGATCGAACCCGGGACCTTGAGCATGGTAGTCAGACGCGTTACCGACTTTTTTTTTTTTTTTTTTTTTTTTTTTATAAAAAGGAAAGCCCCTATGCGGAAGCTTCCCCCATCACACTTCATTCACTCATATCATTTCATTCATATTTCAATTTCAAGACTTTTCAGGACAGACAATCACAAACATCCATGGCCGAGCCGGGAATCGAACCCGGGACCCCTGGCGTCGTAGCGCGATGTGCTAACCACTCCGCCACAGGGGCCGCCCCTGAGCCACCGCGGCCACGTTTTGCAATAAGAATGATATGATTTTTAAATGAACTGGCAACTATGCTTTAAATGTTTATAACTGTCACTAGTTTTCATTTGTGTTTATTATACTGTGACAATTCATCATAGCTAAATGCACACTTCAAGAACGCTTGGTTATTATCGAAACATTTTAGACGTTTTTTGAACTTGAAACGGATCATAATTTTGGGCAAAAATTTAGCTTCTCAGATCAAGCTCATTTCTGGTTAAGTGGATATGTTAACAACAACTGTCGTTTTTGGTGTGAAAACAATCTACAAGAGATTCACAAGAAGCCCTTATATCCGCAAAAGGTGTGGTTTATGACATGGTGGCATCATCGGACCATTTTGTCTTTCCAAAACGAGGTAGAAGAAGCAGTTACAGTGACTGTTGAGCGGTACCGATTGATGTTAACAGAATTTGTGTGGCCAAATTTAGATGAAATTGATTTGGAGGACATGTGGTTCCAACAAGACAGTGCCACATGTCACACTGCTAATGCCACTATCGACGTATTGCAAGAACAGTTTGGTGAAAGGATAATTTCAAGAAATGCAACTGTTAGGTGGCCTCCAAGAAGTAGTGATTTAACTCCTTTAGATTGCTTTTTGTGGGGTTATTTGAAATCTATAATCTATGCAAACACACCACGAACCCTTGACGCATTAAGATTGAACATCGAAAGCTGCATTCGGGACATTAGGCCCGAGTTATTGCACAAAGTCATCGAAAATTGGGTTCATCGAATTCACTCGTGTGCACGAAGTCGAGGTGGACACTTAAATGATGTGTTATTCAAAACATAATGTAATAAACTAAGCTTCAAAGTAATATAAGAAGTTTCGGTGTATCTGAAATAGTTTTTTATTTTATTTCATTGTAAAATCATACCGTTCTTTGTATATTTAAATATATATACGCCCAGTGCTGCATATAATACACCACCATTACCAGAGTATCGATAAGACAATATATTATTCATCTCCGCATAATGTAAACTGTCTTCGCTTTCATGTTGTTCCCTGTTAAAAATTGCAAGACAAAAGTGGATGTTGGAAGTCAGTTACTTGATACTCATTACACCAAGAACTCATAATTCAAAACATACACATTTTCAAAACCAACTTCAGAAGTATTCGTCCAGAGAACCACTGCATAAAGAGAATGTTAATAAATTTAATCACAGCATTTTCAACTCTTTCCTTCGCTTCGTATAATTCCTTATTTTCCTACCCTTCGTTTCTAAACTTTCGCCGCCCCTTGTGTTTTTCCTTCTTCGGAATCTCTGATCTTGGCGAAGAAGTGTGAGATTTTTCCTTCTTGCACAGAACCTTAGGTGTCCCAGAGTCTCTTAGCAATTCTAACAAAGATTTCTACGGAGAGAGCTTGGTAAACCGACCATTTTGCATAGAAATTGGCCCCCCTATTATGTTTTCCTACAAATTTATGTTAACTTGGGAAGTACTTTAATTCAATCCTTTTCATTAGATGAACTTTTCCTTATATATTCGCTGGAAAGGGGTCTCTTCGCGTTGTTTTTACTAACTTATACAAATCTTTGGTTTAAATTGAAATGTTAATGTTCTTCTCTTGCATTGGTGGTTCTTTTGCTCTATTTTTCTTTTTCGTTCCCTTTGGCATAATTTGAATTTTTTAAAGTACGATTTTCTCTTGTTTTTCTTTGGAAGATCGGCTGTTACTCTTTATTTCTTGTCTGTTGTATGCACGTTCTTCTTCGTTGTATTAAATATTCGGACCTTGAAAAGTTCAAGAGAAAGTATTGTAGAAGCGGAATAAACAAAACACAGAATAATAATCCAGAACGCAATAGGAAGAGAGAAAAAGAGGCGTAGGAAAGAGCAAGGGAGATATACTCCGGCCCAGCAGTCGTTGGAACAACGCGGGACATAAGGCAGAGAAGGGGGAAAAGCGAGCGGGAGGCGCAATGCAGGGCGCGCTGCTGCAAACGGCTGGTAGCTGCTTTCCCATCCATGCATTCACGCGTTTATTGGTGGAGCCTTCTCGAGTCACTACTTGCTGAGAGAACTTTGCTCTGCCCACTCGCTTTCTCCCCTTCTCTAACCCACACAGCACACAAATGTCCAAAAGATATCCACTGGATATCTTTTGTATATTTGTGTCGAAAGTTCTGGATATCCAATAGATATCCAGGAATGTCCAAAAGATATCCACTGGATATCCATTTGTCCGCACACGTGATATCCAAAATATATCTTTTGGATATTTTTGTCGGAAGTTCTGAATATCCAGTAGATATCCAGGAATGTCCAAAAGACATCCACTGGATATCTTTTGTATATTTGTGTCGAAAGTTCTGGATATCCAATAGATATCCAGGAATGTCCAAAAGATATCCACTGGATATCCATTTGTCCGCATACGTGATATCCAAAAGATATCCAGAAATGGATAGGTTTTTGATATTTTGGACATTTTTTCGACATCAAGGGGGACGTTACTTTACTTGTTCCCCCTTAAAATAGGCAGTCAAGTTGGATAGTTCAACAGAATAGAATGGTCTTTATTTAAGCAGGCCTGTTTCGGCCTCGTGGGCCGTTCTTACAACCAACCCTTGTCAAAGATACAATAAATGAATAAAAACATAGAAAAGAAAAAAAAACACATTGATCATGATAATACAATAAAGTTAATATAAAGATTATACAATAATAAAATTATACATTGAATTCATAAGTATAAAATATAAGTAATAAGTTTTCAGTAGTTCATCGTGTGTGTGCGATTCGATCCGAACCGATCTGTAACTACGCACTGGTAATGAACAGGCTGGAAAGTTTATATGAACTAACCGATCTCTGAGTAAGTGTGTCAGTTTTTCTTCACAGGATGGATAATAAACCTTTTCGAGCAAGGCCTCATCTCCAGGAACCTATCAACTCACGGCAAGCCACGGCACCTAGCGACCTGTTGAGTGAGATGAGTCAAGGCAAAATGGATAATAAACCTTTTCCTGCTCCCACAAAAATAGGCAATAATTAGGCTGGAGAGTTCAATGAACTAACCGATCTCTAATTACGCACAAGTAATGATCAGGCTGGAAAGTTCATACGAACTAACCGATCACTGATCCAAACAGAGCTAGTTTTTCTTCACAGCTTTTTTTTTTTTTTTTTTTTTTTTTTTTTTTTTTTTTTTTTTTTTTTTGTCCTCGTTTTCCATTTAGAAGGGTACACCTTCTCTTTGGTAAGTGAATTGTTTCCATAAATGTTTTCCCTTGCAAGGTGATGGTCTAAGTGTTTTCAGTAATGAAGTGGTACATATTTACTTATTCTGAGGGTAGTTCACTTTGATCTTATTTATGCAGTAGTGGGAAAATTACTTCAGTTAGGAAAGTAATAATTTGTTATGGTGCGGCATGTGTTGGATATATCACGTGCCGTAGTTCCGGAGGATGATGGATATTATACAGCTGGTAGTCAGGATGCTGTGGATCTATCAGGAAGGTGTACATGGTTAAGAGATGCTGTAATGGTGTGCAGTGGTATGTGGGAAGGCAGTCGTGTAGAGCATCTTCGTACATTGTGCTAAGAAGTTGTGGATGGTGCGAGTTCATTCTACCAGTTATATATTTGTGACGAATGGCTTCGATGTGGGTTGTGATTTCGGGAAAGGTTATTCGCTCGTACAGTAGTCGTGTAGGACTTGGTAGGACTACTCTGAAGGCCAAACGAAGAGCATGTCTTTCCAGAACTTGTAGTTTGTGATAGAATGAGTCTGGGGCTGATATCCATGCAGTGTGGCCGTAAGTAATTGCTGGTCGAAGGAAAGCCTTGTAGGTATGTAGGACAACCTGGGATGTTCCAATTAGCCGTTTGAGCAAGCTCAGACGATTTGTAGCTTTTTGGACGATGTTGAGCAATTGAGGTTTCCAGGTTAGCTTGGAGTCAAATATGACTCCCAGGTATTTTGCAGTGGTGGCAGGCAGAATTGGAGTTCCCCGTATTTTGATGTTTAATAATGTTGGGTTCCTTTGGATCTTCGAGCGACAGCCTGTCTGCAGAAACACCAATGCTTGTGTTTTGAGAGCATTAATTGTGAGACGCCATGTGTCACACCATCTTTGGAAGGAGTTTATAGCTGGTTGGAGAGTTTTGTTTATGGCTTGGATGGTTGAACAACAGGCGAGAAATGCGGTGTCGTCAGCGAATTGGTAGATAGAAACTTGTGGGGGTTTTGGCATATCGGCAACGTATAGTATGTAGAGTAATGGTGATAAAGCAGCACCCTGTGGAACGCCAGAGTAAGGGAAAATGGGGTATGACATTGCTCCATTTACAGTGACATAGGCGACCCTGTTTGTTAGGAAGCTGTGTACTAATCTGACATAGGAAAGCGGTAGGTGGAATTTATGGAGCTTGTAGATGAGCCCAGTATGCCATACTTTGTCAAATGCTTTCTCCAGGTCGAATAGTACTAGGCAGGATGGTTTGGATGTGTTGAAATGATTTGTGATGCGAGTCGTTAGTTTTAATAAATTATCAAGGACACTGTGTTGAGGTCTAAAGCCTGCTTGGTGCGACGGAAGTAAACTGTGTGCTTGTAAGTGCATGTGTATGCGTCGAACAATGATGCGTTCGAATATTTTGCTAAAGGTTGATGTGAGCTGAATAGGTCGATAGTTTGTTGGGTTGGTACTATCTTTGTTTGGTTTTGGGAACATTAGAACCTTTGAAATCTTCCAGTCTGTCGGGTAGTGTCCTGTGCGGAGGATAAAATTGTAGATAATGGCCAGAAAGGACAGCAATGCAAGCGGGGCCTGTTTAATCAATACGTATGTGATATTGTCCAATCCGGGAGCAGTGTTTCTCTTCCTACGCACAGTATTGATAATATCGTCTGTTGTGATAGGAACAGTTAGAGCATTTGTAGGATCAATAGTGTGCGTATTACTGGGTTGCAGTTGCCTGTTATTGGGGTTTGTGACTCTGTCAATTTTGGTCTGGAGGCGGAGATTTGGAGCTAGTTGCGGTGTCGGAGTGAAAGTGTCTTGCAAGGCATTTGCGAAGGCATAAGCTTTTTCAGTGTCTGTGTTTAGAGCTGCGTCCTTGATTGTTATGGGATAAGGAGTACTACTGGATTGTCCAGTGAGCACCTTGAAACGTTTCCAGTATTTTGTGGGATGGCTTTCGTCACTCAATTGGTTGCACGTTTCAATCCATCGACGTTGTTTATAAGCTTTTATATAGTTATGAACTGTACGCAGCCATTGACGGTGTAAGTTAAGGGATTCAGGATTTCTGGTATGGAGATAGTCCCTGTATGCTCGTCGTGATGCTGTGATTAGGTGAAGATATTGCGGAGGTAGCTTTGGTTTGTAACTATTGAGAGTGGTCGTAGGTATGTTAGTGGTTGCCGCACTGGTAATCTGAGCAGTAAGATGTTCCACCGCCGTATCGAGTTCCTCTGAATTGTTTGGTTCTGGATGCGGGTGAGAAAAAGCATTCTGTAGCTTTTCACTATATGCCTCCCAGTTCGCTTTGTTGTAACACCAGATTTTTCGAGGTTGTATTGTACTGCTCGTATTGCGGTTACCAAGATTTAAGGTAATTTTCACTGGGTCATGGTCACTGCCGATGGAATCCAGCACAGATATGTTCAAGCAGGCACTTAGAGATGTTGATGTTATAACAACGTCAGGGGTGGTGTTACTTATGGGACGTGTGGCTCTGGGCAGTACATGGAATTCTGCTGTAGTGTTTTGGTCCAGAAATTGTAAAAAGTTTGTTTTGTCTTGCATGGTTCGACTATGATAATTGATGTCCGCTGCTATGATATAATGTTTGCTAAGGGTTTGGATATGTTGAAAGAATTGGTATGGAATAGTCTCCCCTGGTCTTACATAGATGGTAGCAAATGTAACGACCCGGGATGGAAAGTAAATTGTACTAGCAGTATGTTCTGGCAAGTGGAAGTGTGGTGGGAAGGTAACTGTTCGATATGGTAATTTTCTATCTACTCCAATTGCTGTGCCGCCGTTTACTCTTAAGCCCGGCGGGCCATCGTGGCGTAAGATGTTGTATGGTGGAATATGACAGATCATTTTTGGAGCAAGATAGGTTTCGTTTAGCGCAAAGCAGTGAACAGATTCTTCCAAGAGCAGGTGTTGCAATAAAGCTTTTCGTTTAGGAACGGATCGGATATTTAAAAATAGAAAATTATACATATTCCGTACTGCCATATTCAAAACCTTAAACCGCAGTTTCCAAGTGGGATATGTGGAAATGCACGTGAGGACCAGAGTATGTTGCAAGTTGAAAATGGTTTTTGCCGATGCCGTTACTTGGGTTAATATGTGCGTTCTTAAAAATGGGTGCACATTTTGGAGAGTCAGTGTGAAGAAACGTATTAGATCTTCCACTGTTACAGGATGTCGTAGTGAGTTGTCAGGTTCCGTAGCAGTGTCATTGGTGCGCAGGGGGACTGTTAGGTCGGGGTGTTCAGGTATTGCTTCAGGCTTGGCTTTGCATTTGTAGCTGTATGTAGGATGGTTTTCCGTACATGTGACACATTTTGGTGGAGCAGTTTGGTTTTGACATTCTTTGGTTGAATGGGGTCCTGAACAGTATCCGCATTTATCTCGGTTTGGACATGCAGCAGTAGTGTGCTTGTTATACTGTTGGCATTTTTCGCACCGCAATGGAAGAGGTTGTTGAGAACGGGATGGTTCAACTTTGTACCTGCGTCTGTATATGTATGCTCCACTGTGTAGTAGTGTGTCTACAGCATTTTGTGAGTCTGTTAGGACCCGCACCATGTATGTAGGTCCGTTGTTATTGCGAATACGGATACATTTGCGGATTTGTACACCTTCGCATTCCAGTTCCTCAAAAATCTCTTCGTCTGTTAGACTAGGTTCTACACCCCTGATGACAACTGATAATAGTGGGGATTTATGTGGTGGTGGTGGTTGTTTTTGAATGGAAGCATTTAGTGTTTGGATGTTTGCTTTGGCTCCATAGATTTCAAAAGAAGCTTTGTTTCTAATTAGTTTTGCAAAGTCTGGATCTGGTGATTTCAATATGATGCCATTACGGGTGAACAGTATTTGTGCAATTTGTGCCCTTGGTACATACTTAGATGTTTGTTGGAACACATGTTTTGCTGTATTGAATTTGGTGTCGTAATTGGTGAGCAGGAAGTTGTATAAGCTGTTATCCTGTTGTTTGGATTTTAGTTGGGTTGCATGAGCTGTATTTCCTGTATCTCGTTTAATTGGTGATCTAGATCGTTGACGTTGAGGTAGAGGTAATCCTTCATAGGAATTGCGACGTCGGTGTTTTGTGGAATAGCTGGACGTTTGCATTGGATCATTGGTACTTCGTGAATTGAGCATTGTCTCGGAGTTTGGACCGTCCGTCCGTTTAGTACCTCCGGTGAAGGTTTTCACCCCTTCTCGCTGTCGTAGCAGCGTTGCAGGAAGACCATGATGCATATCAGAAGACCACAACCGTGAGTTGTTTATATGATCCAATAGAACAAACGCAAATCCTATGGGAAAAGAGGCACAAACTCAAACCAACTGACAACTCAATCCAAAGAAGCGAATCCAAATTCCAAACTAATTGTAGAGCCCAAGACAAAAGAAGAGGAAGGATGAAGGTAGTAAGGGAAAACAGTTTCAAAAAATAGTGCAAGTCGTATGTCTGCTCCACTCAACGTGTTCAACCAAAAAGGTTCCTCGCAATCACCTAACCACCGTATAGGCACAATTGGTACCGTTTGTCCGTTCCAGACTTACGGCTTCCACCTGGAATAATTGGCCCACGATGCGTGACACAAGAGAGACCGACTTACGATTACCTATACCTTGATGTGTTTTGTCTTCACAGCACATAGCTCCTGATTATATAGTAATGAATCAGAAGGATTGGTCATGGGAGATTCACTTTTATTCACTGCATTCAATTTTCTTCTCATCCTTGTAGCTTAATGTTCACACATCTTTCGAAGCGTGTTAAAACACAATTTTTCATTATATTTATAATTAAATATGCCATTATTTGTGTTACGAAAACTTTAGTTTTTTTATACATTTTGCCAGTGCCATCTAGCGACTGCAGCCCACACAGTACACAAATGTCCAAAATACATTCATTGGATATCCCTTGGATATTTGGGTCGGAAGTTCTGGATATCTAATATACATCCATTGGACGTCCCTTGTATATCCATTTGTCCCCATACGTGATATCCAGAAATGGATATGTTTGGACATTTTCGGATCACTTCCAAGATAAAGTATGAGAAAGTATACACAACGGGAATACTATGTCCATTTTCTAATATTCGAAACACATCCTATTTATGTTCATTGTCGGTTAACAAGTTCTAGATCAGTTATAGACATGTATTAGATATCCAGAATTGGATGTATTTTGGATATACATTTTTGGACAAGATCTGGATATGTTTTGGATATCCAGTTTTGGAAGGGATCTGGCGACGTATTGGATATTCAGATATTGGACAATGTTTCTGACAGCCAGTTCTACACACGTTTAGGCTGTGTATTAGATATCAAGAATTCGTCGAGTTTTAGATGTCCAGTTCTGGATATCTAATGGACATCCAATGGATATCCATGGATCTGATCTGGACATTCTGGATATCCAATGGATATCCCTGGGAGATTTGTGCTGTATGGGAACGTTATGCACGGCGTTGCTCAAGTAGTGTGCTGATACAAACTGCTGGTAGTTTTTTCCTCCATGCTGTCACTTCCCCTCTCACGCGTTCATTGGTGGAGCCTCGTCGAGTCACAACTTGCGAGAGAATTGTTTCCGTTCACTTGCTTCACAGACTCCTGGGACAGAGTATAGTATCATAGAAAAGAGATAGAGAGAGTTCGATACCCGGTGGAGGCACATAGTGGTTAGGATCCCTCTTTAAACTGTAGGTCCAGTCCCGATTCGCCTTTTTGTGCATAAGGTCAACTTAAAACTCAAACGAGAGAGTGAGAGAGAGGGGGGGGGGGAGAAATTGAACCTCTTGGATTTTTATGATACCACAAATCATATACTTTAGCTTAGCATAATTATGTAACAGATTTATTACTGTTTTGATTATGCTCGTTTTTGCGATAATATGGACGAAACCAAACTTATTTTACTACCATATTAAACATCTCTCAATTCTACCTTTTATTTCATACTAGCTGAATATCCCAATCTTCTATTGAAGTTGTCCGTGGGAGTAACATGGCGATCTTATATCCACTCCGCATTACTTAATAGACTGCCCCTGTAACTCGTTGATCGTCATCGAGAAAGCAATTATCTCTCTCTCTCTCTCTCTTCTCAAATGTCATGGTGAATGTTACCAATTAGCTTAGCGACTCCGAAAACTATGGATTCGACACTAATGTAGGTGATTTTTGACATTTTATTTTTCACCCTCTCTCACCCCCCATGCCAATAGGTGATGAACTTGTAGTTGAACGGAATTGGGAGTGTCACTGTTCATCTTAGCGACCCCGAAAACTATGGATTCCACACTAATATCGGTTGTTTTCGATTATTTTTACATGTCACCCCCTTCCAACCCCCGCCGCTACGAGTGCCAGGGATGTCTTGGAGTTGAACGTCATTGGGAGTGTCACTATTCGTTTTAGTGACCCGGAAAACTATGGATTCAACACTAATACCGGTCATTTTCGATTATTTTTACATGTCACCCCCTTCCCACCCCGGTCGCTAGGTGTGACAGGGGTGTCTTGGAGTTGAACGGCATTGGGAGTGTTACTATTCATCTTAGCGACCCCGAAAACTATGGATTCCACACTAATGTCGGTCTTTTTCGATTATTTTTACATGCCACCCCTTCCCACCCCCACCCCTAGGGGTGCCATGCCAGGGGTGTCTTACACCCACAGTATTTATTTCTAGATTGGAAGTGATATGTGTACCAAGTTTGGTTGATATAGCTCCAGGCGTTCGAGAGTTATACCTTAACATACATACATACATACATTTTTTTATATATACATAGATTAGATACATATTTATATGGAGGTGCACTTTGGATGGTACTGTACCACCTTACTAGTACTCCTGTAGCCAACAGTTCAAACGGATATTTAATCAGAAACCGAGTTTTTTTCGGAAGAGAAAGAAGAAAAAGCGAGGAGTTTGTACGGAAGAGGAGGGAGAAGAAGATGAAGAGGAGGAGAAGCAGAAACACAGATATTTATTTCACGATATAAGTTCTTAGGTAGTAGATATCTTAGAGGAAACGATACTCTCACACAGGGTCTATGAAAAAGTATCTTCAATTTCCCTGCTCATTTTCTCACACAGCAACACAAGAGTATGCATAGTACACAATAAAATAGCTATATACACGTAGTCGTTGTACTGGCCGTTGCGAACGAACGGTTTTAATTTTCGTGGAAGCACTCCGGCAGTTCAATTCATGCGCTGGTCTGAACAGAAGTATACGTTGCCAAACTCTGATATGACCCTACTAGTTTTGTAAAATATAAAAGAGTTTGCTGGTCTGCAGTTGAACAGTAGTTGTACTGAAACGCCTCAATATGTGTATTATTCTGTGGATTGTTCAAACAAGAATCCAATTGACGCATCTGTGAATGCATGCAAATATTTGACTTGTCAGGGGACAAAACAGGTAAGTCAAATTTCTGTTCTAAGCTAGCTATACCCTGTCCCAGGTAACTGTGAAGCAATGCCGCGCATAGCGTCAGAGAAGCGAAGGAAATCGAGTGGCCAGAGCGAAACAGTACATGCTGCTGCGAAGGTTGGTAACTCCAGTCGGTT
The DNA here is from genome assembly GCF_977018435.1 of Lepisma saccharinum. Classification (NCBI taxonomy): domain Eukaryota; kingdom Metazoa; phylum Arthropoda; class Insecta; order Zygentoma; family Lepismatidae; genus Lepisma; species Lepisma saccharinum. The sequence continues at coordinate 39,551,725 of NC_139253.1, forward strand.
TCCAGGCAATCCCATTCCCTCTTACGTGTTCATAGGTGGAGCCGTCTCACGCCACTACTTGCGGAGAGACTTGTTTTTGTTTGCCTGCTTCACAGTTAGTTGGGACAGAGTATAGTGGTGTTCTTTGGAATTAAGATGAAGAGAGGCATCACTGAGAGGTATGAAATGTTGAAGGAAGCACATAGCCCACTTGCTTCTTTCTTCATTTCATACCTCTCATCGATGCCTCTCTTCATCTTAATTCGAAAGAGCACCACTAGCTTCATTAAAACAGAAATTTGTCTTACCTGTTTTTCCACCGACACCTTCCATTGTTTTATTTAACTGCTTAATCTTTTAAATCTGTAGTGTGTGTGTGTGTGTGTGTAATAATAGTTATGTAGTCACTCCATTGGAATCTGCCTGCGAAGCAAATCTGTGTTTCCATAGCGACTGTTCAAGGTAACTATAAATACCCTCAGCAACTAGTTACAGAGAGAGTCATTATCTACGGGCTCCACGAAGCTTCTTGCCAATACTATCTCCCATTGGTTCTAGCCACGGCTCTCTAGCTTAATCGGTGATTCTCACCTTTCATCTTTCGTGAGGCCATGGTAGTAGTGTAATCTATGACTATGTTACATAAGATCATGAACCCCATTATGTTCAAAAGTAGGAATTGTAGCTTTCCTGGCCATGTGATTTGAACAAGTGTTATCGGGTGAGCAGCCAGGTTAAATCTGCGTTAGAATCAAACATTTCGCATACATTGCTCTCGTCATCAGAAAAAAAAATTGAAAAGTCTCAATGACATCCGGTTGTCTTTGTAGTAGAATTTGATAGTTAAACTCTAGTGGAAAGTACCATTGCTCATATATTAATTGGATACAGAAAGGATTTGGTTTTAGAGAAAGCCTAGTTGTCACATGAACCTTAGTAATGTGAAGTGTTGACTATTTAGTTCTCAAATGTCTAAAGTGAGGAAGGACAACTTGACGCTTTTCTTGGCCTCTTTTTTATTTGATCAAAAATCAGTTCGATCTATTTCGGCCCGTGCTGTGTATTGTGATGTTCCAATCCGCGCTGAACATTCGCAACGGTTTCCATTTACGCTGGAAGATCATCGACGCGAGGGCTGCAATGTAAATGTTCTGGGATTCAAACTTAAACCCCTTCAATGTCAAGACAATAGCGTTAACCATTGCTCTATCGTAGAGGTTCTCTGTAGTAGCCATTGATTCAGGAATAATTAACAAGTATTCATCTTTTTAGAGTTCTGGATTAAGTATATACTCTGTCCCGGAAATCTCTGGAGCGAGTGAACAAAAGCAAGTCTTTGCTCAAGTAGTAACTCGAGAGAGCTTGACCAATGAACACGGGAGAAGGACCGGGTTTGCGTGGAGAGGAAAAAGCGACTGCAGCTACCAGCCTTTGCAAGAAGCTTGTTCTGCTTCGCTCTGCCTAATCACTTCTTTATCGTTATGTGTGACCTTACTCCACAGATACCAGATGTGGATTGATTTAGTTTATTTTACTTTGCTTTTCTGCTTCTCTTGGCTAATCTCGAAGTTGAGGATGAAATGAGATGGATGAAAGGACAATCACAAAAACATATAGACAGGTGACAAATCACAGACAAGATTTTACTGGCATGGAGCCAGACGCCAGAGCCTCGCTAGTCTGCAAAATACAGTCCAGGATGCCATGAAAGTGAGAAAGGGTCACTCCTTATACCCCTCCCTGCAAAGAGTACAACTGGCAGTACATGTGCAACTTTCTACATCAAATTATATACAACATCCACTTAAAGTGGATGAAACCCATAAACGCTTGAGAGTAGGTTCAAAAGTTAGATGTGGAAACGCGGCCAATAAATTCCCAAATTTGAAGATAACGCGAGGATGAATTCGGTCACGTACCTCTGCGTGGCTCCTAATAAAAGACTTATTGAATACTTCCACATGTCCGCTTATCGTGCTCTCAGGAAGAAAAAAAAAAGTTTGGGAAGAAAATTGCCAAAGCGTGACGAAAATCTTCCGGGCACGTCCACCAAAAATATCGACTGGCGACCTTACCTCCCCATCTCGAACCCTCTTCAAGGGGGAAAGCAGAAGTGGCTGCCCAAGGGTTGGACAAGGCGGGAACAAGGTAATTCTCATCATTAGTGCGGTAAGGGCTCGATAACAAGATTTTTCGAAGACCGGAAGCTGACCTGACGTCAGGCACGATCGCATCAAGTGCGCACTCGAGAGTTTCGTCCTCGTCTTTTGATTCCTGGCTTTCTTCTCCGCCTTCTTTATTCATTAATAACATCTCTTATTTCTTGCGCTTCCTTTTGGATCAGAGCTAGATATGTATGTATTGATGTCAGGGATACAAATGGAATTATATCTCAGTTTCTTTTGTACGTACTCTACGTCTATTTTGTGCCTCTCTGGGCAGAGTTCAAATCCCAGCATAGGTGTTCTTTGTTCATTAATTTCATAATATCACCACTCATGTTCATCGTCGCGATTAGCCAAAAGTGGCAAATAAACGACTCTAAATAACAAAAATCAAATTAAATTCTACCTTATTTGGATTGTAAAATTAGGATTAATGAGATTTGCATGAACTTATTGGAAACATCCTCATCCAGCCAGGACTCGAACCTTGAACCTACATTGGCGAGATTTGAGCCGATCACTCCACCTGCACTGCCATCGAGCTGATATAAAATAATATTGGATACTATCAGAGCGAGTATTGGTAATGGATAAGCGCAAATACCTTACAAAGAGAGAAAAGAAGGGAGAAGGAGAGAAAAGAAGGGAGAAAGAGAGGAAAAAGGGAGAAAGAGAGGAAAAGGGAGAAAGAGAAGAGAAGGGAGAAAGAGAAGAGAAGGGAGAAATAGAGAAAAGAAGGGAGGAGAAAGAAAATAAGGAAGGTATAAAGAGAAGGAAGGAGAAAGAGAGAACAGAAAAGGGACAAAGAGAAGGAAGGAGAAATAGAGAAAAGAAGGGAGAGAGAGATAGAGAGAAAAGAAAGGAGAGCAAGAAGAAAGGACAAAGAAAGAGAAAATGAGGGAAAGAGAGAGAAAAAAAGAGAGAGAGAGAGACTTATAAAATGCCAGAGAGAGAGAGAGAGAGAGAGAGAGAGAGAGAAGATAAAACTATATTTACACAGGTGTGGCCGAGACACAAATAGTATTGCTAATTATTCAATAAGTCAGTTGATATTTGAATTGATTTAATTGTTTATTTTTAGCGTCGATTTTCTGCCACTTTTGGCTATTCGTGACGATGTTCGTTCTTATGCTGCAGGTACATTAACTGCGTTAAATCAAATTGGTGATATATTATTTTTTCTACATGGATGAGTGAAGAGTAATGATGATTAAATTGATGAGGGGACACTCACAGAGTATACTCATGCCCAAGTGGAGATTCTAACCCAGGACCGCTGGTGTCGCAGCCTGCTGTGCTAACCATTCCGCGATAAGTTAGTTGAATACTTCACACACAGAAAAACTAAATGCACCAAATCAGTTTGATGTGCCAGAAATGCATTTATCGATGCAGTAATGTGTGTTTTTTCGTATTTGCCAAGAATGACGTTTTCATTTTGATGCATTTTTGTATATTTGTAAAAGTAACGACAAAAGTGCATTATGTGATGCAAGTGAGTGTTTCTTTCCATGTCGATCTGTATTTTAATGCATTGCGTTTTTCTATGTACTTTCTGCACTTTAGCATTTGGTCTGATCTACAGACTTTATGCACTTTTTTGTTTCAGGTGATGCATTCACTTTCCTGCTTATTTATTTATTTCGTCTTCTTTTACATGGCGAAGTTAAGGCTGTGGAGCCTTTTCTCCACTTGATCATATTTAAAAATATTTTTAATGGGGAATATTGAAATATTGAAAAATAAAGAGAAAGAAATTATAAAAATTACAGAGAAAAGAAAAAAATACATACAAGAATGGTAATCTAAGCTATAGATACGAATACACACACACGCGCACACACACACATGTACACATACGCACATGCAAGCAAATTCATAACGTTACACTTACTTAAACACAGTCCAGAACGGTACGCTTTAACAATAATTCATCTTAACTATTACGTTAAATCATTTTTGTGCCTTACGTTCTTCTATCATTCTCTGCACCCGCCACCCGACTGTTTGTAGAAATGATGAGTGCGAAATCGTGGAGAGAGATAAATACAGTGCATAGTGTGTTTTAGGAAAACAACCACGGATAAATGAATTGAGGAAGCAAATGAACGGTCACCTCAGAGCTTATAAGAGGAAACGAAATAAGGTTCCTCCTCAGTTACGACTCTTGGATCAGGAGTTACATGAAACCTAATCTTAAAGGAAGTTTTATTTACTTTACGTACAATACCTTGCGAAAGTAACAATAATAATAATAAAACTTTTAAGTTTGAACTTGACGCTTCGAGAATACAGAGTACTATAACTGGACGAGCCCGTCCCGTGGCGGTACTGAAACGACCCGTATACATCCTCCTTGTTTGGTTTATATTTTCAAGTTTTGTCTAGACGCTCGTATTCCAAGGGTCGTGAAAACTTTTCTTCAGTCGTTAGCTTGTTTCTGCCATAATGGAGGCCAGACAAATATCTTCTATTACAAACTTCTTCCATTACTTCGCCGTGGGTTGGAACTTGAATTTCATTCTGCGTCTTAAACGGTTCTTTGTTTCCAACGTAAGTAGAAACTATCGACTTCGGGTCGTGGAGGGACGCCTGCCAGCCGGCTTTAATAACAACCGTGGAAATGGCATGGAATTGACTCGGGCTTCTTCTTTCTGTACGTCTCGCAGTTGGGTAATTTCGAGATATCTTTTCTCCGAGGAAGGTAAAGGACAAATTGGATACGGAGACTCCAAGAGAGAGAAAGTGTAGACGCCGAGTGTGTGGACAAAACTCAGAAGTTGATGCTGAGGAAGTAGCTAAGATCTAACCAGTTGGGGAGAGTTTTGTTTGGGGGAGTTCAAAGAGCAAAGGAATATTTTCAGGTGAGCACTGCTGTGCTGGTGCCCCTGGGTCTTGAGATTAGTAAGAGACAATCTTCTCCTTCACTCTATCACTCTCTATTTATTTTTTCTTTCCGTTTCTTTATATTTCTTCTGCTTCTCACTCTTCAGTCTGTCTCTCTTTTTCTTTCTTCGCTTATTCTGTTGCTCTTTCTATCTTTCCCTCTCTCATTCTGTTTCTCTTTCTTCATTTCTTTCCCTTTTCTTTGGTTCCCTTTCTTCCTTTCTCTTTCTCGTTCTCCTTCCTTTTCATTCTTACTATGTGCTTTAAATTTTTCCCTTTCTTTCATTCTCTTGATCTTTCTGTCGTCTGTGTGTCTTCCTTCATTCTGTCGCTCTTCAATATTTTCTTTCTCTTTCCCTTTCATTCTGTAGCTTACTCTTCCTTTCTCTCTTTCATTCTGTCGCGCTTTATTCCTCTTTCTCTCTCTCTCTCTTTTCCTTTCATTCTCTTTCCCCTTTTATCTTAGTTTCTTTCTCTCTCTCTACCTTCCATTCATTCTACCTTCCTTCCTTCATGCCTTGTTTGATTCTTATTCTACTGAAAATATTTCTGAAAATTTCTCATGTAGGTTGTGTGGTTAGGCGGGAGGGGATTCTAAAACCATTTAAACGGTGGGCAAAAACCCATACTCGCTCATCCGGTAGAAATATAGTTATTGGCCCAGAAATGGCATTTGAGATCGAAGCATTTTTGCCCAGGCATTTATCCTATGACAACTTAGGGGAAATCCAGTACTATAGTAATTTGCTCAAATGACTATTAGAAATAGTGGCACATATAAATCAGCACTAACGTTATGCTAAGGTTAAATTTAAGGGCTACAATCTTAATTCACTTAACCGATTTAGCTCTTGAAAGCATCTACAGTAGCTGCTGTAAAAAAATCAATTGAAAGGCTCTACATTTACACTAGTTGTAATGTTGACTTGACCCATTGTAAATAAATGTTTCTACATCTTAATACGTACTTAAAATTGTTTATTTCAAAGGAAGTAATGTGTTTGTTCCTTTACTACAAAGGCTTTAGCGAAGTCTAAAAATATGAGTACTGAACGGAAGAATTTGGCATTTTTGAAAATGCTGTTGAAGATAATGTTGTAGTAGACAATTTCCTGTGTTTCTTGTGTTCCACGTCGCATTTTTATACCTGTCCGTTAACCGTTGAAGGTGCTTGTCTTTTGTTATTGCGGAAAAGCAAGTTGAAAATTTTCTATACTATGAGACTATTAACCGAGACGAATTTACTCACATTTTTCCACGCGGAAAATTACGTTTCGACAACCGTTGTCATCTTAACCCCAGAAACCATGGGGTGGTTTTCCCGCGATGCGTGTTTTCAAAGCCAAAATTCCCCCCCTCTTATCCCTCGTAATAGGATTCCTATTACGGCAAATGAGGATGAACTGCTGCGAGATAATAAGGCCTCCCTCAAACCACCTGCATGCGACCCTCAGCCCGTAATTTACACCTTGCATCGTAAGATAGGTCGGCCCCAGGTCTCGGCAGCCAGGCAGGGGAATGAAATTGCGCGCTATTCTTAAGGCACGTAATCCTGGAGGTTATGCAAGCCTTGCCAGCTGGCGAGTATAGCCTCGCAGTATAACTTCGAGTACCAGACCCCGTGAGTTGAAAAGTTTCAAACTGTAATCAGCTGTGACAGCGTATATATATTTTGCGGGCACTGGCGTTCGGTACTCTACCATGTTGAGCGGAGAATAACGAGTCCCAGAACTGGGATGTAATTACTAGCAAAACATCCCGCAAAAACGCACAGAAGGAAACTTAGTTTTTGCATTACTCAAACCAGATTGCATTAAGTTTTGTTCCGTAGACAGTCGGTGATAGCCGAATGAGGGCTAGTGTCGCGTCATTGTAAACAAATTCGCATATTTTATAAATTTATATATTGATACAACATCAGTTGCAGTATTTTTTCTCACCTAGGCAGACGTGTAATAGGATTGTTCACACTATAATAAAACCCCATGGCGCAGTGGTAGCGTCATTGCCTTGTAATCAAGGGGTCCCGGGTTCGATACCCGGTGGAGGCACAAGTGGTTCGGAATTCACTTTAAACTGTAGGTCCAGTCCCGATTAGCCTTACTGCGCATAAAGTGGACTTAAAACACCAAATCAAACCAAACCAAACACTATAATAAAAGTTTATAATTCTAATTCATCCCTTAAGTATTCACTCGGGATTAACTTATATGTACCGTGTGTAGTTTTGTAACAGGGCAATAGTTTCGAATAAATGGCACAAACTATCCATGCCACTTCGCGGAAACACATGGAACAAATGGAAAGATTGTACAATCACGGGCAATTCTAGGTTAGAACAATTCTATTCAAAACGGTGAAGTCGTTACAAGAAGAAGTGTGCATGCTCTAATTTTGAACAAATATTTGAAATAACAGTTGGTCCAGTGACACCTCCCTTCATAGGGCTTTTAATTTCAAACAACTTATGTTGGGGATTTTTTTTTGTCCACAGGTTTCGAATGGGCTTTGAAGAATTATATTTGCTTGCAATGAATCTCTGAACTTAATAAAATACAATAATGTAATGTTGTCACAGCAGACAACAAATAATAATCAGCTGGAAACTTGTACCGTAACTCGAATGGTTGCGGAGTGGATGCCACAACGTGCTACGACGCCAGGGATCCCGAGTTTGAATCCCGGTATGGGCATGGATGTTCTTTGTGAGTGTCATTTCATAGTATTATCACTTATCCTTACCTTCGATTAGCCGTAATTGGCAAAATAAGCTATGTAAAAAAAACCAAATCAATCGATTGATTTATTGATTGAGTTGGTGTTTTAAGTACACTTTATGCACAGTAAGGCTAATTGAGACTGGACCTACAGTTTAAAGTGAATTCCGAACCACTATGTGCATCCACCGCGAATCGAACCCGGGACCCCTTGATTACAAGGCAACGACGCTATCACTGCGCCATCGGGGAGGCCATCCAAATCAATCGAGTGCTGATATTTTATGCACTCGTAATACCCCAATACTATGCTCGACAGCTCTTACGAAGTAAGATATATCGCAAAGAGAATGACATGCAGTGATTAATGCAGCGTGTAGCTCCTATTGCCACTGCCCATCCGAGCTTGAACAAGGTTCACCTGAAACCACACAGCTTGTCAACTCTACCAAATTAGAATGGTTAGACCCAACGTTTCTATATAAAAAAAACCGCTCTCTCTATGACGCAGAACCATCAGTTGTTTCATCCTCCAATAGAAAACATAATTGCATTTTCTGGAGAAGTTCTTTTCGTTTCATATGTATCCTTTCTCTTTTGATCTTCCAAGTTGCGTGCAGCAAATAATAAGCAGACCCTTCCTCACGCGTTAACTCGCAGCTACAACTCTTCCTGCAGAAGACACCGAAGCGGGTTAAACCAAACAAACCGCGTAACCAGCTCCTCGTGCTGTAATTTGAGTGTGTACTATCAATAGCGCGTATCTCTTTTATATGAGAGTCATATTTCTTTCCCAGCTATCTCGCACACCATCTGATGCCGTGTGCCAGACTCTGCTTGCGGTCACCTGGTTGGGCAGGAGGCGGTAGTCGCCTGTAGCCGGAGCGAAAGCGAGAAATCTTACTCCCTTGTCGGAAACTGTTTGTGCTCTGTTGAATCTCGGGTCGTAAAGCAAAATATAATTAAAAATGGATATGCAAATGCTGCTCCATGCATGCTTCTTCTGGCGACCACGAGGTAGTTATTGCTTGGGCGTGTATTTTCGCACCTGACGTAAAGCATTGTGCCACGTATTGATTTAGTTTCGGAATTCTTTCAAGATTGAATTGGCAGTAAATAAATTAAAAGGAAATCAAGCCCTTTCAAACTATTTTTCATTTGCTGACATGTAGTGGTCCCAACGCCGCTGTTCGCTTGTTTTCTAAACCAGAGTTTGCTACTCTCTTTCATGTATTTCTCGAAATTGAGCATAGTATTGATTGCTTGATTTGGTTTATTTTACTTCACATTTATGCCACTTTTGGCTAATCACGGAGATGAGGATGAGTGATGATATGATGAAATTGATGCAGGAACACTCACAAATAACACCCACGCCCAGACAGGAAATCGAACCCGGGACGCGGTTCGCTAACCACTTCGCCACGGAGGCCGGCACGTAGCAGCATGAAAACAAGTCTCTGCGCAAGTAGTGACTCGCGGGAGCTCGAACAATGAACAGGTGAGAGGGAAAGTGAGTGAATGTAGAGGAAAATGCGGGTGCAGCTACAAGCTGTTAACAGCAGCGCGTACAGTTTCGGTTCCGGAAACTAGATTTCTCCCCTTCTGACCGTTATGCGCCGCGTTGCTCCACACATTCCCGGGACAGAGTATAGCTGTCGTCGGTGAACTCACATTATACAATGTTTCAGATTCTACTATTGTAGGTTTTTGTAAACAGTTTTGTCTGAGGCTAGTGCAGTTACACTGGTAACAGTAGCTGTTGCCAGTGAAGTCACATTATAAAATGTTTCACATCCTACTTTAAACTGTAGGCCCAGTTCCGAGTAGCCCATCTGAGCATAAAGTGGACTTAAAACAAACTTTAAGTACAAGCACTAATATTGCAGAAGTCTATGTGAATGTTAAATTTCAAGGATCTTTAGAAAAAAATGTTGAAAATTAATAAACTTTCTAATTCCATGAAATATTACTTCTCTATGCTAGATAGCATTACTGTTGTTTTGGATAATAATAATAATAAAAAAATTAACAAAATTATATGTATGATTATAATGCATCTGTTAGCAAATTTTGCAGAAAGGTTTGAAAAGCTAAAAACTGATTAATATTGGTTACGTTCTTGTTCGTGGCATATGCTATTGCTTTTCCCCTTATGTGCCTGAGAGAACAGGAGAGAATGCATTCAAAAAGCCAGGTTGAATTGAAAAGCAAAAAAAAAAAAAAATGGAAAGGAAAATATAATTAATTAGTTTGAAGCTGCGGCGAACAAGAATCCTTTTATGTATGAAAAATCATTTAAAATACGTGAAAGAGGTGTGTTAAAAGAGAACAATTTTCCGGCCGTTCTTTGAAAATTTAGATGAAGCCTTTTTCCTAAACTTCCCTTTATTTTTTCTGTGAACAATTTTTATTTTTGAATTAGGTGGAATAGACTTTGACATCCACTAATTAGAAACGATTCCAAGAATAATACAAAAGAGAGATGTATGTGGATGATTGTTTCCAGTTAATTAGCAGATCTTTGTTTTGTTGAAGTATTCTGTTAAACATGTGAATCCTATGCCATGTGTTGTTTTCCTCAGCGATGAACAAATTCTTGGAAAATAAATAATGTTATGTTGGTTATGTATGTTTTCTCTTGTGTGCCTCTTATTCCTGTTTTATGGTTTCTGGTGTTCAGTTTTATAATTCATACTTTTTAGTGTATTTTTATTTCGTTCCTATTTTTACATTCGAAATTTGTTATATTTATTATACAGGGTTAGCCTAAAAGAAATAGACACTTTTAAAGTTTTACAGAATGAAGAGTTTTCATATTATGGTTGAAGAGTACGTCCTGGAGTTTACATTGCTAAGTTACAAGTGTTCTATGGGTGACCATTTTGTAACACGACAGATATCAATGCAATAGTCCAGTTCTCCTCTTCCAAGACTTTTCCCCTTGCACAGACAACCAGTTTCCTCACATTTCTTGCTCCAATCGTAGATTGGATTGTGGGTGTTTGTTTACCATACCGTGTTCTAAAACGACGTTGCACGATAGTAACATAATTTGTTTTTGCAAATTTAATCACGCAGAAAGCCTTCTCCAAATAGCGAACATACTGCTCGACTTACGTCAAGGGTGCTCACGTGATGCTGATGTCACGAAGAAAAACGAAAAGCGGATGTCGTAAACTTGGTTTTCTCTATACAACAGTACTAAATACTTTCTGGTGTAACAAACAAATTTCGATTTATAAAGCGTTTAATCTATTTCGTTTCGGCTAACCCTGCATTTTTACTTATTCTACTGATCCACCAGTTTCCAGTTTTCAACTTACACATCAATGAAAATATCTTCTTGAGGGTTTATTTTTAACTTTTCTTTTAAGTTCACGTTATTCATAGTAAGGCTAATCGGGACTGGACTTACAGTTTAAAGTGGGATCGTAAGCACTATGTGCCTCCACCGGATATCGAACCCGGAACTCCTTGATTACAAGGCAAGGACGTTTACACTACACCACCTAAAAGCTGCCTTTTGCTCTTCCTACGGCTCATACTCGCAGTGCTTCACACAAGCCTGCGACACTATTTCCATCTACCGGGCGACAACGGTGACGGGAGTTTCGGGTGCCGCGTCATATACACGTCAAGATATAGGTGGCCTGTTTTCCACTGACTGACCCTTATATGTTTATGTGTGTATGTACATTTATATAACATTTATATATTAGATGCAATGCAAGAGAACTTAAAATGGTTCACATTTATGCCAAAAGAAGTTCCATCAAATAAGAATGGAAATGCTCTTCTGGAGAGAAGCCCGATTTAAAATAGAATATATTGATTTGCCGTTTTAAGTCAAATTGAACATGCTGATTGAAAATGGAGTGTTTACAGGGACGGCAATAATTGACTAATAGCGACTTTTTATCAAGCGAACAAGCTCAATCGAGATATACTCATAACGTTGTAAGAAAATCTAGCTGTATCCCCCTTGCTTCATTACGACGCTGTATAGATTACTTTTCGAAGTCAATTTGCTCGTTGAGAAAGATACGGAAAATGCTAGTCGAGACTCGTATATGTTTGGGGAGGGGGTGGGTGATTTCATCTAACCCCCATCCACAGCCTCCCCCCACCCCTCGTTTTTCCAGCTGACAGAGCTCGTGAAGTTTGATCCCCAAATCTCCGGGATTAAAAAGTTTAAATCGTAAGCAAATAACACTGCCAATAGAGAGAGAGAGAGAGAGAGATAGAGAGAGCAGACAATCCAGGTTCTCCTGGGAAGGGAGGTGCTTGATCAGACAAGACGCGAGGTGGATGCTGCAAAAATAGAGAAATTTCGAGCAGTTTGTGAGAGGCAAGCAAACATCCTGTTACGCAATGTTGATCTTTAGAGTTGTGTGCCCTTGTTTAAATTGTGTTTCTTCCGATATCCAGATATCCCCCCCTCTCTTCCCTTCCACGAGTATTCTTCCGTTTCGTCGAAGATATCTCACGGGACAGAGGCAAATGTTCTCGAATTTGTATCCGTTTTCTCCTCCTCCCAACAAGACTCATCCTTGCTGCGAGACGAACAAAATTGGAAGCATAATCGATCACAGGAATGTTGTCCATTTGATTAATTCCGAGTCACGTGTTTTTAATGCAACTTTTTGTCAAGTTTCTAAACGTGTATTAGAGTTGTTCTTATGCGCGGGTAAGTACATATGGCACTGGAACGTTTCAGTTACTCTCTGTGTGAGTTTCCACAGGTATGCGCAGAAAAACTGTAACGTTCCAGTGTCATATTGTTATGTCCTAATATTTATGACATAAACAGAAATAAACATCTCAAGATTGGAATATAATCAAACGTGTAACAATGTACATGATTAAAACTTAAATCATCCATAAGACACATAAACAAAATGCATAATCGTTGTTATGCACAGACTATGTACATTGGCCATAACTGCTAGTTCACCATATACAATAATATATTTTATAATATATATCACATATCTACTCGAGTAATATTTCTGACTGGGGTTTTGACATTTTTTTTACGTACGGTTAATTAACAGAATGTGTACAGACTTTCAATCTCTAGAAATCCGGAATTAACTTCTATGATTTCCTGAATTTTCTTTGCAAGATGTGAAATGTTGTGGCACTATAAAATCGTCCTCAAGAGTCGAAACAATATATATATATATATGTATGTATGTATGTAAATATTCTTCATCGCTCATTGTTAAGCATATTTTGAAAGACAGCGGAAAAAAATTACTTCATTTTAAGTGATGGTTTTGTTCATAATTAAGAATATAATGCTGATTTAATAGCCGTTGGAGGTACATAACGGTTCGGACTCCACTTCAACTGTAGGTCCAGTCGCAATTAGCCAATCTATGCATAAAAGTGGACTTAAAACAAGAACTCAAAGTCTGGCCTTCCCAATGGCGTACTGGTAACTTAGTCGCCTTGTAATCAAGGGTTCCCGGTTTCGATACCCAGTGGAGGCACATAGTTGTTCGGATCCACTTTAGACGGTAGGTCCAGTCCCGATTAGCCTTCCTGTGCATAAAGTGAACTTAAAACAAGAACTCAAACTCAAACAGAAAATATGTGCCATTGGCAATAATGAATCCGCTCTGTGTGATTGCAGACGAAGGATGAAGGAGCGTTATTCGAATAACAATGAAACAAGACGACAAAGACCAAAACGCTACTTAAAATGTATGTGCGACAATTAAATAGCTTAGCTAAATCATGGCACAAACTGCGAATGAAAACCCTTTTAAAAGTTGCTTAAAAGCTCCGCAGTCGTGACTAATTCCTTTTCTTTCTTCCACTTTGCAACTTTGACATTGTTAAAGAGTCCACTAACCATTGAAAATTTAAAGTACGGCCAATTATGCCTTAATTGCTAGAAACTGGAACCCGAGAAATGAGCACCTATGCTCGCTGAGCCATAGAACAGACGCCTTGGACCATGCATTTCATACCACGATCATTTCTACTAATCTGAAACATCTTTCGAATTATACTTAAGGCTACTGTGGGAATTAACCTGTTTCCATTTTTCCTCTGGTTTTCTTTTCCACCCCACTGCTTCACTATCAGAAATACAGTTAAGGACAACGGAAGGAGTTAGGGAGAAGAGAGGAAATCTTTATCTCGTAAAAGAACATAGAAACTAGAGGTTTGGGATTATTAGAGAAGGAAAGTGTGATCATATTTCACCACGAGGCAGAACCATTAGAGTCTGGATTGTGGCTTCCTTATCTGTAGGTTGGATCGCAATGTTACCCAAGTGAACAATAAGAAATCCAGAGGTTTTTTTTCTTTTGGTTCCAGCGGTGAGCCTCTCCCCTCTTCTCCTTTTTTCTCCTCTCGCAACTTCCTGTTTCTTCTCTATTCTCTAAGTTGCACCCATCTCCTCATCTGTTTCTTTCTCCCCCTCTTCTTTCTCTTAACAATCTCCGTGGTTTCCTTGTCTCTTTCATATCCATAATACTCCCGTTTGTTTTTCTGCCGGAGTTTTTGAAAAGACAGCCATATGGTGCCGTTTCTGAGAGCAGAAGAAAAATCCCCGACCTATTATTGCATCTCTGGAGCCTTGTCTTGAGCCTTGAATTCATCACTTTTGTTTCACGTTGCTAGGTACCCTGCAATACCATAATCTTGTAACCTCAGAATAAAGTATTTGCTCTTTATGTTGAAAATGTTTGCAAGACCATTATAAGAGAAGCATTGGAAATTGTGCTCGTGTTATTCAAGTTCCCATCTCCCTTTACAGTCCTATTAATTTCATCGCCGTCGTCTATAAACTTACAAGAAACAAACATTGAATTACCCATTCTTTACAATTTTTAATCCATATAAATCAAGAGGAACCTTGGACTAGCATATTGAATGATCAGCCACTGAGGATTCCTGGTATGAGTCCCGGACTCGCAAGTGCCCTTCATTGATTTCATATACTCATCGGCACGATTAGCCTACAGGGGCATGATCAATGTAGTACTTGTATTACAGGTTGAGTATGTACATTGCAAGTTTTATTTTGAAAGAAAATAGGATTTGTGCACAACTTGGACTGATTTTAGTGCTCTCTTGTTTACTTTAACATCCAAACTTCTTCACTGATTATTGTTTCAGCAAAATTTCGTAGTTTTCTTCTTTTTATAAAATAATTTACAATCTTCTTAGTAATAATTGGATTTCGTATCAGTTGATGCGCCAAATGTAATTTACTGCAACCTCCAGCGCTCCGTAGACGTATATCTGACTTCACTGGTCTTTTATAGATCGTTTTGACAAGTCCTATTTGTTTGTGTTTGAATATGATGTTTCAGATAATATTGTTATTTTAATGTGATCTTTTGTGTTGATAATGGTACTATGCAAATGTACGATGTGATCGTACATTTTATTTATACAATTGAAGGTTAATTCACACATTTTATTTTGCCGTAGATTTGATCTTTTAAGCTTACATTGTTATTCGTGTGTGCTTATTATAATTTCCTAGAGAGCTAGCGATTGTTGATTTTCATGTAAATATCAAATATATATATATATATATACGATGCGTACTTTTAAAGTAAGTACCGTTTTGAAATTCCGCCGCTGCACCGCTGTGGTCGGTGTCCCGTTTATGCGCACTGTGTACCTACATCTGTTGGCAAGCCACAGACGCCATTGCGGCAACAATCGATCGTGTATACATTTGCTTTTGCGTATTTAAAATGCCTCCGCCGATTGAGAATCCCGCCGAATGTGAAATACGCGCTGTTATTCGTTTTCTTAGTGCTAAAGGCGTGAAAGCAGTTGAAATTCACCGTCAGATTTGTGAAGTGTACGGACAAAACATTATGAGTGATGGAATGGTACGCAAATGACCGAAAGATGACCGAAAGAATGTTCATGACGAGGAACGGAGTGGGCGAACGATTTGGTGCAGAAAGTCGACGAAAAAGTGAAAGAGAACAGACGATTCACAATTTCTTCGTTATCAGAGGAGTTCCCTGAAGTTTCAAAAAGTGTTATCTACGAAATTGTTACCGAACGCTTAAACTATCGAAAATTGTGCTCACGATGGGTACCAAAAATGACGACGATAGCCTCAAAATGGCCGTGTTGCAGTGGCTGTCAACTCAGGCGGCAAACTTCTATGACGACGGAATACAAAAGCTTGTTGTTCGATATGATAAGTGCCTTAATATTGGTGGCAATTATGTGGAAAAGTAGATAAAAGTGTGGTCTTTCATGTAACAATAAAAGCGTTACAAAAAGTTTACTTGTTTTTTGTACATATCAAAACGGTACTTACTTAAAAAATACGCCTCGTATATATATTTGAATATTTTCTGTGGTGCAATCAACATACAAGTAGTACCTTAATCAATGATAGTCTATGTAACTCTGAAGCAGTATATGGTGGCATGTTGCAACGAATGGTGGCACGTGTCAACAAATTGAGGCACGTGTTAACAAATTATGGCACGTTTTAACAAATTGTGGCATGTGTCAACAAATTGTGGCACGTGTCAACAAATCGTGGCACGTGTCAACAAATCGTGGCACGTGTCAACAAATCGTGGCACGTGTCAACAAATCGTGGTACGTGTTAAAAAATGGTGGTACGTGTTACTCAATGAGGGCAAATTGTAACAGATAGCAGTAACTTGTAAGAGATAACGGGATAACTTACAAGAAGTGATTGCCAAGAGGCGCATCGCAATTTGTATTAGGAATATTATCTTTATTTGTGTGTCTAACACTATACAGAGTTCGCAAACTTCGATCCCATTGAAACTTGTGACTGATGGGAATTGTGCATTCCCCGGCATGAAATGCAAAAACACACACACAAAACCACTTCTTGTCCCATCCATATGCTGAACATGCACGCTATTTTAAATGTGCACTCCGACAAACGGACGAAGCTCAACGTTATTCATAGGAAAAAAATACAGTCCTAAAAAAGGAAGAAAAACAGAATACCTAAATTTTAACGTTCTTGTATCGAACTTTGTAATATCGTTACGTTCCATATTTCGAATTCTAATGTTGCACATTCCAAACGGGCCCTGCCGCAGCTTTCATTAAAGCCACACGCATCCAGGTGCCTGCGTAAAACGCGCGAAGGCCGCATTAAGTGGACGCACATATCTCATTTGGTTTCCATCGCAATTTCTGCTACAAAGCAATGGTCACTAATGCCCAAAGCGTCGGACGGTTTTTCAGGGAAATTAAAACGTTCCCGAAACGTGTCTGTCTATGCATGCGCGTGCGCAAGTATTTTTCTGTCCCCGTGCCAGCTGCGAGGGAAAGTGTTAGATCGTGGTACCTGTGCAGGGGTAAGAGCGGTCGGAATTTATTCTCCAGTTCCTACCATCACAAGAGCCGGAATGTTTATAACGTAAAATTTTCCATAAATAATTTGCCATCTAGCATGTAGATTACAAAATCAATGACCGCTCTCCGTGGTGGAGTGTTTATAACAAAGCACCACAAAGCCAGAGGTCTCATCCATTTCATCAAATCATCGTTCATCTCATCGTCGCGATTAACCCAAGAGGTAGCGAAGCGTCTTAAAATAAGCAGAAAAGGAAAGAAAGATAAAATTAATGAAAAATTTGCGAAGATTTTCAACCTGTAGCGGCGATTTGGTGCCAAAACGTGGCAGGGGGCAAGGACAGTTTACTTATCTGACATAACTGTGAGTATTAGTTTGTACACTGTCATCAGTGGCATGTTTCCGAGTGGCTAATGAACTTCAACCACAGCTGAAATGACTTGGAAAGACAAGACATATTGATTTAGAATTGGAAGACAAGGTTTAGTTTAAGAAGCCATAGTGCGGGGGCAAAAATGGCAAAAAAATATAGGTGGGGCCAACTGCCCTCCCACGCCCCACTAATCGCCGCCATTGTTTCCACATGACTACAATTATTTATGACATTCCCGGGACAGAGTGTTAACTCTCACTACAGAACAATAACTTTCTGTCAGTAAGTTTCTGACTCTGATTGTTATTGTTTTGCAGTTTTCGAAAAGTTACTGTTAAAATGTTACTGAGTTGCAGTTATTGGTACTTGAAAAGTAAGAGGAAGTTATTTTTACAATTACTTCCTCCTGAAAATTTTTTTGCAAATAAATTACGATCATTAATTGCAATAAAATACATATATGAAGACTTACATGTGTTTTATTTATTTTTCTAGTGCGTAATATAAGTCTTCATATGTAGGTGCAACAAATAACGAGAGATGAAACAAGCAGTCAGGTTTGCTTGAATGATCAGATATTTTGTATTACTCTATATGTATGCATATGCCTTCAACACTTTACATTATTAAACAACAAAACATATTCACTTATAAATGAACAGTTCCAAGCAAGATAAGATCCACTCCCTCGACGATAACTTCTGTGTAGCTTGATTGCCACGATCCTTATGAATGCAGCAATCCACCAAAAGTTTGAAGACTTCAGCATGCAACGATGCATTCCTTGCCTTACGCTATTCTGCCAATATCCTATCACCTTAACATCCTAGAAGGACATATAGGTTGATACCAATATCCTTCCACCTTAACATTTATGGAGGATATACAGTTGGAAACGGAGCTGCAAATTTAGCTCTTCCCCACGTTACAAATTTTAAATTAAAACTTTTGTCGTGTAATAACCCTGAAAGTAACTGTTGATCAAGTAATTTCTGTTGCAAAAATTAACTCTGTTACAGGCAGAGCTACTTACTTTTAAAAGTAGCTAACTGTTGCTTGTAACTGCTTTACAAGTAACCAATTACTTCCAAACACTGCAACTTTGAAATATTTAAATAGATATGGACAGACAAATGCCCAGTGTATTGCAGCACAACGAAATTCATTTTCAGCACAGGCTGAACTCGATTCTTGTGGTTTTTATTTCCCTGGGTCTTCTTCAGTAGTTTCCCTGCGTTCTGTTGCCTTTTTTTGCTGAACTTGCCCTGTCACGTTCCACCCTATACCATTTCTCTTGCCTTCTTTCGGGGCTACTCTTTCCATTTCATTGTTGATATCGATTTTTGGAACCTTTTATCTTTATAATGCTTCGTTCGTCGTTTGCTCTCTGCAGTTCGGCTATGTTCGCATTTTAATTTCTCTTTCGTAAGCCTTTTTAATATGAAGTATCAGAGGGTGAGTTACATATATTTAACGGTAACATAATGACATGTTCCATTCGTGAATAAATTTGGAAATTAGCTACGGATGGATATTGATAAATATGTTAACAGTATTATTATTATCCTTGCGGTACAAATTTTTGCGTGTTCAAACTTTACAAAATATAATTTTTCTAAATCAATATGTCTTTTGTTTCAAAGTCATTTCGGGTGTGGTTCAAGTTCGTTAACCACTCGGAAACATGCCATTGATGACAGTGTACAAACTAATACTCACAGTTATGTCAGATAAGAAAAAACGTTCAAGAAACAATGTTGGAAGCGACTTTTGTGTGACAATAAGATATGATGATATCTTCACCGAAGATTCGGCGCTTCAAGACATGCTTGTTGCTTAGCATGCCTTCACAAATTTCTTCCCTTCATCATTCAGCCTCATTGTCGCGATTAATCTAAAGAACCAACAAATACAAAAGTAAAATGGATTTGATAAGATAAGGCTGTAGCCAGAAGGTGACAAATTTGTCAAGTATTCACGAAATTCCTATCACATTCTTAATCCCCTTTTGACAACTGCATCTTTAAATACGATTTTCTTTGTTTCCCGTGATTGTTACAGGCCTTAGTATCTTATTGATACGTACTTTCCCGCATACTACATATTCCTACGTTTGTAACTCGTAACAAACACTACTGGCCATATGCCTGTATACTCTGTCCCGGGAATCTCTGGAGCGACCGTATGAAAACAAGTCTCTGAGCAAGTGGTGACTCGAGAAGGATTGACCAATGAACACATGAGAGGGAAAGGTATTGCATGAAAGGGGTCAACTCGAGTGCATCTATCAGCCATTTGCAGCATCACGCACGGCTTTAATCCATCCAATCGCTTCCACCACTTTTCTACCGTTATGCGTGGCCTTGCTCCACGCATTCTCTTTCACACTCTCAAATATCTAGTTTGGGTGAGTGGTTAAGATGGCGGAGGTCTCTGGTTCAAATCCCGCGACTTAGGTTTCTACAGTGGTTCTCCTTAGTTACTTCAGACGAAGGCTAGGATGATACATTTAACGCAAGTCTTAAACCTCACACTTCATCGCTATGTTTAATTTGACGTGTACCTCCTCGATGGCGTAGTGGTAACGTCGTCGCCTTGTAATCAAGCGGTCCCCTGTTTCAATACATTGTGGAAACACAGTGGTTCGGATCCAATTTTAATCCGTGGGCCCAGTCATAAGTAGTTGATCTGTGAATAAAGTGAACTAAAAAATAGAACTCAAATGCTTAACTTGATGGTGCATATATGCGACGTCAATTGGATACACAAAATCAACCCTTTTACTTCAAACAGTGTATGTGGGAAGAGAAGGGCTTTTATTGAGTCCTACTCTCACGATTTCACTGCGGAATTATTAAATTAATTGCAAGACTTAGAAATCCCAATAGCTGTTCATATTCAATCTACAAGATTAATAAAAAATTCCCTTTCATGCGAACGATATCGACAAGTATATCAATAGCAGAAACGTAAAGTGATTTGCAGATCCTACATTGTGCGGCAATTGACGTGGACAAAATGCATGCATACGAGTCGGCTTTTTTTTTTCCAGTCTAGTGCAGCAGCAAGACAGGGAATTTGAAGCTAAATAAGCGAATGCTTAAATGCATTGAAATTGATGTTGTGAGTGAATGTATTGATGCTGTTTTGGAAAGCAATATTACTGCTTTATGATCAGCAAAGGGCTGGGAAACATGTTGGCATGTTTGAAGTTGCATATTACCTTCCGAGTTGAGTATATCTTGCTTATTTGCAAATTATTATGGCTTCTATTGTGCATCCTAAGCTGTGGTCAAATTACACCCATACCTTTACACTGCTACGATCTGCCCACTGGCGTACGCAGTGCGGCTATGCCCCCCTCCTCTTTCGAAATTTGAATCAGCATTTTAAATAAAAACAGTGAGGAACTTGGAAAAAACCAGAATGGTAAATGCAAACCCGCTTAAAATAATCCAAGATAACCATTATTGATAGTGGAAACTTGTAAATATACTAAATATCTTATTGTGTATATCGCTCCCTAGAAAACAGCTGGGTACTGTCCAACTTTACAATTCCAGCCCTCACGAAAAAAATCCTGCGTACTCCAATGCTTTTGCCAACGCTAATTCGTCAGGTTACAAGTGTTGTAATTTTGAACTATAAATGCCTACCTTATTTGTCGGTCTTATTTCTGTTTGGTGTATTACTTTTTAATCTTTACCTGTCATTATAAATTCCTTACTTTTTTATTTAGGAAGAATATATATATTAAGTATAGTTGCATTTTTGTTACTTTTGGCTAATCGCGACGATGAGAATGAGTGATGTTACATGAAATTGATGAAGGGGCACTCACATAGATCACCCATGGCCATGACGTTCCCAACGGATTTGCTCGGTTATTGTTTTGGGGGTAGCCTATATCTAATTATGAACCAAAGTGAATATTTACACTATCACACATTCTTGTAATTTATTTGCTAGAATCCTATCTTTCAACGTGGTATTAGGGGGAATTTCAGATACAACATAAGGAGTATGGGGAAGACCACAGAAAAGATAAGCAAAGTGCTTAGAAAAGCGGGCATTAAAACTTACAGGAAGGGTTGGGAGAGAAGCATCTTAAGAATAGCGAAGAATGCAAACAAGAAAAAGGAAAACAGAGAAGAGGAAGAGGAAGGGATTATCTACGATGTGAAATGTAAAGAATGTCAGAGTGTGTACATAGGAGAAAAGAAAAAGAGGCTGAAAGACAGGTTGAAACAACATAGGGATGTACGACTTAAGAGAGAGAGAAATGCGATATTTAAACACACGAGAGAAACAGGACATGACATAGAGTGGGATGAGGCTAAGCAGATAGGAAGGGAGAAGAGAATACTAGAAAATGGAAGGAGGCCAAGGAAATAGAGAAGAAAGGTGAAGACGACACACTGAACTGGAATGGGTGACTGAAGATAAACAAGGAATGGAGGACGGTGTTAGAAAGAGTGGAAAGGAAGAGAGAAATAGGAGAGAAGAAGGAAGAAGATATGAAGGAAATAGAGCGTGAGATAAAGAGTCCAACTACATTAACTTTCAGTTGAAAGTACAGTTGACAAGGGAAAGAATGCTAGAATGTTCCAGATCAACTTTCTAATAGTCTGGAGGGGAGTAATGTTTGTGTATATATATCGTCCTGTCTTGTCTTGTTACATTTGTACCTGGTACAGAGTCTGAAGAAGACCTTGCTAGAAGGTTGAAACGTTACGTTTAGTTTATGTTTTATAATGAAATAAATTTCTGCCTTGGTCAGCGTATTGAGTTTTTCATATCATGGAAACAAGGCTTAATGGTGTTATAATACAATCCCAGTGTCCTATGAACTTGCACTGAAAGGCTGTTGCAATATCACTTTCCTTATCAGTGTGCTTGTGATAACATCGTCTCTATTCATCACGCATTCATCTTTAACACGACGCCAAGCTTGTTGTTTCCTTGTCATGCCAGCGAACCTATGAGCTGCAGCCCCCAAGACAAATATCGTGAGAATGTGGCGTTTCCTCTATCGGAGGTGTCATCTGATACAAAACTGTGGGTTGGTATAATTAGCAGTACAGATGTACCACGATAAGAACCTTGTTTAATGCATCCCCCCAAGCACAGAGGAGGAAAGTTTTCGTGATATTACTCTTTTTGCATCTTCGCCTCCACATGCTGCCGGGGGAAATCCCAAGTGTCAGAGAGCGTAGGTCACGCATTGTTGGTATCACACACGACACGAGCGTGCAAAACATGCCACTCTTGCCTTGTGACCAAACAACCACAGATGCTGCTGCCATGCTTCTCGCTATTAGCATGTCACAGCGGTCCGGAGTGTCGTGCTCGCGAGCGGGGTTGTCGTTCGGTGACAACAACGCCCAGGGGCTGTCATTAGTTGACCGCAAAGTCATCAATCATTGAGAATGAATTATTTCATTTCCATTATTTCGCTGCCATACTCAACGTAATACGATTATATCCATTATGCATCATTGTCATGCACTGTACACATTAGACGAAGCAGGGTTTCTATATTAAAGTACTTTGTGGACAAATTGTGGTACAAAATGCATTCCAGAATGTGTGTCTCAAGTAGTGTTGGCTATCACACATTTTAAACACGGTTACCGAAAACTTTTAAGCTAGTCTTTGGCCGTTATTCTCGAACCGAGCAACCAAAGGTCGTATAAATTTTACTGAATCACATTCCCATTGCAATAGCTACTTAAAAATTGCTGGAATTACGACGGACCATATCAGTTTGTAGTTAAATTTATGAATCTAGGTTCACGGTTAATGTTGCCTATCTCCGATGAACCTTGCGGAAAGAAATTCGGTGTTTATACGGCTATTAATTTCGCCGTGTGGTTGTTCGGTAATCGAAAGAAATAAACGTCCAGCTATGTTTCTTGGGTAAGAATTTGCGAGTTGGGGAAACTGTATTTTTACAGTAAAGGAAACGCCACTGATTAACTCTGCAAAGGTGTAACGGGTGATCTTCACTGAAGGTCCTGGAATGTCAACCCCTTTGGGCTCAATTTTTAGGGTAACAAGTCTCTGGCGCCTGTAAAACAGTCAGTGTTATCCTGTGTGGAGTTTATTTTGCGTCGTCCACACGTTATTGTTCCTTCACCCATCTTCCTTTGAACCGATCTCCGTGGCGCGATAGTTAGCACAGCGCGCTACGACACCATGGGTTCCGGGTTCGAATCTCGGTCTGGACATGGGTGTTCATTTTAAGCCTTCATCATTTCGTCACTCACCCTCATCGTCGCGAGTAGTCACAACTAGCAGATAAAGATGTAAAATAAGTCAATCCAATCTTCTCCGTTGGGTCCTATACTGAAGTGGTAACGTCGTTGCTTTGGAATCAAGGGTCCGGTCTTCCCTACCCGAGGGACGCACATGGTAGATCAGTTGATTAATGGGTGTAGCTTATTTTACTTCACTTTTCTGCCACTTTTGGCTAATTGCGAAGATGAGAATGAATGGTTATGGTATCGGTGAAGAGACTGTCACTAACATATAGGTACGACGCAACACGAGCTACACAGAGGATTATACGGGCTGGGTGTCCAGACGCCAGAGCCTCGCTAGACTACAAAATGCAGTCCAGGGTGTACTACGTAAAAGAGAGGTTGACATGTGGGTGTTTTCGGAAAGAGTCACCCATTACACCCCGCGGGGTAGTTCGGGTCCCACTTTAAACTGTATAACCTGTTCTATAGCTCTTTTCCATTCTTACGGCGGGCGCCCTATAAGCTGGCAAGGAAAGTGGAGAGCGGGGAAGCAACCAATCCAGCGCGATAAGAAACGCAGCAGCCAGTAGAACGAAGTTCACGTAGTACATTTTTCAGCCGCGTCGAGAGACACCACTGCTGCTGTCTGCTTGGTATGCGGCGTAATCCCCGCTACCCATTTCCCTTGCCAGAACTAGGGCCGGCCGCCGTGAGAGTGCATAAAGTGGGCTTAAACTCAAAGAAAAAGAAGCTTTCGCTCATCTAATCTCACCGCTATCACTCCCATCGTCGCGATTAGCCAGAGGTGACAGAAAACGACGTAAAATGGAAAATCAACAATTAACTCCCCAGGTTTTGGAAAGAAGGATCTACCAGCAACAGTTCATTAAACTTACAATCCCACACGCGGTGGTCCTTTTACGCCACGGGAAAGAAGCTGTCAGCTTTACAGATGTGGAACACCCTCCCCCTCCCCCCCTCCCCCGCAACCCAGCCTTCTCAGCGCAGATTTATCTCGGTTCCTGTTTCCTTCGGAAACTACCTCCGCGAAACTTTCTTCCGATCTTTCTTATACCGGATTTCTGTCGACCGCAATCGACCTCCAAGTGGCCGCTCGGTGAAGGCCGCCCTGGCGGGGGTTTTGTGTGGTTGTGGACATCGGGAATCAGGGCACGAATCTCGCAAGGTTGGTCCTTCTTGTGATGTTAGTGGAATTGTCGGGATTCTTGCAAAAGACTCCGGGCTCCGGTATTAGCAGCGCTGGTCTGGAGGCGGTACTTTTTGACGGGTGGATTAGAATTTTCCAAGGCACCGGAGATTTCTGATCAGCGCCTGGTACTTTTGTAGAATAGCTGAGGAGGTTAGCACAAGAGTACAAAAACAGGATATGTAATCAGGAACCAGTGTGTACACAGGTACGTCTGCAGGATTTTTTCCATAGTGGAGCAAACGAGGCATATATCCTTCCTACAACAGCGTTGCCCCTCAATAAACACTTCTTCAGTTTGAATTTTTGACGTACAGTCACCGGCAAGAAAAAGGAACACCTAGATCCTCAGATACTCGCTTCTCTGAAAGGCATTATGTGTATTGCCTAACTATGCGGCGGTAGGAGAAGTTGCCATTGAAAATTGGCTATTAAAACCCGGTTAGTGTCGTAGAGTTAGGCACACATACGAGGGTCACTATTTATATTTTGAGCCTAACAATGAAAAAACAGGAATTTTGCATTCAAAACTGCTTGATTGTTTTTCGAAGTATTCTCCTTTATGGTCAATACACTTTTGCATTCGTTCGAACCATTTGTCAAAGCAGTTTTTACAATCTTCTTGAGACACCCCCATAATATGGTTTTTGAACGCATCAACGGCGTCTTCGCCGACGAAAATCGTTGTCCACGCAATTTATTCTTGACATTCGGGAACAAGAAGAAGTCATTGGGTTCCAAATCAGGACTGTACGGCGGATGACCCATCAATTCGATTTTTTGACTGTTCATAAAGTCGGTTGTTAGACGAGATGTGTGACAGCTGGCATTGTCTTGATGAAAAATGATCTGACGGCGTTTGTTTGTTTTCCGTATTTGACCGAAGACCTCTGGCAAACAAATTGTTGTGTACCATTCAGAGTTGACCGTTCTACGTTCCTCTAAAGGCACAGTTGCCACATGACCAGTTTTCCCGAAAAAACAGGCGACCATTTGTTTCGATGTGCTTCGAGCGCGAACAACTTTTGTTGGATTGGGTTCATCTTGAAACACCCATACAGTCGACTACTGTTTACGTTCCGGCTCATTTGCATATATCCATGATTCGTCACCTGTTACAATCTTATATACGTCTTTTGAAGCACCACGATTGTATTTATTGAGCATTTGTTTGCACCAATTGACGCGAGCGTCTTTTTGAGTCTTTGTCAAATTGTGTGGGATCCAACGAGAATATACGTTTCTCACAGCTAAATGATCATGTAATATTTTATATATGCTGGTGGAACTAATGCCTATGGTTGCCTCAATCTCACAGTATGTCACATGACGATCTTGCAGTATTAGGTTTTGCGCAGCATCAATGTTTTCTTGAACAACAACTGATTTTGGACGACCTTCGCGAATCTCGTCGGTGAGCGAATGGCGGCCACAATTAAATTCGTTATACCAGCGTTTCACAGTGGCAAAGGATGGGGCTTCATCGCCAAATGTGGAAGTAAGTTGATCGATGCACTCTTGTCTTGATAATCCACGTCGAAAATAGTAAAAAATCATCGCACGTAAATGTTCACGAGTTAATTCCATGTTATTGTTGTCGCGCAATCTCCAAGGCAACATAAACAACACAAATGAAGCTATTGACAAAACATTTGAAGTACGTTATGGTCAATAATGCCAGACGATTCCGTGCAAACGTCAAATCGCGCCTAACTTCAATCAGTGTTGCCAATGCTCAAAATATAAATAGTGACCCTCGTATATATTTCTTTATCTGATGTTGACAAAGTCGCATGTAAGGGCTAGAGGGTGATTCAAAAGTTCCTTAACACCCCCTATGAAAAGTAAAGGAGTTAGGCTGGGACCAATTGGCTATGATAGAAACAAGTTAGGCTTAGGGGGAACCACATTGGTGTGTTCCAAGCGGACGTCCGCTTATATTGGTGGCCGCCATATTGAATTGAACTAAAAACTTTTATATGGGTTTGGGTTGAGCTGGTGTTTTAAGTCCACTTTATGCACAGTAAGGCTAATCGGGACTGGGCCTACAGTTTAAAGTGGGATCCGAACCACTTGTGCCTCCACCGGGTATCGAACCCGGGACCCCTTGATTACAAGGCGGCGACGCTACCACTGCGCCATCGGGGAGGCCCCCAAAAACTTTTATATGGGAAGGGGTGATGTGATATATATATATATATATATATATATATATATATATATATATATATATATATATATATATATATATGTATGTATGTATGTATGTATGTATATGCACTGTTTTCTCACACCTGATAATGATACATTTGTTACAATCATGCAGTCATAACGTTTTCCCGATTAAAGATAAGTTGAATAAAACTTCACCACTGCATTTCTCGTGAAATTCTAAACAGATTTGATTCTAGTCTGACTGCCACGCGAGAAACTCGGGTTTGGTGATATAAGTTCGGAATTTTTCCGGCTTCGTATCCACATAAAGCGGCTCTAGGGTTCACCCAGCCTCAAATCAAACGGTCCTCCGTTGGGGGTGGAGGTAAGGTGGCAGCATCGTGGTGCTAAACTGATCACATCACCTTCAACATGACCGACATCGAAAATAGGAGAGGCCCTATCTTTACATATCCTAAATGTGTCTTCAGGGCACGGTGCTATATGCACAGGGAACTTTACCTTTACCTGTATATATTGTATTATTCGTTTCTGTACCCCTGAGTAACTACGTTTATTTTTTACATACGCATATAAGAACTCTCTACTATGTCAACGGCTACAGGGCCCCCCATGGGCTTAGTTGTCTCCGGGTCCCCCCGCACTGCGGGTTTTTGCGGCTTGTAGATCCGGCACTGAACACAGGAAATCCTACTGGTTTGTTACGGTGCAAGTTTGTTCCGCAGAATGAAATCATACCAATTATGTGAGGAATTATATAAGCACTGTGAATCTGGACGAGTTAAATTCAGAATTAACCCAGAACCCAGAAACTATTTCCTGACTAGTCAAATAGTTTTTGTTTACATGGAATTTGTATTTACACTCAGCTAAGTACAGTAGATGCAACAGTTTATTTAAATCTTAGCTATGGGGATGCTTTTAACAGTTTTCAGATTTTTTTTATTTAGATTTTTTTATAACCTACCTTGAAGTCTAGTTCTGATTCTCGCTATATTATTTAATACCATGTAATAATATTCGTAATGGGCATATTATTCACCCCTTACACTAAAAATGCTGGTGGTAAAGCGACACAAACAGTGTTCCGACGAGGTTTCAACTACACTGGTGAGAGTTAAAACTAGGTGGTGTTGAAATTGACACTACGGAAGTTAAATGTTGACAACAATGTGGTATGGACCTCGTGGGACCATTGTGTTGTTTTGACACTACTGAGGTTAAACATTGACCAAAATGTGGAGTGGATTTCCTGGGAAATTTTTTGTTGTTTTAAAGTTACTGATGTTAAACGTTGGCCAAAATGTTGTGAGGACTTCCAGGTATCACTATGTTGTTTTAACACTAGTGAGGTCAAACGTTGGCCAAAGTGTCATCTTCACCTTCTGGGACCACTGTCTGCCCTACTCAATACTACTCGGCACAATGCTCCATAGCAGTATTCAAACAATAGATTTTGATTGATTGATTGATTTAGTTTATTTTACTTCGCGTTTTGTGCCTCTTGGCTAATTTGCGAAGATGGGGATGAGTGATGAAATGATGAAATTGATGAATGGACATTCACAAACAACCAAGCCCGACCAGGATTCGAACCCGGGACCCTTGGCGTCGCAGCGCGATGTGCTAACCACTCGGCTCAAACAATAGAACAGCTTACCATTGCATGTACAGATATTACAAGCGATTGACAATATCACTACCTACTAATGATCAACTCTAGCCAAAGAAGTTATTTAGACAAACTAGATCTGTACATTACATACCAACAAAATTGTCCATCCGCGAAGAAGCCCGAAGGATTCAAAATATACAAAATGCATTTCTGTACTTGCGTCTTGCATAGTAGAGAAATTTAAGAATACGACATGCTAATGGCCATGTGGAGTCTGGTTCAGCAGACAGCCAAATCCATGGTGATGCTGAGATTTAGACAAGGGTACAAGAATAGCAGATCCTACTCAATCCCACACTGACATGGTAACGTTGTCATTCTTGGAGAATCCACCCTTGAAGCGAAGCGGGAGACATTTCTACCGTAATCATCTGATTGCCTTCCCCAAAGCAACCCTCCCACCACCACCATGATGCATTTCTCCTCACGCACATCAGACAGAAGACACGGATCCCCCGTCTCCCTTCAACGTTATATCCGAAATGAAATTGTTGAATGCAAATTCAGTAACAAATAATATTCTCCCCCACAGCTCAACTTTTCCATAATTCATGGAGTTTTCTCCCTTTTCATTGTACGTCCCCCTGCAGTCTGCCAGTATCTTATGACAGTGACGTATCATCCCCCTCCACGTCTCACTTCAGCTGTTCTTTTGCTCCTACGCTTAACCGCCCCACACTTCTACCGCTCTGGTTTCTTACCGCAACATCCTCACATAGAGATACAAGAACATCTTAGATGTTGCTCTTTGTGATGAAGTTCTTTTGATTTCGTTTTGTCGACGGCGATGAACATGTCTGCTCGCTCCTACAGCTGTATACCGAGGTCATATTGAAACAGTTCCCCGTTTACCCTCGCGATCCTGGGGTAGCATTGGAAATCTGTCTCACCATCAAACAAGAACTCTCGCATACTGCAACAAAAGTGGTGTTAAAGTGACACAGACAGTGGTCCCAGGAGGTCCACACCATACTTTCGTCAACGTTTTACCTCAGTTGTATTGAAACAACATAGTTGTCACAGGAGGTCCACACCACATTTTGGTCAACGGTTAACCTCAGTGATGCAATTTTTAATCTCAGCACTAATAAAACATCATAGCTAAATATTTGAAATCAACACCTTTTTAACCGCACTGATGTTAAATGTAACTAAAATGTTGTGTGGACGTTTTGGTACCAATTTCCGTGTGGCATTAACACTAGTGTTTTTCAGTGCACTATGCAACTGTGTAAGTTCTTTCATGATACTAAATCCTATCCTGTTGAAACATATATTATCATGTTTGGTTCACATGAGCAATAACAACATTTGATAACACGTGACATCAATATTGAAGAAGATATACGTATGTGTCATATGTAAGAAACGTTATTAGAAACAAGTGTGGTGTTTGTCACTGCGGTGCCCATGCATGCACATATGGTAAGCCTATGTCCGTCTATCCATACGACAATTGCACATCAATTGCATACCCATGGATAATTCAACAATGAAGTGCTGCAAACATAGCTCCGACGTATTTGAAATTGTTCAAAACTCTGTCTTCAGCTTGCAAAGAAACATTCTTTAGGGGTATATGGTGACGGAAGATGTAGCAACGAGAAAAATCTGATACCACTTCCACTTTAAGAGAAGGGACATATTTCATCGCTGGCGAGACCTCAGCCTGAAACGTCCAGGACCATAGAATCACAAATGAGGACGAAGGTCGCCATTTCACATTTATTTATTTTTATTGATGGTCGAGAAGGCAAGATTTGTGGTCTCCTGCTTCTTTTCCCAGCCGCGTGTGAAGATGCGTGGGGAGTGCCTACACATACACGTAGCTGACTAAGGGCTAACATGAAAGAGGGGCGAGAACACATCTCTTTTGACGGCCTCGAAGAAAGACCATCGCAATTCCAGGCTTCCGTGGCGTATAATTTCGAAATTTCTTCAAATGCCAACGGCTATTTCCACCACACGAACAGATTTACCACTATCCGACCACATGAACGGACAAGTCACAGGAAGAAGATGGATGTGTCTGCTGTGCAGTTTTCTCCAAAGATAAACCAGTATTAAAGAAAAACTTTTCCGTCAAGACTGTAGGAGCACAGCAGAATAATGACGTTATTTTACGTACGTTTTCCAATGAATAAACTAACCGTATAATGCAATTACTTATGTCCGTACAGTCCATATTTTTTAAGGACATCCTCGAAATACATGGATTTTATGATGACTTGGTAAACTTTCTTCAAAATTTTTGTATTCAATAAACCTACAGTAAATTGTACACGTTAATTTCGTTGGCTACATTCCAAACGATATTTCAATTTTGTTTAGGGGTGTAATGGGTGACCCTTCCTGAAGACACATAAATGTCAACTTTCCATCCACGTAGTACACTCTGGACGTCATTTTGCAGACTAGCGAGGCTTTGGCGTCTGAACTCACAAGCAGTGTAATCATCTGTGGAGCTATTTGTGTCCAATCATCCATCTCATTGAATCGCAAATCATCTTCGCGATTAGCCAAAAGCGAAGAAAAAGCTAAGTGAACTATACTAATTCAATCCTTCAATGTTTGCCATTTCTCATCTTTTATTGCCCTTGTAACTGGGATGATGAGGATGAACTGGGAATTGGTGATGGGAGAAACATTATGATGCATGTTCGAACCTAGAACCTCTAATTTCTCAGATCTTTACACAGACAACTCCGCCACAGGGTCGTTCTACAAGCATTATCCTCAATATCTCCTCTAAGAAATCTAGCAATTAGGCCTACCGTGTTCAGTAGGTTTGCCTGCTGCCTTGTAATCAAGAGTCCAAGGTTCGATTCCTGGTAAAGACACATTGCATAGCGGTTCGGGTCTCACTTTAAATCGTAGGTCCAATCTCGATTAACCTAACTTTTAAGCTTTGATTCTATTCGTCATATTTAGCGTCGCTTTTCTGCCACTTTTGGCTAACCGCGACGATAAGGATGAGTAATGACATGATGAAATTAATGGAAGGACACTCACAAAGAACGCCCAGTCCAGGATTCGAACCCGGGAACCCTTGCGTCGTAGCTCTGTGTTAACCACTGCACCACGGAGGCCGGCTTTTAAGCTTTGAAAGAGAACGAGTATTTATTTTTTACCCCAGCAGTCTCCATAGACAGAGTCTTCCCAGGATTTAGATCCTAGATAGAAACGAGAAGGGTACAGAGATAGCCGTGTACTACATAGACCGTTCAACCACAAGCGCAACCCACCCTGCCGTTTGAAGTCCGAAGAGACAAGATATTAATGCATAAAACTATTTGCGTAATAAATGCGGGCAGGCTTTATCACGCAGTCGCCGTTCTGTCGTATCGGATTCCCGGCGTTTCTGTTAATAAAGCGACCGCTTCGGCGTTTCGCATTGAAACGGTCTAATGCAGCCACCGCTGTGGCCATTGGTTCAATACCGACGCTCCCCGCGAGGGTGATGATTCACTTGATTTACTACAGGCCGTTTCCTTCACACAAATACACATTCTTCGGTTTATTCGAGCGGGATAATAAATTTTACTGCAGTTTCGATCCGATTGCTAACAGAAATTCCTAGCAAACTGACTCGACGTTTATTTCGTTGCCCAGCACAGCCCCCCCCCCCCCGCTTCCATTTCTCCCTTCGGTTTACAGTTATTTCATTATCTTACGGCAGTCTGTCTCTTTATATTAGCCACCCCTAGTTGCTAATATCGGCCACAGAACCCAGAGGGGACGGTTCAGGTTCATATACTCCCGGGTAACAGAGAGAACTTTGCACAATGCCACAATGGCCGACGGTATCTCCCTTTTGGGCTTGTTTATAAACTAAAGACGCATTCAACTGAACTGAACCTGTAAATCCTGTGGCACACAGGAGCCGCAATTTTGTCATACTTAATCCTGTAGAAGTTAGAGGGTATACAGTGTGTACTTTGCAAGATGCCATAAAAATATATTTAGGGATGCAAGGATGTTCACAATATCAGCCATTTGTGGAGAATACAGTTGACAGAAGAAGAACGTCCCAGGGTCATATTTGAGGATGAATCATTTAAGAATTGATCTAAATAAAATAAATACTCTGGAATGTACTTACAAGAACATGCACGTGTTCGACCATTCCCGATCTAACGTTCCATGAAGCTACTTGTTGGGACAAACCGATTCTTTTTTCTTAGTGCAAGGTTTAGACTGCTACTGCTGTTTTTGTTTGTGTCACATTCTATTTCCACCTCCTTCGTTAATCGTGACGATGAGAATGAATGATTAAATGGATGATGGGGACAAAGAATCCATGGAACCTCTGGCTTTCCGCACACGCTGCTGCGATTGCTGAAAAGGTCCTTTACTTCGTTAACGTCCAAGAACTGAAGGAAGCCGCCGCCACGAACTCGGGTGGGGTTAAACAGCGGGCGAGTTCTTTTCGTCCAACCACACTCAACCTTCAGCCAATGGACGCAGTTGCCGTTCTGCTCTTCTACTCCACGTGAAGTCTCAGTCACATGACTGCGGATACGCTGTTGCTGTCGTGTCAATATGTTGTTTGCAACTTCAATGTGGAGACCTTTCTCCTTTCGCAGCTGGATAGTAGATGTGGCAACACTGTGCGTTGAATGTGATTGTTGTAGCTGGTGAGCGCGCTCCATCGACTTCAAAGCCAGCCGGCCGTTAACGAAGCTAGCGCGTCGATTATAACTGCTGCTCCGTTCCCCTTCCAGGCGCTCCCATTCCCTCTCGTGTTCATTGGTGGAGCCGTGTCGCGTCACTACTTGCGCAGAGACTTGTTTTCGTTCGCTTGCTCCAGAGATAACCGGAACAGAGTATAGGCGCAAGAGATTAAAGACAGTCAAAAAGTGCAGCGAATTAGAAGGGGCTATTATGTTCATATTGACATTTGGTATGGTTATACGCCGTATATCACACAAGTATTTGCTACATGTACAGCTTGAAATAAGGTATTTAGTAGGTTGCAGAGACAGAAGAAAGCAGAGTTCAGAATCGCTGATTTATTTAGTACACCAAATGAGGTTTCCGTTTTTGTTATATATATTGCTTCATGAACCTTTATCCGATAAACTTTTTTTTTCTGAAGAAGCATCCTAAACTGAAATTTCCTGCAGTTTTGCTTAGAGCGTTCGACTTGCACAACAGAACACTACCTTATTCAGTATTTGTCGGATAGCGTTCCCTTGAGTCCCGCAGCTGTCCTTTCCCCAACATTGCCAAAAGCTATCACAAACGCATCTCGGCAGTGTATTATGTGAAGAAGCCATCCGTATCAGAGTGGATGATGCTTTTTTATGACGGACATCAAGACCCACTTATTATTCCGGTCAGTCCGCGGTCCCTTGTTCGATGCCCGGGGGAGTGAATTTTATGTGCTGCTGCTTCGAAGGATGGAGCCGAAGAAAAACGGGGAAGTTGGTTAGGACGGCGAAGGGGGGCTGCCCCCCTTTGTGGGCAGGGTGCGATAAGCTGTCCGTACGAGCTGTAACGTTCCCTCATTCCACGTCCTAAATGGTCAATATTAGCTACGTGAAGGAAATAAAAGTCCACATAACGCGACGAATTGCGGAGGCTGCCACCCCCCTTCCCCTCCTGACGTATCGCCTGGGGCCTTATTCTTCGGGCAAATCTTCCGTTGCGATGTGGTCTGTTATATTGTGCCTCGTTTTATATCGTACTTGTTGATATGCTTCGGCTTATATGACTGCAACTTCGAACTTGCTGCTCGTAACGAGAGGTTTTGGCCATATAAATGAAAGAAGTATATATTTAAAATGTGGGGGAGAAGTGGATATTGTGGGCAATGTGCGACTTTCAAAGACCAATTGCTTAAGTTCTTTTTATACGTTTACTTGAGTGTCATGGTTTCTTGGCGCAATGACTCTAACTGGAATAATTATTAAAATGCAAGCTTAAATAACTTCTTTATTTGCACTATCAAATGTCTATTACTAAAGGTACAGTTGCATATATCTTAGAAATATACCTTCCAAGCAGCTGGTGGAAATTCACACTTCCAGTACACTTACACAAATCCTGCAAACCTGTTACTACACCCTGTGTCGGTAATCTGTGGAGCAAGGTTGCGCATAACGATA
The DNA here is from genome assembly GCF_977018435.1 of Lepisma saccharinum. Classification (NCBI taxonomy): domain Eukaryota; kingdom Metazoa; phylum Arthropoda; class Insecta; order Zygentoma; family Lepismatidae; genus Lepisma; species Lepisma saccharinum. The sequence goes on from NC_139253.1 coordinate 39,586,597, forward strand.
GAGAAGGGGGAGAAAGCGAATGAAGTGAGCCAAGCAGTGAGCGATGCTGCAGACGGCTGGTAGCTGCAGCCGCGTTTTCCCTCCATGCAGTCACTCACCCTCTCACACGTTCATTGGTCGAACTTTCTCGAGTCACACTCATAAACGTTTTTTCGTTCGCTTGCTCTAGACATATGAAGGTAGGGCCAACATAGTTTAATTTCGGGTACTTATCTAGGGGATGTGATTAGCACCACACTCCGGCCGCCTCTAACCCCTCATGCACCCACTCTTTGGATGATGTATGAACTCCAAAGGCACACTATGTAGGAAAGTCCTACCTGAAATCATCACCCACTCCTGGAATCGAACCTGTGTCTCCCGCATGACTGAAATATACAAATACATATATGTACTCGTGTATATATATGTGTGTGTATGTATAAACTCATATCTATACATGGATATTCATATATATATATATATATATATATATATATATATATATATATATATATATATATATATATATTAATGGAAACTGGGAGTGTGCAAAGGGGTGCTAACATGAATATAATGGGTGGGCAATCGCCGTCTTCTGGCGCCACCAAATTCCTGAGGCCTTCGCCTACCCGTAATCGTCATTACATTCACAATATTAGATTCACTGATATCTTCGTCCTTTCTATCTGTGAAACTATGCAACGTTAATTAACCACTAAACAATAATAACAATGTTTTGCTGTTAGGTATCCTTGTCTGCAAGAAAACTTCACCGTTTAACTAACGAACATCAACAACAAGCCGAGCGTGCCCGTCGTTTAGCAAGCAACCAGAGAACAATGTGGTTCAAGTCGTGAAATTCCATTGAAAGGGAAATCCTAATCCTGCAAGAAGAGACGCCGAAGTCTCCATTGTTCCGGTACTTGGAGATGGGGTCGGGACGTCTTGACCCCCCCCAGCACCTTCAGTCATGCCTCGGCGGTCGTGCGCCCCCTTGGTGGTCGACATTTCGTTGCCGTGCTTTTGCATTGTCCGGGATGCCTCATCGTGACCTCAGTTCGTCACGCCTTGTGGAATCTGGAGGATCCTATTCGGGGCATCTTTGATTCTTATTTCGAGATCCTCTTTCTCCAGATAAAGTTAAATTCCTCTGCGGGGTGAACCTTTTGACTTTCTTCGTAAATCTTCACGATCTTCATGTATCCTTCCCTTTCTGCTTGCTCTTCATGGGTATTACTGATCGCACAAGACTCGAACAACTTTTTCTGATGAAACCCTGCCCGTTGTCTTCTGACGTACGCAGGTTTTTTTTTCGGAGGGTGCTGGAATTGTTAAGATAGATATTACAGGGTGTTTAAAAACAATGTTAACACTTTATAGAAAATATATATTGTACTACTCACCGTCTACGTTTACTTCTTTAATTAATAATATTGAATTGAATTTGTTCATGTAAATTTGATGAATGAACGTAGGCTCTATAGGAGCAAATAAGATCCAGAAAGGCAGAAAACCACTGGATAGAAATATGCATTTTTGAACAAGTTATATTTCCCATATAGTCTTAATGTTTTTGAATCACCCTGTACATATTTGCTTCTATGGGGCGATACACTATAAAAAATTCATAATTATAATTTTAATCTTCGTCTTAAACGTTGCTCAAAGACAAAAATTGTAATTGGGGTTCATTTTATTGTTGATTTTCCGGGTTCTTTAATGCTTTCGTTTGAAAATGTAGATTTTCGCAAACGTTTCTGTAGGGACTGTAGCCCAATCACCCCCCTCTGCGTATGCCAGTGTCTGACGTAAGTGAGGGAATACCTTTGTTATTAGGTTAGACTTTTTGGGTTTAGTTGTCTTAGCGTAAATACACTACAATTTTTCTGGGATTGACTTATGCTTAGAGACCTAAACTTCATAAAGCCTAACCTAACAACGGAAGCATTTTTCCTGACATCAGAAGCCGAAGGGCGGTGCTCGACCATAAGGTTGTTTGAGTGTTGTGTGATAAGTTCGACCCGCTCTGCATGACGTCAACAAAGTGTTCAGTTTCTGGATTCAGATCATCCACAAGGATCTACACGAAATCGTCTGGCCTTTGCTTAAAGAGTACTAATAAGCTAATTGATGTTTCTCAGCCGGCAGCATTTCGGGAACTGTTTGAATTAAAAAGATAAAACGTGGAGGTTTATCTTAGTGCCATCTACAGCATCCTCCGCAACAATCTCCCAGGCACAGTTAGATATTGGAGGTAACTGGTTAGCTAGAATATTATGGTTAGTCTGCAGGCTACAAGGGCGATTTTGTTGCCTTCTTCCACCTTTATTCTCTTGGTCAGATCCGAGCTGTCAATATCTGGAATAGAATAGAATAGTTGCAATTGCATTATTGCTTGATGATGTACTAATTTGATTCACAGCCTTTGGAACCATACGCATTTTTATTGACAGCTTCAACGCTGTGGCATTTGACGATACCTAAAGCGTCAAGATGCAGGTTGTCTCTCACAGTTGTACCGACTCTAGAACCCACTCAACTGACTGTCCAAACGACTACATAACGCTTATTTTTAACTACACGTTATGCTTTTTGGTTGATTAATTAAATTGATTTGCGCGCGTATGTGTACAACTTTTAAATTGCAGTGTATAGTTCGATATTTTTAAAACTATTTTGTTTTCTTTGTTTATTGTGCCTATCTGTGTTTATGTGCAGACCGGCAATTGTTTCTTATTCTAAGGAACGTTTCTCTTCGTTTTTTAAAGTTTTTTTTTTTGTGTTCAAGAACATTATTCTTGAAACTTGTAAAATTTTTAAAAGTAATTTCTCATTCACATCCACAGTAGCAGAACCAGAATTTTTGCATTGGGTTCAATATTGGCCTAAACTTGCTGTCTTTGCGGTATATATGCAGGATTTTCTCCACTACCGTACGTCCGTAGCGGAAGTGAAGTCACTAAATGTACGCTAAGGACCTTACGGTTCGCAACGCTGACAGCAAGTGCCCGGTAGTCCAATCTTTTAAAAAATTAACTACATGTTATTCATTGTGAAAAATCTTTAATTCACTTGGTCATGTTTTCGAGTTCTTTTTAAATAACCATGTATTAATTTTCGTTTGATGATCATTGGGGTACATGAATAACAAGTGGCTTTAAAAGGTCTGACAGCTTGAATAAAGCTCTCTCTATGTTAAATTGGAAATTCCTACCTTGTAATGTAGGTGGGTGCTAAATAAAGAAGCATTTTAAGATGAAAACGCCAGTGTCCTTTGTAGTTATTCGTTTGTTGTACAAGTAAACACGTTTCGCTATTTCGGGCTGTGGAAATTAATAACAACAATAATCAAATCAGACGACCCATTCAGGTAATGTGGACGAAGAGTGAAAAACGTGGGAATTTATTTCTGTGCCCTGGTTTCGCCTTAACCCTTTGACAAGACGTGACCCTTGCCGCGTAATTTTGTCAAAGAAATTCCAACAATGGAACGCTGGTTAGTTTTTGTCGACGGCGAAAGTATTTTCCAGATTTGTGTTTATTCAGTTATGCATGGTTTCAACAGCAGGTAGGAAAGCCGTAACAAAAAGGTGTGCAAGCACTTCAGTGTGAACAGAACGTGAAAGCAAACGCCAGGAATAATCAATTCAAATTCTTTCGCTTTTCTTCGCATTCCTACAGGAATTAGCTTGAAATGGTTTCTTAATGAAGGCACGTGCTCTAATTTTCTGCTGCTACCAACAACAAACGAAATGTAGGTTCCTGAAATCGTTTTGGTTAGCGTGAATTGTTGTTGGGGGAAATGTTGGAAGCAGGCTTTGTTGTGGGGGAATATATTTTAATGGAACACATTCCTCAAAGGTGATCCGTTCATTCTTCTTTAATAACGCTTTGAGCAGTTAGAACTTCAACAATAAAGTAGAACGTCGTTTATCCGCACACTCAAAAAAGCACATAAATAACACAGTACAGGTACAGTACTGTAATTTAGTTACGTACTGTACGTATATTACGAGTGTTTTCTCATGTCTTTTGTTTTCTTGTACTGCATACGTATGTAGTACTGTGTACTGTATGTATAAAATAAACCTGTACTGTACGTGATTTTCTTTGTTAAATAAACACATGTTTGATTATCCGCAAAAATCGTTATTCGCATAACCTTCGGTCCCCATTAATGCGGATAAACGACGTTCTACTGCATCTCCAAAAAACATAATGAATACCTTTTACTTTTCACTGTTCTAGAAATATATATAATATACGCATAGGCGACGAAAAGCTGTCCAAGGAGTCTGTGGAGCAAACGAACGGAAACACAAGTTCTCTGCGCAAGTAGTGACGCAAGAGTTGTCGACCTATGAAGGCGTGAAAGGGGAAGTGAGTGTAAGATGGGAAAACGCGGCCGCAGCTACCAGCCGTTTGCAGCAAATTTTCCTTTATAGTGTTGTTAGCAGTATTATTAAAGTTACTAACAGTATATAAACTGAGAATTCACAAAATTCTATTCCTAACGTTTGACCGTTAAAAAAGTTAATATATTTTCAAACATATTCCTTTATGTAAAGTGGATCATCACTAACATCAGCATTTTACTGTCAATAGCATTTTTTGCAGAAGTTAAATTATTTGATCCGTATATTTAATAGGAACATAATCCAAATTTAATGAAAACATGGACTCCGCTGAACTTTTTCTTGAAACATAGCGCCTAGACACTAAAAATTTATGGACCAAAGCACCACTGTATATATTCTACATATGAGACCAAAGCAAGAACGAGACAGTTGTTTAAAAACCGAGAAGAGACAAGCCTTCTCACACAGGAGACAAGACTGTCAAATGTCGTCTAACCTCTGTACCGTTTGTACAATGTTGACTGTCCAACGTGCTACCGGTTGCTGAACACTTCACAGCACTTCTTGATGCTCTTGTATGTATGAAGAAAGATGTTTAAGACATGGAGGAACTTATTAACGTTCCACCCGATTGACCGATTTCATTTCTGTTGGCTACTCTTGAGTCGCCATGAGGGTGGATAAAAATCATTTTTGATGATTTTTTATTTAAATCAGATTTTTAAAATTTAAGTCGATCCTTCATTTTTTTTTAAAAAAAACAAGCTTAAAATTTCTTGTCTGTTTTTTGACACCATGCACATAGATATCTATTTTTCATAGAAAGACTTTTTCTGGTAAATGGAATTTTAAAATATTTGAACAGTTTGATTTAAGCAAATAAAAAAATATATGTAATTATACATTTTTCTGTTTCTCATACTGTATATATGAACCTACTATGGAAAAGTTCTTGAGTGTGTTAATGAAAATAATAATTTCAGTTAGTTTTATTCCAGTGCAAATAAAATATCAGCATGTACTATATAATTGTAACTTAAAATATTTTTTATAGTCTTTGTTATTGAATTTTGGCAAATTTTAATAATAGTTTGCCAAATATCAGCTGCCATGTTTATTTATAGTTTAATGATAATGACACTATTTACGGTTTAACATGATCAGTATTTTGTACGTATATACACAGAATGTTTCCTACTTTTGCCTACAAAGTTATTGAACTTTAAATCAAGAGAAATTCTAGTGTATTTACAGTTTACATATTACATTTCCTTTCACATGAGCTTCACACTATCAGTACATATATTTTGTTTCCTTTCTTAGAACATAATAAACACCATTAAATGATTACGAGATTAAAGTATTTTCACTAAAAGTGATTCTGACATCTACAAAATTCTTATGTACATTATTCTATAAATTACTTCTTTAAAGTGATTTGAATCAGTGACTTTTTCAAAATGACTTTTTTCACCTGATTTTAGTCTTGATTTAAATCGCGATTTATTTCAACTTGATTTAAATCAATCCATCTTGGTCCATTTTTGGAAAATGATCGACCGACGCCCCAGCGAATCCCAAAAAGTCTGAATCAGTCCCATCCAGTGTGACCTGTGTAATCTGAAATGCATTAAAATAATAATAATAATAATAATAATAATAATAATAATAATAATAATAATAATAATAAACCGTACATAAACCCTGTACATTTAACCTGTTCGAAATAAGTCGCTGTAAGCCTATCACAACTGTCTACAAATTCAGTCTGAAACAAACAACTCCAGGTTTTTTTTACATGAGAATTAATTTCCAAAGGCACAACTTATACGAAATTCCAAAGCAGGATTACAGGCTTCTGTGCGCGGCACAACATAGGATATCGTTGCCTGCAGGTCATACATACCAGTTCACATACAACTTGTTTAGAGGCCAAATTCTGGTTTTGTTTTTGTATGGTTTTTCAACAGAATTCTTTTATACGTGTTTACAATGAAAATTGCCCCGGGCACACATTCTGTTTGCATGTGGCCCATCGCAGGGAACAATGTGATTGAACCACTGAACAAATAAACAATTCGATCGGTTTCTACCTCCTGATTTTTTTGTACACAATTTACCAAAGCTCAAAATTGCACAGTAAAGAAAGGAACGGAAGGGGTATACGGTTCGTTACTTGATTAAGTGGGTAAATATCAACCGGTTTACTGCGCGGATTACGTACTAATGTTTATTTTTGTGTTGTTAAATTTGATACTGATTTAATGACAAATTGCAATGCTTTGCCCAAGAGGATAAAATTTGTTACTGCAAATCAACAACAAATTGCTAGACGTGTATGGGATTTGAGGTTCAGCAACTTGAAGTTACGAAGCTCCTGTCGATATGCAACCCAGCGGTACAAAGCCAGTGTTGCCAGTAGTATTGATTTTGTTGATGAACAGATACTAAAACTGTGTGAAATACGGATTCGTGGATATCGTACATGTATTCAAAAAACCCTTCCCTAACCGTGAAAGTACAGTCTGTAGAAAGATGGGGGTCCTAAACATGAGCATTGAATTCAAATCGGCATAATACTTACAGAGACATTCCAAAACACACTGCAATAACACATGTTGCAGAACATGTAAGGATAAATGCTATTGGCATCCAATATTGTTTCATGTTTCATTTAAGTACCTATTGTGGACAAGCAGAGTGATATTTTAAGGGGAGATGAGGGGAAATTATAGTAGCTACAACCGCGTTTTCTCCTCCATACACTCACTTTCCCTGTCACGCCTTCATTGTCTCGAGTCCTACTTGCGCAGATACAAGAGATTTCCTGTATAGAGTATAGACTGCCAAACATTGAACCGACAGCTTGACACAGCTTCTACATCTTGTGTGGTTTTGAAGAATGGAATTTTGGAATCGAGTCAAATGTTGTTCTCTGCTTATGACGTCATTTCCATTCATAATTATCACTTTGTGGAAAACAGACCGGGGAAAATATGGTGATAGACAATTTATTTTGCCGGTGGGTGTACATTTCAATCTTTTTAAGGATATTTACACACATTTTGTCCAAGTCCATTAATAACATTATAATTGTTAAAGGCATTGAATTCCATTAATCCAGGTTTTTGTTCCGATAATTATATTTGGATAATCTGATGTCAGTTATCCAAAATCCAATATCATTAACGAATGAAAAATCTTGATTAAAAGACTCCAGTGTCTTAAGGCTTTAATTTCAGTAATGGCCTTAAACAAATATGTACCATGCTCTTATAAAAATCGAAATTATAAGTTGGAGTGGTTTTGTTTGAAGGAAATTGGTATTGATGAAGAGTTAAGGAAGCTATATGCCCCTGTATGAAGTTCTGTGATTTTCTAGTTAATGTTATAAAGACAGCTCGGGTTAATTTAAGTGTACCAAAGTAGAGACTTTGATTAATCGCGGTTCTGAGGCGAAATTGGGTTTCAAAAATGTAAACAGTGCGGTGGGTCCTTATCTGGGCCGTCAGACGGGGCATCATGAACCCAACTTCGATTATAAGCAGCGCGGGATTCTTAAAGGAAGTTGGATCAGCGGCGGTATCTCGTTCCTCAGTCTAAGGATGTCAAACACGCTGTAGATTACCGAACTCCCCGTCGGTGTTGTCTTTTGCGCGGTCTCCGGAGGAGAGAAAGTTCGCTGTTTGTCTTTTAATGGCGTAGGCGAGGGCACTTTACGTGTGCACTTACGGGGTTTTAGTCCGGCCCGTGTTTGTATCCCTCCGCGTGCGGTTTTGTTACAAGGCTTCCGCGAAGAACCGGGACTCCGATTTCACCTGCGGCAGTTTTCCAAGTGCGGGAATACATTATATAATGTAATCTGCATTCCCTCACCCACCCCCTTCCTTCCATCAACCCCCCTCCTTCCCCAAGCGACAATATTCCGCCCGCCTTCCACTTTTCTCGAGTAACACCAAACTTTCATTCCGTTCCCACGTTCATGAATATTAACAGGTTGGACCACGGAAAGCAACCTGTTTCATTTTAATTCACTTTTGTCACAGGAAACCTTGATGGATCTTCATATTATCTATTCTCTCGTGCTCCCTCCTTCCGCAAAAAAAAAAAACACCTAAGTTAATGCCCCTGCTTTTCCTTAAGGGTTTAAGCCGAATCATAACATCTGAGTTCACCAGAACCCCATGACCTCAACGAGATTAAGTTGACACACTGGACAAAATAACACCAGGAATTTGCTGTCTAATATCAACTATACAATGTCCCCTGATTTAGCGAGACATTCGACATAGCTATGTACTACACCAGTCAGGCAAGGAAAACTCTAGGGAAAAGTGGAACAAATTTGATGTCTGCCTCAAAGTGTTCGCAACAACATGCACTGCAACATATTGTGACGTTCAACATTTCCTTCACACCACCGTCTACAATTTTAAAAAATACAATGGAATCCATAAATGACATTCTGTAATGAAAAATAAATGTAATATGTCTAGTTTTATAGAAGTAAAATACTACAAGACATCATGCCAAAAATGTTTCCACTAGTTTCGCTCTTTCATAACGGCGCGCGAAATGAAGCACCCAAATGGTGCATCCTAGGAGAAAAAAAAGCTTAGAACATTTTTTTTTATGTAGAGAATTGTATGGCCATTACTTTTTGTCATAACATGTTTTCCTATAAAAAGCTTTCAAAGCGAGGTATTTACAAAAACTGATTTCGGGCGCCATTTTTAAAGATGGCGGCCAAACCATGCATGGTAGAGAGGTGCGGTTTGGATCCAACTTTAAACTGTGAACCCAGTCCCGATTTGACTTATCTGTGCATAGAAGACTGGACTTGAAACAAATTCAAGATGAATTTAAAGAAAACGCACTTTTGAAGAAATTGAGGATACAATTACGGACAAGCTCTCAAGTGAAATATGAACAAGCTTGAACATCATTCCAGAGCTTCAATTCTGTAGGTTCTTACAGCCTTTTCCCCTTACGAAACTGTTTTTTTTTTTTTTGTTTTTTTTTAAAAAAGTTTTGTTTATTCAGAGCTCCGGAGAAAATTTCCCAGCACTTCCCATTCGGGAAACGAGTATTAATCCTTCTGCCGGACCCGAATAGAGAGAGCGGGAAAGGCTTTAGAAAAGGCGAGCGTATTATTCAACGTGCCCTAGCCCCGTGGCTCAAGGAATAACATAAACATTTGCCAACTGAAATAGTTTTCTCGTGTTTTGAGGTTTATTTCTCGCGGCGAAACCACCCTGAGCCGAAATAGGTGTTATTTTAAGCTTTTATGGAATTTCCCTTCTGCGATGGAATGGAAAAGCTGCATCTAGGCGAAGAGCACCTTCTAGAAGTTAAACACCACGATGTTTGTTACCATGTCTGTTCTGCATGTTATCGTAAGTTTCTTTAGATTCTTCTGAGTCTCTGTTCTGTGTCTCGGTAAGGCATTCTCAACTTAATTTTCACCTGAATACCTGATGGAAGTAATCTCTAACACTCCGAACTAAACAAGACAAAATAAATAGCAGGGTTCTAATCGCACGGCCATGGAATTAGACGGGTGGCAGAAATTTCCTCTGTTGCCACGTCTGAGCGCAACCCCGTGCATTCGGAGCTTTAAGAGAATGAAAGATCTCGTTGTAGAGTTGGTCTTTGTAATCTGGGGCCTGTAACGAACTTTCCATTCACACAATCAACAGTTCTGTATCGACTGGGACTCGAAAGTTCCCCGGAAAGAGATCGGGCTGACGCTCGAACTAGGCAACACAGCCCTGTTGACGTTGCCACACAGTGCGCGGGAACCAGTGATTTTTGTCCCGCTCTCGCTTTGCTTTTACCATATGTGGCAACAGCGTAATTCTGCCCAGCCGCCTATTTTCATGACCGTGCGTTTAGCTACCCTGTAAGTAGGTAGATACTAAAATATTGGTCTTTATTGCCCGAAATCTTCACTCGTGCAAGCTAATGAGGTCATTAAAGGGACGCAAATACTCACCTCACCTCCCTTTCACCGTTATTTTCCTACCATTTATCTTCTACGCAGTACAGTCTCGCCTGCAGTTTGCAGACTAACGACGCTCTGCCGTCTGGACTCCCAGTCAGTATATTATTATGTGAGACTTGTGTTCTGTTCTGTCCATGTATGTTTGTCCTTTCATCAATTTCATCGACCATGCAGCCTCATCGTCACGATTAGTAAGAAGTGGCAGAAACCGACGTAAAATAACCAAATCGATATTGTTTCGGTTCGTATGTCTTCGTACGTTTCTCATGTACTACGTAATTTTCGGCTCTTTAGTCTAATTGCGACGTTGAGGTGAAAAATGATTGGATGGCACCAAAGAGGGGCAGAGTACAAACTGTCCCTCCCCACGAACTACACAGAAGCAAATGAGGTAAACCAGATAATAAATGCTTTTGTGCCTAGAAAATATCGCCAACCCCTTCTGCCTCCCTGTGCCCGGATTAGGATTTTAACCCGGAACCTTCCGTGATCACTGTTCGATCTCCCAAAACTAATTTGGTTCCCAAGGAAAGAATGTGATGGGGAGTTAATTCCTCCATCAGAGTTTGATTTGCTTTACTTTACTGCGCTTTTGTGCCACTTTTGGCTAATTGCGAAGATGGGGATGAGTGATGATTTGATGAATAGACACTCGCAAACATCCATGCACAGGCAAGGATTCGAACTTGCGACCCCTGATGTTATAGTGCGTTGTGCTAACCACTCTGCACGTGGTCCGGCTCCATCAGCGTAAATGAGCCATAAAGAAAACAACATTGATTGATTGATTGATTTGGTGTTTTAAGTGCACTTAATGCAGAGTAAGGCTAATCGGGACTGGACCTACAGTTTAAAGTGGGATCCGAACCACTATGTGCCTCCACCGGGTATCGAACCCGGGACTCCTTCATTACAAGGCGACGACAAAACAAGATTGAACACTAGAACTTACCAGACTAGTGACTTAAATGATCATGGTCTGAAAGGTATTTCAAGGGTGAGGTATGTTATTTCTATATGGTACTTCTTTATAATGAATCTTATACGTACAGTGGCGACCCACCCGGAGCTTCATTTTCATTATAATATATTTACACGTTTTATATTTATACTTAATGTATGTTCATTATTTCGTTTAGGAAGATCTCTCCAAAATACTTACAACCATATCAAGATGTACATTACATGCAGCACCATCTGTTGAGAATTTTTGTTTATAATGTATTTTCGTGTCCAGGTCCAGTTCTTTTGCATTGTAAAATGTAACACTTTTTTTAACCTTAGGGGTCGAATTGCGGAAAATACCTTCTTAATGAGAGTTTAAGTTACTAGAAGACGACACTCCTAAACTTTCTGGTTTCTAGAACCAGGGTTTTTGGCTGAAAACGTATCAGAATTATAAAGAAAAAATGAGGACAGCATTCTCCCCTCCCTCTCTCTTTACTATGGGTTACATTTCTGAAAATTCTGTCTTAGTGCTTACGTCATATGTGGAAGACCATCACATTTTCAGGTTTCTAGGGCCAGAAGTTTTGGCCTAAAACTTAACAAAATAAAAATAACCCTTCTTAAGTTAGTGAGTTGCTTACGTCATAAACTTTAAAGTTGCCAAATTCATGAATTTGGGCTCTGCGTTGATCAGTTAGTAAGCGAGGAAACATACTTTCTATTTATTAAGATTAGGATGACAAGTTTTTGGATTATTCATTTGTCGTTGCCGCTTAAGTAGCTCAAATACACAGGCAGATAGCTCAATACGCGTCAAAGCTCTTTTGCACATGCGCAGCGTGGTACGACATTTTACAATTATTAAATGAATATTAACGAAAGGTCCTCCGGCATTGTTTGTCAAAAAACCCATCAATTCCTGGAGAAGATAACCGCCGAAAGAGGAGACATTTTGGTGACACGGATTTTCCCCGTAACAAAGCTTCCTACAAGATAGCTTCTGAAACAAATGACTATTGCCGGGGCTTTGGTGGTGTGAGAAAAGTGGCCGGGGAATGCGTTGCTGGGAAGGGGGCGATTCTGTCACGAGAAAATCACTCTTGATAATTATGTTGGGGCGTGTTTTGCGGTGGGTGTGCGACTAGCGGGATATCCATCACGTCTACAGACTTCTGTTATATACCTTAATGGGCCCGTACTGAGATAAATGGGGCATGCTTCAGACGAGGGGATTTTTCTCCGGTGAACGGGATTTATTCATATCTCTTTGGTGTTTCAAAATCCTTCGTGTCCTGTAATATTTCCTCTTGCTTTCATGACAGAAAAAGGGTTATTTTTCTTTACCAGTAATTAGCCTTGAAGTAATGTACTCGTCACGGTTCCAGAATAAGTTGAGACTTGCTTTCTCAATTTTCAAGTACATTTTAAGTACAATTTGCTAATCAAGACCGAACCTTCACTTTAAAGTGGGATCTGAGTTATGAAATATGCCTCTGCAATCTTGTACAGTCACCGTCAATAAAAATGGAACACCTAGATTCTGCCTTGCATGGTGTTATGCATGTTGCCTAACCTCTACTACAATGAGCGAATTTCAATAGAAACTTTCCACATAGCCGTACAGTTACGCAATCCACTTAACGTCAAGCAGTAAAGCGAGCATTTCAGGATCTGTTTCCCATTTTTATTGCCGTTGACTATACTTTTGTATTTTTATATTTTTTCGTCACTTGAAGAAAGAAGGAAAATAAGCCAATTAACTTTCCTCTCCAAACTTATTAATGGTAAAATAGATTCTTCTAACCTGCTTGTCGATTTTGAATTTTTACGTACCAAACTGTATGAACTGACGTCTTTAAAATCCCTCGCGGAAGAACCAAAATGGCCGAAGCTGAACCCATGAGGAGAATGTGCAAGTTATTTAATTCAGTTTCTAAGAATAACCCAAGCATAGACATATTTTAATGTAATTGTAACTTTCGATCTAATCTTTGAATTTTTATATATTTTGTTCTGTTCATAGAATTTCAGATTTCAATTTCATTTCTGTGATTTTTTGTCTCTCTAATCTAATAATTATATTATTTGCAGAATTATTATTTAATACAAATTGTATATTACGTCATTCATATTTCTTGTGAGCTACCTTTATTACGATCTTGGTAATGTAATGGTGTTATCCAATATTGAACACTGTAATTGGGCATGCGCCTGTTGTGTTTCAATTAAATAAATAAGTATTTTTATGTCATTTTTCATTTATTTCAATGATAGCGATGAGGATGAATGGTGAGTAGATGGAATTGATGAAGAGTTACTCGCAGAGAAACGAACGGTTTTAGAGAGCGTTGTGGTAAGTCAGTTGTATTGTAATCAAAAGGTCGCGGTTCGGGAACCCTGTGGATGCCCATATAGTGGTTCGGATCTCACTTCAAACTGTAAGTCACGTCCCAATTAACCAATGTGTATAAAGTGGACTAAAAACATCGAAAACACCGCCTCGGTGGGCGAGCGCATTAATTTCGTCGACTTTCGGACACGACACCTGAGTTTCCAGGTTCGAATCCTGGTCTGGACATTCGTATTTTTTTTGTGACCCTTCATCAATTTCATCTAACCCCTCTTTCTCATTGTCACGATTGGGATGGTAAGGGGAGACCTTTCCTGAGGACACCATAACATCAAATTCCCTTCCACGTAGTACACTCTGGACCCACATTTGCAGACGATCTAGGCTCTGGCGTCAGAAGCCACAGCCAGTACAATCCACTGTGGGGCTCGTATTGTTACATCCATGTAGGTTTGTGTATGGCACTTAATTCATCTCATATCACCATCCATCCTCATCTTCGCGGTTAGCCAAAAGTCACAGAAAAGTGACTCTTAATACCAAAAACTCAAATACAACCACCTGTCATTCGTCAATAATATTAAAATTATCCATTATCGTTCTTAAACATTGAGTTTATTGTATCCTATTCAAACGTCGATTCTGAGAAGCTAATTGAATATAGAAAGAATCATAATGATATTCCCATAAAAATTAGAAATATACCTAGTTATGACAATGAACTTAATAAATTATAACATAGCTGAGAACCGATTAGGGTACCCTAGTTCAGACAAACGCATAACAATGAGATCTCTTGATACGTACAATATTCCACGAGCCTGAAAAATACGCCAGAATTCCCCACTCGCATCTTTGCATATGAAATACTGCACTTTGAAACCCCTAATCCACCACTAGCGCCCTCTTTTTCCTCGAACTAATAGGATTCCGAACGAAAGCATATAGCAACTGTGCCTTCAGGAATAAATATTTTTCAATTGCATTTCGGCAGGATGGTTTAATTAAATACTTTGAACTTCCCATTGGTGGATGGAGGGTCCTGGTCATCCTAATTGCCTCACGGGTTCCCCCTCGTAATGCTGAAAACATCACTGCCTTCCGGGCAGATGTATTAATTGAAATTGTGCTGTGCACCAGGGTTTATCAAACGTTTGAAAATTCACCGCATTACTGTTCGGAAAGTAAGATTTTTTTCCCCCGGCGAAATATAATTTAGTTAGTGCGTGTCTATTACTGATATGCTAATGCTGTATGGCTAGATATAATTATGTTATTGCTGGGATTAATGTAATCGTTATTCTGTCACGATGTGCGGTGAACATGATAGCGAAAGATGTGGCTATGAGTGTCATAACCCGCAACGATTTGCCGTCATCCGTGATGGAGTGGTTAGCACGACGACTCCAGCTGCCTCGGATACGAATCCCGGCCTCGACATGGGTGTTCTTCACGAGTGCCCTTTCATCAATTTCATCATATCATCACTCATCCTCATCTTCGCGATTAGTCAAAACTTGCAGAAACGGGAAGAAAACTAAACCAAATCAATTATACAACTCGCAACGATTAACACAAATACTTGAATTTCTTATAATACGTCACTCTATTCATTTAGATGAGGATGAATGATGATTTGATGAAGATACAAAGGAGTACTCATGCCAAGATCAGTGCTCGAAACGGTGACAACCCCAGGGGAGGGACACAGGGGTGAACACCCTCACGAACGACCACAATAAAACGAGGAAAGAGAGATGAATAAATGCTTTTTAAACCGCAATAGAATTTTTTCTGCGGCATTTATCTGTTTACAAAAATGTGAATGCCCTTACTCTGCTACCCTACTCAGTGACGCCGCCACTGACTCGAACCCGAATCTTGGGTAGATAATTCATTGCACGTTACTGCTACACCCTGTCTCGGGAATTTGTGGAGCAACACCACACATCAGAAGAGACTGGGAGAATGCGAGTGGGTGGAGCAAAGCAATGCGCGCTGCAGCAAACTGATGATATATACATCCCCTCCATGCACTCACTTTCCCTCTCAAGCGTTCATTGGACGAAAAGTATTGAGTCACTACTTGCGCAGAAACTTGTTTTTGTTTGCTTGCTTCAAAGATTCCCGGAACAGATTGTAAGGTGGCAGATAAATGCACAAACAGAGGTGTAATGAAACTGTTCGTCCGTTGTGTACATATGTAATTTTCTCACGTTAAAACTCTGGGAAAAAGTTGTTAGGAGGGAGGAAGATGATTCATCCGTCTGTGTAGAGCATTTGTGTCTCGTTGTGGTACATACCTTGCGCCTGCCTCTAATCGCATATTTGCCAGCCCCTGTTGCGGAGTGGTTAACACGTCGCGCTACGACGCCAGGTGTCCCGGGTTCAAATCCTGGCCTGGCCATGGATGTTTGTGAGTGTCCATTCATCAATTTCATCATATCATCACTCATCCCCATCTTCGCAAATTAGCCAAAAGTGGCACAAAAAGCGAAGTAAAATAAAGCAAATCAAAATGGAAAAAAAATCTAATCTCATTTTTATCCATCAGCACGAACACAAAACAAATAATATCCGATAGCTGCGATTGGTTTTGAACTTTGTTATCTTTCAATTTTCATATTGAAAGGCTCCTGTTCTGAATTTCCGCAAATACGATAAGCCTAAATACTGGAAATAAATGAATGTTTTTAAACATTCACTTTTGTATGATTTAAATTTCAATGATCATAAATCTTCTTGACTTTTTACTGCAATCTAACAATTTGTATTGAAGTTGTTTTGTACGTATAGTTTTTTATATTCCTTCTATCTTTTTCAGGTAAGTTCATTTAAATACTCTGGGATGAGATATGTATGTGCAGAGCGGTGAGTATTGAACACAGTATGTTTCTATAATATCAGTGTAGTCAGATTAGGTATACACATTCTGACGTCATGGGAGACGTTTCTTGATACAGCATATTTGTACTGGATGGTCATCGTGCTACCTGTTACAAGTTTGTGTTGTGAAGAGAGAAATTGGGGATGTCCAGGCAAAAGTTCAGTTGGCCTCCGTGGGTGTCAAATTGATTATTGCTTCTTCTTTTGATTGGTTTTAGCTATGACGAGACAATGGACGGTACTGCTTCTTTGGAATGAGAATTGAGAAGTAATCTATGTACGTAAATCTTATGGCAATTGTTTATAATTTATCCTAGGTATCTGTGGAGCAAGGCTGCGCATAACGGCAGAGAACAGTTAGTGGGCGGAGCGAAGCAGTACACGCTTGTGCAAAGGCTACTTTTCCTCCTCTACGCAATTCCGTCCCCTCACACATGTTCATTGGCAGAGCCCTCTTGAGTCACTACTTGCAGCATAGACTTGCTTTCCTTTGCTCGCTCCACAGATTACCTGGATAGAGTATAGTTCTTCTAATTGCTTTGAAAATTACTGCTTCATAGCGCCACTGATTTGTAGTGGAAATTTTACTCTTGATTTAAATAGTAAGAGTGGGATTACTACACAATGTCCCGGGAATATCTGGAGCAAGCAAACGAAAACAAGTCTATGCGCAAGTAGTAACTCCAAATGGCTTGACCAATGAATTCATCTGACGGAAAGTGAGTTCAGCTACCAGCCGTTTGTAGCAGCACGCACTGCTTTGATCCTCCAACTAGCTTTCTTCCCTTCCCTTCACAGATTCGAGAGAGAGAGTGTAGATTTTGCTTTGGTTCTGCTTCGCATTATATGGCAACACTGGCGCCATAAGCGCCACACTGTACTCTTAACTGAGGATGGCCAATACACGTTTCCAATATAACGAGCTCAGATTTTTACTCAAAAGTTTGCCGTCGTGCTTTTTGTTGCCCAGTGTAACTTCCTGTTCGAAACAAAACAGCTTGTTATTGGCTGATATGGCGGACCAATATCAGCAGATGATTATTATGTCATGACTGTTAACATGTCCGTGCTAATGGTTATGAGATTAGCTTTACCCTGTTCGTTCATTATGCAGCCACTTTGAAGAGGAGTCGAGACAAAAACACGTCGAAAGAAACATGGTCCAGAACTTCGTATCGCAGCCTCCCGTCCAGAGAGAGACCCAGGCTCTCCGATGCGGTTCGTGCACGTTAATACTGCATGAAGATACCAACATATCTGTGCACATCTTCTGTGTTTACTCGGGTCCCAGGTCGGGCTGAACTTTTTTCCCCCTCTCATTCGCCAGTTCAGGTATTAGAGACCTCCGCTGAGAAACAAGAGTTGGTGGATGACAAGGGTATGGGATTCCTTGATTAATATATACGGCAAGCACTGGTGCAGCCAGGGATGGTAGCAAATAAACAGCTTTATTCGTGAGTTGATGTTAAGGCCTGGGGGAATATTTGCGCAGAGGGCAAAACAAGCCATCTACAAAGAAGATACTCTCACGAACATTTAGATAATTATGAGCCAGGCATCATGGGAAGGGAACCACAAATAGACACATACGCGCGTGGAGATTGTTCGGCGCTTTTCGTTTGTTATGCGAGATTCCCTAATGACCTGCTGTTGCGTTGTAACGTCCTGTCATGCAAACTTTGATGTCGAGCCTTGATGTATCATAGGAAGTTCTCCTTGTAGCCACCAAGGCGCTTAAGAGTCATTTTTCATTGTCTCCCGCAGCGACATACTTTCGTCTCCCCCAGTGGAATTGTCGGGAAAGTATTTAGAACATTCGGCATTTGTTTCAAGCTAGAGGAAGCTTTGCTGCTCCGAGAATTCTAGATCCTCCTCTGTAATTTCTAGATTGTGCGGCACGAAAACGTTTCCTCCAGTTCGTCAACAAAGTTGCTAGGCGACGTGTTGTCCTAATATGTGCAATTGGAGTGCAAAGTTGCTAGCTTTTTTCAATAACACGATGAGAAAAATGAACAACACATGGTTACTAAACAGGAGGAAAATGGATGAAATTAGGGTTGCACTAGAACGATTAATACTACACAGCGGGAGCAACCGACTTCTATTGACAGAATACATTTTTTTTACTATTTCACCTCGCCTTTATTCATCTTTCAGCTAGGGATGGCGCAGTGGTAGCGTCGTCGCTTTGTAAGAGGTGCCTGGTTCGATACCCAGTGGAGGCACATGGCACGGTGGTTCGGATCCCACTTTAAACTGTACGTCTAGTCCCAATTAGCCTTTCTGTGCATAAAGTGGACTTAAAACGTCAAATCAATCAATCATCTTTCAGCTAACCACGACGAAGACGATGAATTTGATGACATTGAAGGGACGGGGTGGGGATGGGACGACCCGCATGCAGTATGCCCTTCAGGATGCCATTTCCTTAGAATTACGGTTCCCCGTTTTTGTGCCCTATGTTATCAGTTTTTTATTGCGTTATACATTATACTATTTGATATTTTTGTCACACGGATTTTTCGCATTAGTGGTTATCACAGCGCGCTAGAACTTTATGGGTCCCGGGTTCGAATCCCGGAAAGAGCGTTCTTTGTGAGTGTATCTACATCAATTTCATGGCATTATCATTCATCCTCATCGTCGCTCTTATCAAGAAAGTTGCATAAAAATACGTAAAATAACGCAATTTAACATCAACAAATGTTGGTTTATGCTCTAAGTACCCTGGTTGATCTGATAAGTTGTTAGTGATAAAAGTATGTTAATGTTTGTAAAATTAGTACACAGCAAGCTACTTATATATACCTAATAATTGATTCGATTGACCAGGTCAGGGATACGCTTACATATTATCATATAATGTATTAGTCTGTAAATATTACACGGCGCTTATTGGTTGCTAGGGAATTGGTTAGAAAGGAAGGAATGTGTAACATAGAAGGCCATACTTAAGGTAGAGACAGAAAGGGAATCGCCAGCCCGTGAAGAGAGGGTCTTATGAAAGTAGAAAATAAAAGATGGAAAAATAGGTTGTTACATAAGCGTGGGCGAGATCCCACTGGAAGCAGCAGAAATATTAGAGGGAACACACTGGGGGAAAAAGATACATGCCAAGGTGAAGATTCAAGCCCGCACCTTTGCCTCCCGGATGGCGTAGTGATGACGTCGTCGCCTTGTAATCAAGGGTTCGATACTCGGTGAAGACACATAGTGGTTCGGATCACACTTTAAACTGTAGGTCCAGTCCTTATTAACCTTTCTTCGCATGTAGTGGACTTAAAACAATAAAAACTAATTCCATTAGTATACATCTTATCTACAACTCACTTCTGACCGTAACCGTACAAGCAGAGCGTTCATTTCTATATTTTAGATCAGAGGTCCATGTTGTATTGTAGATTCTATATTACCCTGAAACGAACTTGTAACAAGGTTGACAATTTGATGCCTTACATCCCTTTATAATTTTCCTGAGAAAATGAAACCCAACTACAGACCGTCACGTAGAAAAAGTCGAATTACTTTCGGAACAGCTCCAGCGGACTGCGCGAGTCTGTCTAGCGAGCCTAGTGGGCGTATAGAACCTGAGTAAGGGGCTTAGCGATAGGTTCTGGGTTGAGATGACGTCAGTGGCTCGCTACGTTCATTGGCTGCTTCGAGAGTTGTGACTCGTTCCGAAGCTTCAAATGCATAACAGCCAAAGATGTTATGGAAATAATCTCCCTTCTATCTAATGTGTAAGGGAAAAAGGAAAGTTTCCAAAAGTCAATGATAGATGGCAGAACTAGACTAAGGAGGTAAATAATTAACAAAATGACCAATAATGATGGTGCGAAGATGAAAAATACACAGGAAAATAATAAATAAATATTACTAATGCAAAATAATAATAAATTGTTAGAGGATTTTGTATATATATTAATATTTTAAGATACATCCAAATTCTTATAAGATAAGAAACCTACAAAAATTTAGAAAAGGAACTAAGAATGACATTTTTTTGGCGATTAACAGATCTCTAAGAGGTTACTCATAGTTTTGTTGAAAGATAATGCTGAAAATGTACACTGCGTTTGCTTAATATCAAGTCTATTTCATGCAATAGTCGCTTTATCCTTACATACAATCCACAGCTTCCCCCAACACCATACAGTCTCCTACAGAAGCTTGCAAGTCTCCCTTTCTGCGAAGACTAACACTTCCAGCTCTCATCCAAATCCGACCAAATTTGCCAAACACGAATCCTTCTGTCTTGTACTTCAGAGATGGCCAAAACCTTACCACTCACTACGCCCCTTGTCA
Organism: Lepisma saccharinum; assembly: GCF_977018435.1. Lineage (NCBI taxonomy): Eukaryota > Metazoa > Arthropoda > Insecta > Zygentoma > Lepismatidae > Lepisma > Lepisma saccharinum. Next base: position 39,607,430 of record NC_139253.1, read on the forward strand.
TCTTGTGTGATTGCTGGAAGCGGGCCAGCAGCGGGTTCATGAATACGACGCAAATACTACACTTTGTAACGGTCGTCCGTTCCCTCTTCCCCACCTTCTTCCCTCGCTCTCGCAGATGAGCGAACATGATAGCGACCATATTAAAGCGAAATTCAACTAGATTACTTTTACCGTGGTGGGATACCGGTCGATAATGCTAATGCCACGTAAGATTAGAGAGAAGCCTTAACTCTGGAAGGAACACTCTTTTGAAGCGAAGGTAACGCGATACCCATATACGCGTAATAATTACAGGAAGAGCAAACACTGCATTGCATTTTCTGGCAGATAACTCTTTTAATGGGCTAATATATCTTTTCCCAAGATATGCTACAGCATATTCGTGACATTTTGGTTTGAGAATATATTGAAAAGGAAATCCATTCGATGGGTTTTTGTTTCACACAGGGCATTGTTCGCAAATTTTCTTCTAAAGTGGACGGACGTGTGATAATTTATATCCGGTTTTCTGTCAACCTGAGCATTAACTCATGCCATGAAGACTCATAGGAGTGCGTGATCTGCATCAAGCTCCAGTCACCTCTGCGGTGACGCTGCCAACTGAGGTAGAGGGGGTAAGGAGGGCGAATGCGTTCTCGGTCTGTCCCCTACTGTCCCTCCAGCAAACAAGTAAAATGTGATAAATAATATGTATTTTTAATCTTATTTAGGTGACTGCCTCCAGAAATATTTCCGTCCAGCCTGTCTCCATACTATTTTTTTCTGGTGTCTTACATCACTGCTATAGGTCTTTTCAGTTCTTACGGCGGACGCTCTACAAGCTGCAAGGGTAGTGGGGAGCAGGGAATTCGCCGCAGAACAACCAGACAACAACGGTGGCGCCGAGAAATACGACGTGGCGGAAATAAATACTACTGGCACCTCGTTCTACAGGCTGCTGCGTTTCTTATCGCTCTGGTCACTTCCCTTGCCAGCTTGTAGAGCGCCCGCCGTAAGAACTGAAAAGACCTATACTTTGTATTTACTCAGTTGAAACGGGTGAGTTCCAGAACCTTTTCAATTTTTAACTCACTCCGGGAATCAAATCCGCGCTACTCACATAACTGTCAGACCCTCTATCAACGAGACCATTATTATAGTAATATAACAGGTGGTTATAATTAAAGTGACGGTGTTCAGAGTGGTACAGCACGGGCTGTAATGAGAGTAGCAGTCTGAAACTTCGTAGATATGCTAATGAAGCAATGCGCTCGCGAATTATGCAAAAAAAAAAAAAAAGAAGTTCCAATTCTCGCCACCAGGGTAAAAAATGGCGCTGTAAGTAGTCAAAACTTGGTATAGTTACAGGAAAAACACTATAAATCGCAGAAAACAATACTCTTTGTAATAAAATATCGCTACAATTTCACTATTCGAATTACATGAACATTACTAAAGGAAAAAGCAACAAGCGTCACCAACAACAACCAGGGAGTTCACACAATGGTTAGGCAATGTCACCGACTTTGACGTCAGAGTTACGAAAAATTCCACGTTTTGACTGCTTACAGCGCCATTTTTTACCCTGGTGGCGAGAATTGGAACTATTTTTTTTTTTTTTTCATAATTCGCGTGCGCATTGCTTCATTAGCATATCTACGAAGTTTCAGACTGCTACTCTCATTACAGCCCGTGCTGTACCACTCTGAACACCGTCACTTTAATTATAACCACCTGATATATAGTTGCTGTATTATTTCATCTAGTTCTCGTTACTGACGTAATTGCATATTGTGGTGCATGGCAGTGTGCGTTAGTGAGGATGCACCAGAAAACAAGCAGGCATATGCTTCTTCGTATTATGTGTCCAACTTATAATCCGATAAGTACTCGTACAACCGTTGCTCTTTCAAGTAAAGCTTACTTTCTTCTTCCCTACCTGGGGGCTCTTGGCTTCTCTAGTCAGACTGTCCAAAAGGGTTCTGCATAATGTGCGTCTTCACTCAGGCCTTCTGCATTTCTTAAGGAAATCTATAAAGGTTTTCCTCTAAAATTTTTAACCTGATACCTCTATTACTTGTAAATCTACCTCTTCATCTTTTACCTTTTACTTTTCTTGGAGAATTAATATCCGAAGTCTAGTTATAGCTCTTTTCAGTTCTTACGGCAGGCGCTCTAGAAGCTGGCAGGGGAAGTGGGTAGCGGAGATTACGCAACAGACCAACCAGACAACAACAGTGGCGCCGAGAGACACGACGCGGCCGGAAAAAGTAATACGTGAAACTCGTTCTACTAGCCGCTACGTTTCTTATCGTGCTGTATTGGTCGCTTCCCCGCTCCCCTCTACCCCTGCCAGCTTCTAGAGCGCCCGCCGTAAGAACTGAAAAGAGCTATAGTATTGTAAAATTCCGTCACGGCAAATTGTCGGTAGCCTGAAATGAATACTTAGTTACTTTAAAATCGACATGTTAGTTCTTTTAAGGGTGGAAAGGATACATATTACCTGTACTGCAATTTGAACACACCCATTACTTTTATAATTATGGCAAAAAATATTCTCTATTGCGCTACCATGCAGAATTCACTATCCAGTGGATATCATATGACGTGTATCCAATTTGTATTGGTTAGCACTGCATTAAAATTAATTCACAGCTGCTACTTGGGCGGAAAGTAATGGGAGATGTTGGCTTGATCAACATTTGTCTCGGAGGGTTTTAAAGCTTCCAATAACATCAGGTCTTGAAAGACGTAAGAGTGGAATATTTCTAAACTACCTCCAAAAGTTTATTTTTTATTTTTACATGAACATTAATTTTTGCCATTTTGTGTTAAAATTTCTATTTTCATCATGAAAGAATCAGAGAAAACGTCAACCTGATATTTGATATATTGCATACATAGAGGAAAGGGTAGACTTCATTTTAAGCCAGTTATACACAAAAAATATCTCTTCACAATGTTAAGCATAGATCTATATTTGCAGCATTAAATTCTCGAAATTAGAAATGTGATAATCTCAGGATGATCAAACTCTCATCGGACTGATTGAAACCAAAGACCTTGCTGCCTCCGAGTACATATAATTCTTTGTTTCGGAAATCTCGTCATGCTAATTTATTTATTTATTTATTTAATTAAAGTTTCAGATACAGTACTGAAAGACCATTTTATACTGAAACTGTAGCAACAAAAAGAAAATAAAAACAATAATAAAAATAAAAATAACAACAACAACAAAAGACAATACAAGATGGCAGACGAAAAAAAGAAATCGTTACACGTACATTCTTAGCGATTGTCGGAACCTGTGTTCTGACAAGAAAATATCGGTATTTACAGGCAGGTTATTATATAAGTTGGGGAGCCTATAGTAAAGAGATCCCTGTAGGAGAGAGAGCCTTGTAGCGGGGGTATGGAAGAGCTTTTCGTTGCGGATTGGCCGTGCGGATACTCGTAGATGAAATTGGTTAACAAGGAATTCGGTTTTAATTTTGCCATTAATGATTTTGAATCGTTAATCTTTGTACATTGTTTGCTATTTATGGTCTTCTGTAAGAACAGATATAAAAATATGGACAATTCTTGACTTGATTCCGGACACTCACTGTTCTTAATCGGTTTTTTCTACCATCCACAAATTTTAGCTGGTGAAGTCGGCTTTCTTCCATATCCAGTCCTTAATTGTCGTTTAACCTGTAAATATGCATTTGATTCTATGAACCATTTTGTGTCGCCTTTTCCTATCCATTATTTGTGATTGATTGTTGTTCCGTGTGGAGTTACCTAGTAGTGTCCTCTTCAGAGAAATAATGTTAGATTTCCCAGAAGTAGAATAAACTTTCCACGATAGATGAAAGATAATTACCGCAATTTAAAGCAAGTAGACGAAAATTCAAACAGCCCCCTTTCCCCTCCAGAGAATACGCATGTGCGGAAGCGGGCGGTCAAAGAGAAAACTTCCCCTGGTAACCGCAACCTACCCATTACATCCTTAACCAATCTCCCTTGGGGTGTCCTCCTCACATTTTCCTCTCGCCAACGTGGTTCGATATCCAGTGGAATAGGAAGCCAGCGAAAGAGAGAGAGAGAGAGAGAGAGAGAGAGAGAGAGAGAGAGAGAGAGAGAGGATGTCAATTTTGTTGGACGATGGGGAATGGAGGATAGATGGAGACAGTGTCGTGTCGTGTCGGTGGCCGATCTTCCGGAAGACGAACCTATCACGGCTCACCCTCTCAACTCTGTTGTTCTTTGTTAGAGCATCCGACCAACTCGTCTTGTCACTCGCATCTTTCTCGTTCCTGCTGCCAGATGGGAAGGCCTGCATTCCTCTGCTCATCACGTAGGCGAGACATTTGCTTCATCATGGAATGAGGAGGGTTGGCGAACGCAGGGGAACGCATGAGTGGGAACTTGGAAACGAAACTTTGAACAAGAAATCAGTGTCGGCTGTCAAAGCCTTGAGGAACAGAACACGTACCAAAAGAACGTACGCTGTTGTAAAGGCTCTAGTCTCTGTTTTGCAACGGTGCTCTCAAGTAGAACACTAAATCCGCAGGAAATGTATTCGTAAATGGTTTGAAACTTAGCTTCATAACTTCGGGGAGCAATTTCTTACCGTTATTTAGTCAACTTTTCTCATACTATTCTGACCTGAACTGTGTGATCGATCACGTCAAGCATAATTGCATAATTTGGAAGTTTCAATATTCAGTTTCAACATGTGATCCGTAGTGTTAAGCATCCTTTTATAATTTTGAAGTTTAAATGTTCATTTTCGACACGATGAGCTGAACTGTGTGATTGATAAAGTAAAGCGTGGTTTCATAATTTTGAAGTTTCAATATTCATCTTCAACACGCTGAGCTGTATTGTATGGTCGGTAAAATACTGTTTGATAATTTGAAAGTTTTAATGCTCAACTTCAACATGCTGAGCGGAATTGCGCGATCGGTAAAGCATGGTTGCATAATTTTGAAGTTTGAATATTCAGATTCAACATGCTGAGCTTGAACTGTGTGATCGGTGAACATGGAAATGTGAAATGTTTGTTTTAAACATGATGTAAATCGACTGATAAGGAAATAAGATAGTGAGTCGTTTACAAATGAACAGTGATGTGCGCTGATAGTTAACATAATCAACCTCTATGCCATGAGTGCCATGCTTCGTGTTTTTTATGTATTCCTTTGAGATTTTCATTGATGGTTGAAGTTGATGTGGTGATGAGAATAAATAATGTGATTGATGAAGGGCACCTTACTCAGGAATGTTTGATTCACGCTACTTCTACGTTATCGAGAACACCTGTTATTTTGTGTTATGGATAAGGTATATACATTGTGTGTGTAAATAAATAAGTCTACTGATTACAAGGGTGATGGTATAAACTCAATCATACATCTTGGTTTGAACCTGAGACCTATGGCTTCATAGCACTTTTCAACCCCCAACGTCTAGGTCAACATTCACTGTAAAGAAATTGAGTTGAGAGTAAGGATCTAAATACAGAAAAAAATAACCATGACCACTTTTAAAGTATTAATAGCCATTACATAGCTAACCTAATTAATATATTTGTAACCATTGATTGTTTACAAATATATCCATGGTGCACGCAACTCTAATTTATAATAATTGTCTATCTTTATGCATGCTAAAATGTGCAAACTTAAATTAAGAACGGTACAATCCCGTTTTTGTAAATTCATTGGCAGACTGTTATGTTTTGACGGTGGGATGTTGCAAGTTTATTTGCTACTTGTCATAAGTTTATTTGCTACTTGTAAGTTTGTTTGCTATTTGTCGTACGTTTATTTGCTACTTGTCGTAGGTTTATTTGCTCCTTATAAGTTTATTTGCTATTTGTCATAGGTATATTTGCAACTTGTAAGTTTATTTGCTATTTGTCATAAGTTTATTTGCTACTTGTCGTAGATTTATTTGCTACTTGTCGTAAGTTTATTTGCTATTTGTCGTAAGTTTATTTGCTACTTGCCGTAGATTTATTTGCTACTTGTCTTAGGTTTATTTGCTATTTGTCGTAAGTTTATTTGCTATTTGTCGTAGGTTTTCTTGCTATTTGTCGTAGGTTTTCTTGCTACTTGTCGTGGGTTTATTTGCTACTTGTCGTAAGTTTATTTGCTATTTGTCGTAAGTTTATTTGCTATTTGTCGTAAGTTTATTTGCTACTTGTCGTAGGTTTTCTTGCTACTTGTCGTAAGTTTATTTGCTACTTGTCGTAAGTTTATTTGCTATTTGTCGTAAGTTTATTTGCTACTTGTAGATTTATTTGCTACTTGTCGTAAGTTTATTTGCTATTTGTCGTAAGTTTATTTGCTATTTGTCGTAAGTTTTCTTGCTACTTGTCGTAGGTTTTCTTGCTACTTGTCGTAGGTTTATTTGCTACTTGTCGTACGTAGGTTTATTTGCTACTTGTCGTAGGTTTATTTGCTACTTGTCGTACGTAGGTTTATTTGCTATTTGTCGTAGGTTTATTTGCTACTTGACGTAGGTTTATTTGCTACTTGTCTTAGATTTATTTGCTACTTGTCTTAGGTTTATTTGCTATTTGTCGTAAGTTTATTTGCTATTTGTCGTAGGTTTATTTGCTACTTGTCGTAGGTTTATTTGCTACTTGTCGTAGGTTTATTTGCTACTTGTCGTACGTAGGTTTATTTGCTATTTGTCGTAGGTTTATTTGCTACTTGACGTAGGTTTATTTGCTACTTGACGGAGGTTTATTTGCTACTTGTCGTAAGTTTATTTGCTACTTGTCGTAAGTTTATTTGCTACTTGTCGTAAGTTTATTTGCTACTTGTCTTAGATTTATTTGCTACTTGTCTTAGGTTTATTTGCTATTTGTCGTAAGTTTATTTGCTATTTGTCGTAGGTTTTCTTGCTATTTGTCGTAGGTTTTCTTGCTACTTGTCGTGGGTTTATTTGCTACTTGTCGTAAGTTTATTTAAGGCGTCCCGGGTTCGATACCTTGTGGAGGCACATCTGGTTTGGATCCAACTTTAAACTGTAGGTCCAGTCCCAATTAGTCTTACTGCATAAAGTAGACTTAAAACAACAAATCAATCAATCAATCGTAAGTTTGTTTGCTACTTGTCGTACGTTTGTTTGCTACTTGTCGTAAGTTAATTTGCTCCTTGTCGTAAGTTAATTTGCTACTTGCCGTAAGTTCATTTGCTACTTGTTTTGACACAATCTCTCACGTACAGATCTATTGATAGTACCTAGAGAATAAGCAGTTTACTACAGGAATTTGAACAGAAGTGGTTAATTTTTACGATACTTTATTCCTAATTAGTCCCGTGCTTTTAGAACTTTCAATCTGAGGTACGTATTACATACAAAAAAAAAGACATACGCATTTCTAGAATTACTGAGATTTATTGGTATTTTTAAATCCTCTTTCCCCCTTTCCTCAATACCCGAAAAAAGAACGTTATTGCTTCTAGGGCCCTGATTGTAGAAGGGGATGAGGCAAAACACAGGGGGGGGGGGAGAAATAGAGCGAAAAAAAGGAGGGCAGAACAGATTCAGATTTAGTAAAGCGGAAAATTTAAAATATCCCCGGGTGAGGAACATCAAAGGGTTTGCACCGCAGCAAAATTAGTCCCATCTAATAATCAAACGCACCGGGGGAATAATGCGAGATGCTCCAACGTAATTAATATCTGGGAAATGAAGCCTCCAGGTCTTTTCGTCGACTGGCTTATTTTGCCCTCTGAAATCTTATGTTTACCTTTGTAGCCAAGTTTAGGTGTACCACAAGAATTTCCCTTTAATTTTTCATTTTTTTACCTTAGAAATTTAGGAAAGTTTCACCGCCGTGCGGAATTTCTCGTCTATTTTATGAAAACTTTGGGCGTCTGAAAATCAATATTTAGTCTCTTAGGGGGTTAGTCTTTGAAGTGAGTGTGTGTATATACATATGGGAAGTTATGGTGAAGAGTTCAAAGTTTTAAATGAGCAAAAGTTGGTTTTGTTTCATGGCTTATTTAATATGAAATATTGCTGCTGTCTTTTTCTTGTACCCCCTCCCCCCCCGAGACTAATATTAGCTTTAAAGTGCACGTGTCATAATACTGAAACTACACACGTGCATAGGTAGCCTGCAAATACAACGGGACTGAAGGTTGGAATGGAAGAATTATTCTACATATGTTGCTTACTAATACATTCTAGCATGTATTTACGTGTGGACGAGCTCCGTAGCGGAGTGGTTATCACAGAGCGCTACGACACCAGGGATACAGTCTTCGAATCCCAGCCTGGACATGGGTGTTCTTTGTGAGTGTCCCTTCATCAATTTCATCATATCGTCACTCATCCTCATCTTTGCGAATAGCCAAAAGGGGCAGAAAAGCAAAGTGAAATAAACGAAACAAATCAATCAATTATGTGTGTTTGTGAGTATTACATATACATTTCCCCCACAGTGAGGCGGTGAGTGTTCTGTGTTTTTTTTTCAAACTTTTTTGAGGCCTGGGTAAAACCCTGACTCAAATGCATCGTACGGAATGCAAACTATGTGGAAGGGTAACTCTTGAGGAGAGAACTCTACAGACGTGTCCCAAAAGTAATGCAGGATTTAATTTAAGGAAAAAAAACATTTCATGTATTTATTAGTTGGCAAAGTTTTTGCATTATATGAAAAGATGAACATTGCCATTAAATGTGGAAGAGAATATCTGACAAAATGTCCTCCACGACGCATTTGACACTCGAATTCCTTTGACAAAATTCTGAATCACTTTTTCGCATAACTGTGGTTCAATGCCGTCCATAGCTTATTGAAAATCTGCTTTCAATTCAGGAATCGTTGTTATCTTCGCAGCATAAACTTTAAACTTAATGAATCCCCAGAGGAGAAAAATCGCACGGTGTGAGGTCGCACAGTTGTTTCATTTGGGGCGCTTCTCCTATCGAAAATGTCAGGTAATTTGTCCACAGTTTCCGTACTTGTAATGAATGTTAACGATCGTCGCTCGCTCCTTCGTCATGTAGCGCTCCATATTGACTAACCGCAATGATTTACCTACAACATGTGACCTCTTAGAACGCTGCCAACCCTGCGGGGATAAAATGGCGCACAATTAAAATCTTGCGTTACTTTTGGGACACCCGTTCGTTGTTTCAATTTTTCCATTATTAAACGAATTATACCTCAACAGGCAAAACTTTCTGGCGCCCCTCGTATAATTCATGTCGTCCAGTAAATCAAAGAGCTGCAAACGTCCAGTCGATAGGGCGTCTGACTGTCACGCGGGATAATGGTATTCAATTCCCGACCTTGTCTCTTCATAAAGCGCCTCTGGGGTTCACCCAAGATCTAACGAAACAGCTTACCATTTCTCTCGTGAATTATACTTGCTTTTAAGAAATGGATTCTTACGTTAGCTGGTACAGAGGTTGGCAGCACCGTGTGTGTCGCTTTGTTTCAATTCTTGAAGTTTCCACTGCGTAAAATATAGATAATAAACATGGTGATGGACTATTTTCTTGGTAATACTTGTGCGCCCCACTGTACATATATTTTAAATATACATTTATCGTACTGTAACTTCAAGCATCTCCAACACTTCCACCTCTGTGTTGCAAAAATGTTGTTAGCATGACGATATCTTGCAAGTTTCAGTCGAGGACACTCCAATCTCTTCTTATGGCCAAGAGGGTGGCCTGCACCATGAGGATTATATAGCTAATGAAATATGAGGGTTCTCCCTCATGCTGAATAATTAGCTCCAACATATAGTGGCGATGAGGAAGTATAGCTGCAAAAGAAAGGGGAGAGCTGGATGAGAAAAAGCGGGCATTCTGCTTTGCAGGGACGGAATAGCTCATCAACGGAACTGCTCTCTGGGGGGTGGCACTGCGAAGTCCACGGGTTTCAAATTGAGAAGCCACAAACTACTTAAGAGAGAAGGAGTGAAATATTCAGAGTCGCAATGAGAGAATGCTAATGGAGGAGACAATCAGAAGAGTGAAGTGCCTTGCTGCTAGAGGACATGAGTTTTATTTACCAAGCAGATGTGCACTTGTTTTACCGAACTATGTATTGTTTGTCGGTGCGGACTACTCCCATCCTAGGGACTAGTACAGCAATTATAGCTCTTGTCTAGTCTTACGGCGGGCACTCTACATGCTGGCAAGGGAAGTGAGGAGCGGGGAATACGCAGCAAATTAACCAGACAATAGCGGTGGTATCTACAGTTACAATGTCTCGGAAGGAGGTGCTTCCCCGTACGGGTCTCCCTTTTTGGACAACACTAGCGCAACCTTGCGTTCTGACGTCACCGAGAAATGCTTTCATTGTTAGGCTAAATGCCTAAGTTGTTAGGTTAGGATAACTAGGTTTGGTTCTCTTAGCATACATAATTAATTTTGCAGTGTACTTATGCTAAGAAAACCAAACAAACCTTACAGACCTAACCTAAGAATGAAGTCATTCTGACGTCAGAACGCAAGGTTGCTCTAGTGTTGTACGATAAGGGAGACCCCTTCTCGCACCTGATACTAGGCTGCTGTGTTTCTTATCGCGCTGGATTGGTCGCTTCCCCGCTCCCCACTTCTCTTGCCAGCATGTAGAGCGACTGCCGTAAGACCGGGCAAGGGATATAGTTAAAGTTTATTGATGCTGACACTTTCCAAAAGTCAAGAATTCTGCATCTGGCATTCGAAAACCCGAAATGTTATCCTAGCATCCACCAATCAATCCAATCTTTCTTATACTCTCATACATTACCATCTTAGCATTGTCCTTACATGTTGGCTTGGTTCTCATATTTTTACTGGGTATTTGCAATAGGATTGCACATAAGCTTACAGGTGATGTAAGGGGTGTCCCTTTCTGAATACACCCAAATGTCACGTAATACTCTACATGTTGCAGACTAACGAGGTTCTGGCGTGTGGACTCAGTCAGTATAATCTTCTGTGGGGTTTGTTTTTTTGTCCCTTCATCAATTTCATCCTATCATCTTTCAATTTGTTGAATGGCCAAAAAACCCTTGGCCAGGTATTCTTGACTTTGGAGATCTCTGGAGCGAGCGAAGCGAAAGATTGTTTCTGCTCAAGTAGTGACTTCGGAGGACTAACTAATGAACGGGTAAGAGGGAACGCGATTGCGGTGAGGGGGAAGAGCGACTGCAGTTACCAGCCTCCCCAGCAGAGTGTACTGTCCCCCTCGGCTCACTCACTCTCACAGTTTCTTGTTCCGCGTTGCTCCAGAGATACGCGGGACAGAGTATAGCATACATGTTCGGCTATGCTGGCAGAAATATTTGAAACGATTACTCTTCACAATAGCTACAATTTCGAAGCCCAAATTATTAAAATAATCGCACTCCGATACGATTACGGTAGAGGTAAGTTGTTGACAGCGGCTCCTGTGGCGTAGTGGTTAGCATAACGCACTAGGATGCCAGGGGTTTCGAAGTCGAATCATGGCCTGGGCGTTCCTTGTATCCCTTCATCAATTTCATCACTCATTATTGTCGTATACCGACTAAAGATATACGCCAGACCTGATATGTGTCATTGGTGTGCTGCAGACCTGTTACCCTGTTATCTAACGTAGCTCTATTGTCTAATTTTCAAAATGTTTGCTGGAAATGTGTATCGTCCTTCGTGAGAGAAAAGGACATGTACTGTATGTTTAGTAATGTAAGTTGCTTGTTAACATTATGTTTATGAGTTTGTGTCACACTTTTGCTTCTGACTTAAATGTAGTTCTGTTTTTCACCTCCACACTCCGGTCATACTGAAGAACCTGCACTCAACAATACTCATCTTTGCAATAGCCAAACTGGTAGAAATGACAAGCAAAATCAATCCTCAATCAACGTTGTTAACTAGTCGCGTATGGTTCAGAGTTCTGTTGTTTTTACAGGCGTCTTCAAAGAGCTTACGTCATTTTTGAACTAATTCCTTTACTAATGCACTATTTTAACTTCATTAATGAAGACCTGCACGTTCAACTTCCAGTACAAAAATTACTATAATACTTTCAAAATAGACGAAATCATGCTACAAACGCGAGTGGATGCATGGAGACGTAAAGAAACAGTCGACCCTGCGTCACATCTCATCTGAATAGAAGCTTTTTCTCCCCTTTTAAACTCTCCGCTGGCAGTGGTCCAGAACGTGCTCCTCTTGGTAGGAAAAAGCCAATGTGGGATATTAATTTCGGCTGCCAATTCAGGCGGGTCGGGTCGGCAGTTGGTCCCCCACTCCGCTCTATGAAAACGTAATAAAGTTCGCCATTGACATCTCATGAATACTTCATGTCGTTATCAACAATGTTTTGTGTTATTTAGACCTCTTGATTTACACGAGACCGGGGTTACAAAATAGGTTTGGCCCTTTTTTTATTTTTTATTAATGGCTTGGTTACAAGACGAAAAGGGGTCGTGCACCAGGATGGAAAGAGTTTTGCAGGTTTTCTGGGAAATCTGTTTTTAAAAGTTTTCCTGCAATTAAACAGCTGGAACTTTAAAGATCAATGTGCATTTTGATAGAAATAAGAACGCTTGGAAACAAAACTAGAGAGGAAATATATTCAGAAATAAAAGTCACAATTCCGGCATTGATGCTTATTCTTGTGGAAAATACTGCCGGGTATTTACACGACTGAGCTTACTAACAGGGTTACACTAACTTCCAGATGAGACACAGTTTAACTATTTAGATATCGCCAATTAGTAGGGTTATCTTTCTTAGCATTGTACAGAATCTGGCGTTGTTCAGTTCAAAATGTTTTTATTCGTGCATGGTGGAAGTTTCGTAAATGAGAAAAGTTCATATACGAGGGTACTTCAATAAATAGGTCACGAACTGCTATAAAACATTTATAAAGCAGATACAGCTTGAAAACCGTACATATCCTCACTGATACTGATGCTTTTATTCCATCGCTTGGCCAATGTGATAATATCCGCTGCATAGAAAGTTTCAGGTCTGCCGTCTCAGGTAATGATCGTGCATTAGACTGAGAATGTCCTATTGTATTATCTACACTGTCTACTGTCACTGCTTGCCCACATATTTGCTTCCGTCACGATGTTAACAGGGGAACTCGGCATATAAACTTCCTTTTGATGTTTCGATGATCTATTATAGATCAAACTTCCTGCCAGTGATATGCTATGCTGCGTCAGTCTGGGCGCATCTCACAGCGCAAAAACAAATCAGAGATAGTCTCAGATCTGTACAACGGAATGTCCTGTTAAGGATCCTCGGAGCGTTTAGTACAACATCTAAGACTTCGATAATATCTCTTGCTGGGGTACTCCCCTTAGACTTTGAAGCTCGACAAAGTGCCGCTTGTTACTGGTGGAAAAAGGGACTAAAAGAAAAGGTACATGACCTGCTGGGAACTCGGGTCAATTCCATCCGAGAAATTAAACAACACCTATGGAATTCTTGGCAAAGAAGAGTGGAGTCAACTCCAAGAATCTGCCCAGACTAGAAAGTACATACCGGACGTACGGGATAGGATGGAACTTTCCTTCTTCAAACCAAGTAGGGATATGGTCCATTTCATGACGGGTCAGGGCCCATATAGGACTTATCTTCGAAGATTTAATCTTAGCAATGATGATCAGTGCTTAACATGTAGGGTGAAAGGAACACCGGAACATGCAATAGTCAGCTGTAAAAAGTATTCTGATAGTCTGATACCACGATTAAGGCAGGGTCTAGATGAGGTCACACTGACACAGGAAATCCATAGCATCAAGACCTTTGGCAGGATTAACAGATTGGCCGGACTAATTTCGTCATTAGAAGAAATTGACTACAAATCAACATCTCGAGTTAGTTCAGGAAATGAGACTTCAACATTAAGTACCACCCGACAAGTTGGAATAAGAAGAAGTAGCCGAATCAGACAAAAGAAGATCCCATCGTCAAAACAGAAGACCGAACAAAATGGACAGACACAAAATGAACCAAGATACTATGAGGAGGGCCCAACCGCCTTGAATCGATGGAATTCTATATAAAATCCTTAAGAGGCAGTGCAAGTTCGAAGAACTAGTGACTTGCAAAGTCGTATGGGTAATTTGTGGAAACTAATTAGCGATTGTGAGGACATTGACGTTCCTGTGAAACGGATTGATAGTGTGGAATTAAGTGTGGTTCTATCAAGATTTGACTATGTATGGACGCGAAGTGAATAATGGAAATTTGGGAACTGGTATAGTGTTAACTTTGATATGATGAGAATCATTAAGAAGAATGAAGAAGATGACCACAACCTTATGGAATGAAGAAGAAGCCATTGGAACTTTCTTCTCTTCTGGAAGTCCATTTCATTTGATTCTTTTATGAGGCTCAAGGTCTAAGGACTTATAATTTGGTATGTTCTAATTATTTAATATATATAAAATTTCTCTTTCATCACTTATTCATTGTTTATTCTTAATGAAGAAGATAGCCTAAATTCCTTGAAAGCAAAATAAGAACGTCCTACTTCTGGAAGACCAGATAATTGCAACTCCTGTTCCTTTGGGAGGCTTAAGGTCTAAGGACCTATATTACTAAATAAATGTACTAGATAATATCATATATTCAAAGTTAGTATTTTATTATATTGATCATTATAAATTTCGGTAAGATTTTCAAGCTGAAAATCAGCACCAACCAAATCCTTAACATATACATCACAATTTAGAAATTTTAGAAACACTGGTCAAACATATATATGATTTTGTTTGTTATATTTTATATTCATATTCTGTATATACTTTTTATTATATTTATTCCTCAAGTACAATAATCTTAGAAAACACAAACATATATACACACCTTGGTTTTATTAATAGGCACCAAGGTCAGAAACTACTCCCTACAAATACTCGAATCCTCTTCCATATTCCAATCCTAAACGGGACACTACCGCTCTTGGCGAAATAACAGCTATGATAAGCAATCTACGCAAAGGTATACCAAGAGAGAGGATTGTGTAGTGTGAGTGGCGAGAGGAGGCTGGAGGACTTCGTCCCTCAGTGTCCCGATCCTAAGTACAAGCAAATCGGCGACAAACACTTCCCATTTCCAACAACAAGACATAGTTGTATTGTAATCTTTCATAAAATCTATTGTGTATAAGTAATTATATTTATCCTATATGAATGTTGTATTTGCAGTATGCTGCATGGTTGTGTAAATAGCATTAATGTACTGCAGACGTCTTTTTATAGGGATGCAAGGGTGACTCTTTCTAAAGACACGCAACTGTCAAACTCTTTTCCATGTAATACACCTTGGACTGCATTTTGCAGACTAAAGAGGCTGTGGCGTGTGGATTGTCAACCAGCATAATCATCAGGTGTTGTAGCCTGTCCATGCGTGTTTGTGTTTCTTCTTTCATCAGTTTCATCATATCATCATTCATTCTTTCTCTTTTCAACTATCCAAAAGTGGCAGAAAGAGAAGTAGGATATAATGGACTCTTTTTAATTCGAACTCCAAGAGACACGAAAATATCGAATTATCAAAAATTCGAATTAAGAAAAACATGTATGGTTAAAGACGATTTGATGAGGAATATCCTTCTGGTCGAATTAAGAACTAGTTCGAATTTAAAAATGAGTCACCAATTTTTACTATATAAAATTTTATAATTCAAGTAGTCTGATGTAGATGAACATGCAGATATGTTTTTTTTTAGTTCACTACAAGAGTTTCTTATTAAATTACAGATGCATTTTAGAGTAGTATATGTACTTAAGTAATATTCGCTGTTGAAAATATTGAAATGTAGCTCAAAACAGTCAGTAACAAACATGGTCAAAAAATACTATTTTTAGTTGTATAAACAGTTATCTTGTACTTGATGATGCTGTCATTTGTTTATCCTTATCTTATCAGAGAGAGAACAAACATAGTGTAATCTCAAAATTAGTGTATTTTTGATAGAGAAAAAACTAATTCAGAATAAAAAGTCGAATCTGCAAGTCAAGATTTGGAAGTGGGCAATGCATTAAAAGTATGAATCAACCTTCGCTCTTAAGAGATCAATGACAAACAGCAAGGCTCTTTCATTACTTGAGAAAGCATGCAAAAAATGCAGGAATTCTTTTTCGATCCGGGAGGGTTTGCGGGGGCGGGGACGAAAAGACAAACAGGATTTTTTTCTCGAGTAACAAACTAAGAATGAAGGAATGAGGGGGGGAGGGAGGAGAAGAAAGGAAAGGGAATTCTAACATTTCGCTTCGTTGAATTCTGAGCTTGCGATCTCAGCCAACTAAGCGAAGAAGAAGTTCACTCCGAAGTGCTATTCATCTTGTTTTCGAACCCGCCCCACCCATACAAATCGACGGTTTAGTGGCAATGGATTACAGTCTGACCAACAGCGTCTTACAAACTGGGGCCACTTTGCCGCTCTCAGCCCAGAGCCCCCCTTCCCCTCCTCCGGCTGCCACCCTCACGAACAGTTCCTTCTTTTTTTCATTCTCACAAACACACCAACGTCTCGGCAGAGTACAACTCCATTTTTCCTGCTTTCCTTCCTTCCCCAAACCCCCTGCTTCTGGAGTAGTAAGGTCACATGGTTGTTCATTAACCCACCCTCCCGTCGCCAACCCCCTCTCCTCTCAACTCCTCTCCAAACCAGAGAAACTATTTGCACAAATCCCAAGATTCAATTCGCGCCCGGTCGCAGACAAGGAATCTTAATTGAGGCAGCAATTGAATATGGAATTATTCCGAGGTTTGTAGAAGAGTCTGCAGACCGCATTAGGTAGCCGATGAAATTATGGACGGAGTTCTTGTCTAGAAGATGCTCCGTCATTTTGTCTATTGTGGTACCCTCGCTTCAATACTTCGTTTGCTTCCCTCTCCATCCCACGAGTTCTCCGTTCGCAACCTCATTCGCTTGTGCATCACGCAAAACCGTCTCCTGATACGTGTAATTAAATGGGGCAAATGAATAGGTCGTAGCAGATGTAATACTACAGCACTTGCAATAACTAATAAATGCTATAAATGGCAGCCTACATAAGACTCAAATAATTGCATCCTTCCATTGAAACAGTCTCTGAATTCAAAAGCTTCCCTTTGCTGTCATCCATCATCAAAGACAAACCAGGGCGGTTAGTGAGCTTCGAGAAGACGGCGATGGTGAGCAAAGATACCCACATGTCACTACTTAACAAACCTTTCGTTGAACGGCATCTTCAGTGACGAAAACAAATTGAAGCTGGCTTTTATGCTTCAAAGGGTATTGCTAACCTTTTCTTTAAATATTCCTAGTAATTAAAGTGAACAGTCAATACATCTCAGTGGAAGGTGATGAATGTACATGCTCATACAAACAGTTCCAGATTCGAATCGCAATTCTAACATTTATAATAGAGTGAGAATCTGTCACATAATTTATGCAAATACCAGAGTATCAGAATCAAAGAGGGACACTTGTGATTGATTGTAATTACGTCTCCGAATGATTTTGATTTTGGGTTTTGGCTTAAGTACTCTTTGTGCACAGGGAGGCTTATCCGGACTGAACCTACAGTTTAAAGTGGGATCCGAACCACTTGTGCCCCCACCGAGACCCCCTTGATTGTAAGGCGACGACGTTACCACTATGCCATCGGGGACGCACCACATCCCAAAAAATAGTATTATAAATTAGCACACACGTATATCTTGATACAAGGATTTCAGAATCGAAAGTTGACATTTTTGTATTCTTCTAATGAAGTCTCAGAATCGAAAGTTAACTTTTTTGTTATCTTCTAATGATGATTAGGAATAGAAAGTTGACTTTTTGTATTCTTCTAATGAAGTCTCAGAGTCGTGTCATGACATTTGTGTATAGTATTACATGAATCACATAATCAGGCTCGTAGTGAGGGGTAGATTAGTACGACATGAACTATGGCACCATTGAAATTTTTTTTTTTAAACAACAAAGTCAAAATATGTGACTGAGAAAATTACATTTGGCAGAGGTCTATTCTATTGTAACATCGCTGCTGGAATTTTCTGTCTCCCAAAGTAGAAGTAATCCCACGTTTTAAAATATATTCTTGAGACACTATAGGTCTTTTCGGTTCTTACGACGGACGTTCCCTTCTCAGCTTCTAGAGCGCCCGCCGTAAGAACTGAAAATACCTATAAGACAAGACTGGAAAATTCTTAAATATGTTAAACTTTTTTTTAAAACCAGGAATGCAATCTGCGAATCTTTAAATCTGTATAACCTGTATTTTAAAAATGTTTCTATTTGTTTCCCGATGTAAAAATTTGTAGTATATAAATATCAGAAATCATGACATAAGATGAAAATATCGAATGAATATCGGTATATATATATAAAATATCGGTGCTTGATATTGCAGGGGGGCGCCAATCAGAAGTTCTCCCTAGGGCGCCAAAGTATCGAGCAACAGGATTACAGTCGAAAGACAACTTTGAGAATCATTGTATCAAAGGCTCGTAATTATAACATTGCACCAGCCTTAGAATCGTAACATGATATTTGGGTCTGCTGGTGCCATAATCTCTAGAGCAATATCCAAGCACACTATACGCCATTTCCAATAAATGAACCTCATAATTTCTTTATGGGTATCTTCCATGTTTGGCTTGATCCATTCTTCTCTTTCCTGGAGAAAACAAGCGGAGTATTTGCATTGAACTCACGATAGATTCTTTATTATTGAGCGACGCACAGGTAACGTAGTGTTTGTTGGGTCCAGCAGAAGATCATAACGCATCCACTATACCCTGTCCCAGCTAACTTTGGAGCAAGGCTGCGCATAGCGTCAGAGAAGCGAGGAAAATCTATTGGCCAGAGAGAAGCAGTAGACGCTGATGGGAAGGCTGGTAACTTCAGTCGCTTTCCCCTTCTGCACACAATTCCGTACCTCTTACGTGTTCATTGGTGAAGCCGTCTCGCGTCACTGCTTGCGCAGATACTTGTTTTCGTTTGCCTGCTCCACAGTTATCTGGGACGGACTATAGAGCCTCCGCAATACAGCGCATTAGAATAAACGGGTGAACAGGAAACCGCTTGTAACCTGCAGAATCAAAGAACTCCAAATACTCCACGTTATCAGCAGCGCTCGCAGGGAGAGAGCTTTCATAATATTGTTGTTTATTTCTCACCACAGACCCATAATGCAACGGTCGATTATGCTGGCTTGTTGTGGATTTTGCGTCGTGCAAAGTAATTCCCTCCCAGCCACGATAATTGATTATCGAACCATTGCCTAGGAATTATTTTGTTCGTGAGGTGGACAGTATTTTATTTTTAACGCTTTTGGCGAACGCTGAGAGGGATGCAATGCTGATTTGACAAGGAAATATCACGTTTTCATGAGGTTCCAAAAAATTGTAATGGTGTTACAGAATTATTGATCAATGTCGTCGATTCAGCGGATGACTGAAATTCTTCTCGTGGTCATGCATGTGTCTATTGATTGCAAATTCTATCTTAGATGTGTGTGTTGCAGTTTTTAGTACATTTCTCACCTATGCTACGAAGTATTCATGGTTGAACTTGTTGGTTGATTTGTTGATTTATTTTACTTCGCTTTTCTGCCAATGCCACTTGGCTAATCGCGAAGGTGAGGATGAGTAATGATATGACGAAATTGATTGAGGGACACTCGCAGAGATTGATTGATTGATTTGCTTTATTTAACTTAGCTTTTTGTGCCACTTTTGGCTAATTTGCGAAGATGGGGATGAGTGATGATATGATGAAATTGATCAATGGACACTCACAAACATCCATACCCAGGCCAGCATTCGAATCCGGGACGCCTGGCGTCGTAGCGCGATGTGCTAACCTCTCCGCACACTCACAAAGAACATCCACACCCAAGCTGGGATTCGAACCTGGAACCTGAACTTGTTGGTGGTCCTCCTACTACAGAAGACACACGGTAAATGTTCTTTTTACATTTTTTCATATTTTCTTTTTCCTCATTTCCTGCTCCTCTATTTATTTCTCAGCCTCTTCTATTATTTTTTCTCTCATATTTTATTGCATTTTTTCTGTTCTCTGTTACATTTCTCTCACATTTCGCTCACACGTCTTTATATATATATTGTTCTTACTGCTCGTTTCTTTTTAAGTATACTCTCTCTTCTGGTTGGCCTAGTGTTATCTTCGATTATCTTTATCTCAATGCCTTTTCTTCTTTCTCTTCCTTTCCTTTTCACCCATGTCATCTCCTCCAATATTTACTTTGTTATAATTTCTTATGGCTACTTAATGTTTTTTCCTCCTGCCTCCATCTTCGGATAATATTAACTTTTTCACATGTTCCTTCCTGCGTTTATACGAAGCAGCATTGTAATATTTTTAAAACCTCAAGTTGTGATTATTAGTTGAGTAATGAACGACAATGATATGAAAGATGATATAGTAATGAGCATGAGGATGAATGGCGTTCGTGCTACTATGATCCCTTGCCCGGACCTACATACAGCAGATCGACCTATGCAGACAAACCATGAAGAAAACGTCATTGAAAACAAGGAAGAACAAACAAAATGTATATTTTATATTGAATGCTTAATTGAAAATAGGTGCAGTGTCGTGCGTGAAATGCTGAAGGGAGCATATTATGCATCAATTATACCCTGTCCACGCTAACTGTGGAGTGAGGACGCGCATAGCGTCAGAGAAGCGAGGAAAATCGAGTGGCCAGAGCGAGGCGGTACAGGCTGCTGGTAACTGCTGTCGCTTTCCCCCACTCCACGCAATTCCGTTCCTCGCACGTGTTAATTGGTGGAGCAGTCTCGCGTCACTACTTGCGCAGATACTTGATTTAGTTTGCCTGCTCTACAGTTAGCTGGGACAGAGTATACATGTAACAGTTGCAGGGTTCTGTTGAACTGTAGAATAATAAATGGTTTTTGGTTTTCATACTTTAGGACCCATAAATGAGCTATCGTGATGCCTGTCCGGTGCTGGATGACGAATTATCATATTAACAGCATCTTTTTGTTTCACTTTCGTTTGCACTTCCGATATTATTGTGTACCATCGACTCCCTGTCCTCAATATAGCATTTCTTGAAGTAACAGATTCTTCTTTCCATTTCAATCAATTATTTTCTAATTACAATCAAACTTTAGTTTTTAAACTAAAGTTATAGTGTCCTGTACTGAAAGACTTTCTCTACATATCGACTACTTCAGCTGTTCAGAAGATAATGTGACGTACAAATACAAGAAAGAACATGTGAAGAAGAGATTGGGAAGGCAAAATGAGCAATAGAAGTAACTGGAAAAAATATAACAAAATTAATAAAAATAGTGGGAAAAGAAACAATTGGAAGAACATACTAGGAGAAAATTGGTAATAAGGTTAAAAGTAGGGAAAGAGGAAGAAAGAGGGAATTATGAAGATATTGGTAGAACAGAAGATGAACGAAAAGGAAAAGTATGATTATAAGCAGAAAAGGAAGATAAATAAGTGAAGAAAATATAAGTGGGAAGGAAAGCATATAATAAAGAACAGAAACAACAGAAAAACATGTACCCTATCCCAGGAAACTATTAGAGGTCGAGCATAACAGTAGAGAAGGGGAGAAAGCGAATGGGCAGAGCGAAGCAGAACGCGCTGCCGTTTGCTGCTGTCGCAATCCCGTTCTCTCTCACGTGTTCATTTGTCGAGACCTCTCGAGTCACTACTTGCGCAGAGACTTGCTTTTGTTCGCTTACTCCAGAGATACCAGGGACAGAGTATAGAATAGGAGAAAATTGGTAATATAATTAAAACTAGGGAAAGAGGAAGAATGAGGTAATTATGAAGATATTGGAAGAACAGAAAAAGTGAACGTAACAATAGATAGACGAGAAGAGAAAGTATGATTGAGCAAAAAAGGAAGATAAATGAGAGAAGAAAATGTTTAGTGGAAAGGAAATAATATAATAGAGAACAGAAAAGACGGAGTGAGAAAGATTGAAATAGGAACAAAGCTCCTATGTGCTTTCCAGGCAGTCTAAACTTGACTTGGTATTACAAATAACTATTCAATTCTATTATTCATGTATACAAAAACCGTAATTTTACTATAAGCTTTTGAATTACCCTGAGAGAAACACTGAAGGAAATATTTTTGGTCTGCTTTTCTCTTAACGCCAAAGACAGCGACGGTTACTTCTCGATATAAATGCAAAAAAAAAATCTGAAATCTGATCTAGAGCGTCAAGTTTCTTGTTGAATGTGAGAAATAGATTAGCTTGGAATACGTTATTGAGCGGCTTATTCTATTTGCATCTCATTCATCTCGTCTTTTGGCCTATTTTGCTTCTCCGACGCCCTGCAGTCGGGGTTATATAGACTGCTATTTCCCTTTGCGAGATCTTCTGGATGAAACTGGAGAGAAAGAAGGAAGGATGTGCAAAAGGATGAGGATGGAAGGCATTTTGAAGGCGACGAAGAAGAGTTATCAAGTTGGGGGAAAAAATGTGTTATCTGGGCCGGAAAATGCCTTTGTGTTAGGGGGGAGGTGTTAAATGAAATTTCTGGATATTTTACGCGCCATCCGTGTCGAAAGAATATACGATTTAGTTGCGTACGTTGGTGGGGGAGGATGCAATATCTTGATGTTGCGAAACAGTTTTCAAAGATGAAAAATAACGGGTGAGTTTGCTGGGGGGGTTTGAAGGCTCTGATTAAGAAACAGGCGACTCTGAACGAAAAATAGGAAAGGCTTTCCAGTGGCTGTCGATGGTGAAATTAGTATGCTATTTCTTATATTGTCGGCGCTAGTAGAATAGGAGAGAAAAGAAGAGCTTACAAAATTCTTGCGAAACCTTATGGTAAGAGACCCGTATGAAGGCCAAGACGAAGATGGAGGGAGAACGTTGAGATGGACCTAAGGGACATCGGTAATGATACAATGGATTGATCTTGCCCAGGATAGCGATATTGTTGATGCAGCCATAAACCTTCGAGTTTAAGAAGGCTGAAGAGTTAGTTAGAAGAATTCGAGCTAGCTGGTGTTGTAAACATGTGAAGCTGTTCACAAAAATTGTAAACAAGAGCATGTGTTCGCAAATGTTGTGAACAAGTTTGACAGGTGTTACATGTTTACAACACCAGGGAACGACACACCAAGAAAATTTGTGACGCTCTAATTCTACTCACGCTTCCTGTTGGGTATAGACAGTAATAATTGTTCACTAATTATGTGAAATTACATTATGTTACCTATTATAAACCGAGGAAAGCTTCAGGATTCTGGAAATATTCCACCTACCTGCACATTTCATCATAATTTAATGTTCTCTATTTTTTCTATATAGAAATCTGCTATAATTAATTCGATCCATGAGAAAACGCTTCACTAAGACCACAGTGCGGTTATTCCATATTTTAGTGTGAAAAAAATCACTAATGAATAATTTAAAAATTGGCGAAATGTTACGCATATTTCCCACCCCTTTCATCGAAATAGGAAATCAGAGTACCCTACAGTGTGCTGGAATTCGTTGTGGAATCGAAGTGTAGGTAGAAAATTCGGATTGGTGCCTTGGCTGATAGCCGGATCCATAAAACAATAGAATGTCCTGTCTGTCGACCACTGTCGACTCCCACAATGCTAGAGGAAATCTCATTAATCCCACTCGAGCCGGATTGTTGTCAGGTGGGACCGCGTCCATGGTTCTCTAGCGAGGTGTCTAGCGACTAATGAATTACACTCGTCTCCGGCAGACAGGGGTCACAAATTCATGGAGCAGAGAATTACACGTGCGGCCACAGACTGTTCTGGGTCAACCGACTCCCTTTGCGCAATCTTGGTTCCAGGGAAGGAAATTCCAGCGCTCTGATTTGTCATAGAGTGTTCCTCATTGTTCTAAAGTGCGAACATTCGAGATGCTTTTCTGGTTTTCGTGATATCCAGCTATTTCAATGGAAATGGAGGCCTAGAGTTTCATAAGTCTCCGCTATATAATCCGCACAACTCCTCCTGAAGCCACTTCAGAGATCTGACTTAGTGGTCAACCCCAAATCTGCTGAAACTTTCTTTGTTGGTATAAATACCGCGGTGCAAGGTCGGAACTATAAGGAGGAACTTTCCACGTGCCAACCTCAACTGTGCTTGTGGATAATTGTCTCGGAGAGGCAGCATTAATTATACTCCTTGTGATAGGTGTTCTGGATTGTAATTGTCATTCCGGGTATGTATTTCTCCTCTGGTTCAAACTCATTTTACTTTCCGGTCCTTTTGTCTGCCTTGATTTCCTTGCTATCTCTTTTCCTTCATCTATTTGATCTTTCTCCCTTCTGGCCTATTATTTTTTTGCTTTGCCTTATTTCTACTTCCCATCTTTACTTTTTATTTCCCTGCACTTCTCTGCCTTTCCCTTTCTCCTCTATTTTTTTTCCCATGACGTCTATTTAATTTCCTTCTCTGAATTTCCTTTCAATTCCATTTCATTCCTTTCCCTGTATTTCCTTTCAGTTCCATTTCATACCCTTCCTTGTATTTCCTTTTAGTTCAATTCCCTTCTCTATATTTCCTTTCAGTTACATTTCATTTCCTTTCCTGTATTTCCTTTCAGTTATATTTCATTTCCTTGTCTGTATTTTCTTTCAGTTACATTTCATTTCCTTTCCTGTATTTCCTCTCAGTTTCACATCATTTTTTTTCCTGTATTTCCTCTCAGTTCCATTTCAATTCCTTTCCTGTATTTCCTTTTAGTCCCATTTCATATCCTTTCCTGTATTTCCCTTTAGTTCCATTTCATTCGCTTTCCTGTATTTCCATTCGGTCCATTTCCTGCTTTCTATTGCATTCCCTCTACTGACTTCAGTTTTCTTTCTTGGCATGTCTTTCCTTTCATTGTCTTAGTTTCGTGGCCCATCCCGTCCTGTCACTTCCTTTCTTTTCACTTGCTATTCTTTGCATTTCGTTCCTTACTTCTCTTTCCTTTCCCTTGCCTAGAATTTTTTGTCACACTTATCTGACTTTAATCTTCCTTTTTCCTTCACCTTGTTTCTCTTTTTCTTTGCCTTGCTTTTCATATTTCACACTCTCTTCACTTCCCAACCGTTCTCTTTTACTCTGTATTTCTAATCCTTTCCTTTTCTTTCTTTCCTTACTTTACTCTTGCTATGTTTTTGCTTCCAGTTCCATTCCATTCTCTGGCTTGTCTTCTTTTCTTTTCCGATTTTACTTGTCTTTTCCATCCATATCTGTCCATAGGTTTTGTTTTCCTGTAGCTACTGTCCCATCTACTTTTGAGTTCTTCATATTGAGCGATGTAAAATAACCAAAGCCACTAATAGCCTACATTCTTACAACTCCCAGTACTCATGTTGTCAGTAGTGACATTATAAAAACAGAAGCTACATTGTTACACACCCCCAGGCTGCTTGGCCAATCAGATCATCAAAAGAATTGTTTGCCTTGCTGGTGCGTGTGTTTGCATGTTCTGGTAGGAATCCATCAAAATAAACGGTTTGCATACGATGTTGTGATAACTGCTAACGAATTTGTTTTCATTAAATCGGTTGTTTGCTCGATCCATCTGGGGATAATCGAATTCAGAGTCCCGTCGCAAATCAAATAAAAAAATCGACAACAGATAATGATGATACTCTGAGATTACTCCGAACGGTTTTGTAGTTCGATAAAGTGCATGTGCATAAAACGAAAGCGATGTGTGTCTATTGTTTTTATCTATGTCTGTTACACTCTATTGTTTTGCCTCGCCACCGTACCGCATGGCACCCAATGACATGACCACTCGCAGTGTACTGCCTGTCAATCAATGCAATAACTCGTCGGGTAGTCCTGTTTCAGCTCAAACAACCGCAGCGTTGTAGATTCGACTGATCTCCCTCTGCTGATTAGTTCGAAGCTTTCTGTCCGTGAGATAAAATCTCTCCCAAAGTAAACCCCTTTCCCCCCCCATGCACATTCTCTCTCTCTCTCTCTCTCCTGTCCGGTTCTTC
Source organism: Lepisma saccharinum (assembly GCF_977018435.1). Classification (NCBI taxonomy): domain Eukaryota; kingdom Metazoa; phylum Arthropoda; class Insecta; order Zygentoma; family Lepismatidae; genus Lepisma; species Lepisma saccharinum. The sequence continues at coordinate 39,633,354 of NC_139253.1, forward strand.
GTCTGGCAGATAATGAATTTTAAAACAATGCCATCGGAGATATGTCCCCGTTGATATGTTTTGAGAGGGGCCGCAGGGAGGGAAAGTGGGGGATTATGGTGAAAAATCCTCATTCACATGAAGCTTCAATTGTCAATATTGCCCCCCCCCCCCGTACACCCTGTCTGTTTTTGACATTTCCTCTCTTTTTTTTCCAAGGGGCAGCTCAATGTGCCATATTAGCCTGTTGCAGTTGTAGCATGCTTGCATAATCACGCTGTTTTCGAGCGGTCCTGAGGCTAATATGGCTCAACATTGGCGTTCTCGTGGTCCTAACACTATAACGATCTCGCTTCTGCTTGTTCTATGTTCCCTCTTTTCCCGAGCAATCCACTTTTACCTCAGTCGCTGTTCTCGTGTGTAATTTTGGGTCCATGCTTCAGTGAACTTCAAAAAGTTATTTTTAAGCAAAGATAAGGTACTCGTTATTGAATCCGAGAATCGAACGGAGAAATTAAGGAAATAGTGTTAACCATTGCCTTATCGGTTATGCTTATCTTTTGTTCAGTACAGTCATCCTGATGTCAGATTCACGTTTACATTTAAACCTCTCTCTTCCTTATTTATTCCAAAACTACACGTGCTAGCATACGAGGCTGTGGTGATGTTACTGTGCTGTTCCTAATTTTCTATCCATTGCCCGCAAGCATTTTCTCCCAAACACAGTTCTTCTTATTTTTACATGTCGGTACCCTACTGTTTATGCAGTGTGTATGGGGTGTACCTCTCCGCAGACACCGAACTGTCAATCTCCCTTCCACATAGACTGCACTTTGCAGATTAACGAGGCTCTGGCTTCTGGACTCACAGCCAGTCTGTGGAACTCGTGCTGGTGTTGTCGCTGTATGTTTGCGATTGAACCTTAATCCATCTCATCCAAAGTCACCCTCATCATCATTAGCGAAAAGTGGCAGAAAGACGAAGCGGAATAAACTAAATCAATCTGTCAACATACTGGTTCATACAACTTTTCTCTACATTAATAATTTACAAAATTACGCAACTGTTAACTAATGTTTTATTGCAATTCTTAGACTCCTAAAACTACTATAATGAACATGCTGGTGGACAATTTGCATAACATTTCTCCAAGCAGCGACTGTCCAACTTAGACGCAAAGTTTCAGCTGTCCGTTTAAGAACTCCAAGCAAGCGAACAACCAACCATAAAGTTTGAAGTTTTTCTTCATTAATTTTCTCCCTCGCACTTCCAAAACGTTTCAGGTTTTTTCCGTAATTCTCACAAACGACAGTTTAATTCTCCTAACTCCATTACAATCGCTTACATGGAAAGTATTCGAAAATAATGTTTTGACACGTGTCTCTACGAAAACCTTCCAAGCATCTCCTTGTCTCCTTTTGGCGAGAACTCGAACGGAGTCTCGGTTGAAAAGTCTCCAAAACCTCTCCTAAGTCATTCCCTAACTTCCAGAGACGTGTTGCAGCAATGGAACTTCCAACAGAATGTGGAAAGTTCTGTTCCGAAGGAAAGCAAAAGGGGGAAGAGAAGAAGAATAAAGTTTTTTCTCTCTTCTGAAGCCAAAATTCAGGCATATAAATTAATTAGGCTGACTTCACGTTATAAGGAAGATAGGTTCTGCTCCGGAGGACGAACTTAGAACTTGCAGAATGAGATGTTTTCCACGTAGTTCTTTGTGTCTGCTCGCAATTCTAACACGGACCTCGGCTTGGAAGGGAATTCTGACTTAAATTGTATTTTAGACGTTGCCGAAGTTGATCCATACTCTCTAGGACTCATTGCGTACTTGTAGATATGTTTTTGCTACTCTCGAATTAATTCAGTCCACTCTCAAAACTCCTAAGATACATTAAGTTCACTCTCAAAACTCCTAAGATACATTAAGTTCACTCTCAAAACTCCTAAGATGCATTAAGTTCACTCTCAAAACTCCTAAGATGCATTAAGTTCACTCTCAAAACTCCTAAGATGCATTAAGTTCACTCTCAAAACTCCTAAGATGCATTAAGTTCACTCTCAAAACTCCTAAGATGCATTAAGTCCACTCTCAAAACTACGAAGATGCATTAAGTCCACTCTCAAAACTACGAAGATGCATGAAGTCCACTCTCAAAACTACGAAGATGCATGAAGTCCACTCTCAAAACTACGAAGATGCATGAAGTCCACTCTCAAAACTACGAAGATGCATGAAGTCCACTCTCAAAACTACGAAGATGCATGAAGTCCACTCTCAAAACTACGAAGATGCATGAAGTCCACTCTCAAAACTACGAAGATGCATGAAGTCCACTCTCAAAACTACGAAGATGCATGAAGTCCACTCTCAAAACTACGAAGATACATTAAGTTCACTCTCAAAACTCCTAAGATGCATTAAGTTCACTCTCAAAACTCCTAAGATGCATTAAGTCCACTCTAAAAACTTATAAGATGCATTACGTCCACGCTAAAAACTACGAAGATGCATGAAGTCCACTCTCAAAACTACGAAGATGCATGAAGTCCACTCTCAAAACTACGAAGATGCATGAAGTCCACTCTCAAAACTACGAAGATACATTAAGTAAATCCATTAATTGTCACGTTCCCGATTATGCTCACTGATATACTTACCATTATTTAATTTCGGAGAACACAAAACGTTTCAGCCTTCAATGAGGCCACCTGAGACGTTGAAAACACTTAAGGTTTTATTTTAAATAAACGATATCTTAATTTGCTCATTCAGGATTCCATAAAACTTCTGCTAAACTTAATTTCACTCAACTGCACTCTCAAATAAACTTCTTGTTAGAAATAAAACTATATTGATCTTGAAATTATTTCTCGAGTAGAGGAAAGTGTCCGAAGTAGGACTCCCGTTTTGTTTTTCATCCCTGGTGTCATTATGGCATATTATTTCTATTAGAAATTTAATAAAATGGGTTCTTTGATACGTTTGCTAACGTTTTGAGTAACTTAATCCACCTTAAAGCGCATGATGCTTTGCCAGTAAGCATTTCTGTAAAAAGGGACGAAAAGTAACAACGGAGAAAAAGTGGCCAAAGTCGGACCATTCCTTTAACAAGTTCCAAAAATTGGAAAAGACGCAAAGCAATGTAAATATGTGACATGTAGTAAATGAATTACATTTATTGAGCTGGCATTAAGAATATAGATGTACAAAAGTAATATAACAAAGACTACCAATATCCTAACTGCGTCAATCGCCCTTTCCATTTGTTGGACATCCCACCTTCTCCCACCTGCACTGCCTTTTCCCTTGAAGATCTTAAACAATATGTAAGACGACTTTACTAACGAGTAACGACCCTTTGCTTCAATTACAATTGTAATGTTAGGCATTCATTGAGGGGTCCTACTTAGGGCATTTTACTCTTGGAGTCTTATTGTTTATACAATAAAACCACACGTATCTTCAAACAAACCATTACCATAATTTCAAAGTACAATACTTACTAGTGTCTAAATTGAAACAAGATTGCTACTTACCCCTCTCTTAATTAGCAAAATTCCCACTGTTTTGCACCGATGTACAAACTTTCATTCACACAAAAACAAGTCATGGCGGACTACAGCACCTGATACTTGCACGTTACTGCTGAGACCTTCCCTACACAATCTTTTCGTTATCCTTTACGTGTTTCGCTCATTGTCACCACGCGGCAGCAGCTACTTACGGAAACAGGAAGGGAGTGGGGCCCAGGTTTGGTTATTTTTCTCTACACTAATCAAAACATTCATTTTAAAATTAACTTACATCAGCCATCAGAATCAATAAATTATATCACCTAGCAACCAATACTCAAATATCTCAAGGTTATTCAATAACCATTGCAACAGATTACAAATTTGAGTCAAACAAATTATGACGTCATACAATAACACAAGTATTTCTTTTTATAATTAACATATTAAACACTGAATTAATAAATTTTGTGGGCGCGTAACATAATGATATGACATTTGTGCTTTGGCTGTGGAATATGTGAGCAAGGCCCCGCATAACGAAAGAGAAGGGGAGAAAGCGAGTAGGTGGAGTCACTACATGCGCAGGGACTTGTTTTCGTTCGCTGGCTCCATAGATTCCCGGGACAGAGTATAGTTGTGGATATATTTATTCCTTTACTTCTTTTTGGTGTCCGTTTACACTGTCTTAGTGCCTTAATTTTTCAAGTTTTAAAGCTTGTTTTCGTTAAGTGAATTACACACCTCTTGGCACTTATTTCACTGAATTGTTAAGACTATAATGGAGAAGAATACGGAATTTTATATTTAAAGAATATTCACAAGTGTAGTTAGCACAGCGCGCAAAGGTCCTGGGTTCGAATCCAGACCTGGACATTGGTGTTCTTTGCGAGTGTCCCTTCATAACTTCATCATATCATTACTCATTATCATCGTCGCGATTGGGAAAATGGGAAGAATAGTGAAGTAGAATATCCTAATTCAATCAATCGATCAGTTCTGTACACACGATTCCTTACCCATCGTTGCGCAATAAGGTAACCACTCTGCTACAGAGGAGGTTATGAGTCAAAGCAAACCAAATGGTCATTATTAAAATATATTCGCACACACATTTTTAAGAAATACACAGTTTTGAATTTTAGAAGTTTGCTTTAGAATTTTGGGTTTTGTACCTTACAGGATGTAATATTTCAATCTCGAGCTGGGGGTGTTTCTTAAGCTTCTGGCATTTTATTTTCATTTTTCTGCCAAAAACGATCCAAGTTCAGATAAATCGAATGTTGAAGCCTGTGAGGCATCCAAGAAAGGAAACTTGATATTGAGGTGAGCTCAATTAACCCTTATTCCGAACGCTACAATTGGACAATTTCATGTCACTTCGATTTAGCTCCGGGCTACCTCGAAGATTATTCAACTTTTGGCTCCCGTTCCTGGGGGCAAGCGGCAATAACCGCGACTCTAAGATGGGATTGTTGTACTGGCGAGAGGCATCATTGGAGGGGGAGATCCCTCGGAGGCAATTCATGAAGTCCCATCCACTTTCCTCTCCTGCACGGGCTCTCGGATTAAAGCCTCCAACCCACCCACCTTCGTACGTCTTCCTCTTGACTCTTCTGAACCGCAAGATTTTTCAATACCTGAATCCACATTCCGCTTTTCAAGATGCCCCGCGGGTGTGTTTCCTTTCATCGAGGTTTTAAGAAACGACGTAGGGGGAAGAAAGAACGAGATAGGGAGGGATGGTGATTTTGGATAGTCGCTGTTTGAAATCTTCTCGTCTGTATCGACAAGACCTTGCCGGTCGAAAGGACGACCATCCAGCGAATGGGCTCTCTCTCAAAATACTGGCCAAGAAATCTCGGGAAACCTCAGAGGAAAAGGAATAATAGAGGAATGGACATGGTTAAAGGCCATTTGGGAGCACGTCCCCTGGGGGACTTCCCCGATTTACATCACGGTGACGGAGGACAATCTCCCTTTTAGCGTCAGAGGGCATCTTTCGTTAATAGCTCGCCTTTTCTTCAGTATCTTCTGAGACGAAACCACTTTTCTCAAAGCGACTGTCTCTATTTCTGTTATTCTACGTCACTTTTCTACTTCTTGAGTTAATCATTGATAGATTCATGTTATTCCCACCGTGTCAATCCCGCCGAGACACGTCAGGTTATACTTGACTTGTTTTCCTGCAAGCCAGAGTGTCAAACCCGCCGTGTGCACGTGTGTTTATGACGTTGCATCGGTGTTGATCTTACCTTGAAAAGGAATATGATTTGTGAATGACTGTAATGTGCAAGTTTAAACAAGTGGATCACTTCTTCTATATATAGCTGTGATGGATGCACTCTGGCAAATTAATAGTTACGAAGGTTAGCAGTACAGGAAAGAGAGAGAACAGAGATGTCCTGTATATGCAAGGCGAGTGTGTTCTTTCGAAGTACACCCTGTAGAGGCACATTGCACAGTGGTTCGGATCCCTCTTAAAACTGTAGGTCCAGTCCCGATTAGCCTATCTGTGCATAAAGTGGACTTAAAACAACAATTCAATCAATCAATCAAATTTTCGAAATACAGAAGCACGGGTGATCTTAGAAGATATTTACGAGCATTTGCATACCTACAAAACTTATTATAACGCTTAACATTTTGTTGTGCGCTTGGATTAATTGTGTTGCTTCTATGTTCCTGCAAGTGTATTCAATTATTGTATAGATATTTAGTACTTATAGAATGTTTGCAAGAATTTAATAACACTGTACTTTTAATGTTCTTTTGAAAATTTTATGTGTTGCCGAAGAAATAAAGTTGAAGTAATCCTGCGTAATGGCACTTGAAATAGGTAAAAAATCATGTTCGTTAAGCAAATATGCTATATTTTGTATTCCTGGAAAGGCATTAATCCACACGGTGGGTCTGACACTCTGGATTGAAGGGAAGATTCCAGTTTCACTCAGAAAAAACAGTCAAGTATACCCTGGCATATGTCACGGCGGGATTGAACCGGTAAGACACCTTATCGGATTAACACATTGAGAATAACATGACACCGTTGATGGGACAAACCATGACTCAATAAAGTTTCAAACCTGTGGCCTCTTGCTTCGTTGCCCACTTCCGCCAAGCAGACTGGCTCAAAGCTACTTCCATCTCCACATCAAGATATCCTAATCCCCATAATACCCAAAATTGAATTCCAACTTTGGAGTGTAACTCGAAGGCTTGTCTTCTTTCCACAAAACGACTTCCAACCCTTTTTGAAAATGGAAAATGTACAATTAAACGGACGTGCCTTTGCGATAACAGTATGCACTCATATCTGGAAACTCCATTCATTGAAACAATGTGCCTCAATCTACCCACATACTGTAATCCGTACCATAGAATAATGGCCCCGTCTCTTGACTGCCACAGATAACACGTGGCTGTAGCAACCGATTGCATCTTCGCTCTTCAAATTTAATTCATTAAATTGAAAGACTGTCCTTTATAATGATGAAAATGAAACCTACTTTTTTCTTTTTTAAATGCTGATTTGGTTGAACAGTGAATGTGTTACCTCTCAGAATAGAAAGAATCTATGCACAGTTTACTCAAGTTTTCATTAAGCATATTATGTTCCATTAGTTTCAATGTAGTTGTTAATGTCCTGATAGTATTGGAAAGATCTGGTGAGTAGAGCTGGGATTTTTATGACCTAAAATTCACCAAAATATGAAAATAAAATATGCTCTTATGACCTAAAATTTTACAAAATATGCATTATAATTTGATAAATATGAACTGGACTGTTTCAGACATCAATATCTAAATGCTGAGATATTTTCACATTCATACTATTTTTAGTTCAATTTATGGGCCCTGAGTTGGAATCCACAATTAATAATTTCTGTAAATTTTCAAATAAAAATGAAAAGTGTTTTGCTGCAATCCCCTCCCCAAAAAAATCGAGTGAACATGGCAGTTATAACGAATCTACTTCGAAAATGACTATATTTCTTGAAAAAGCGAAAATATACTGAATATGACCAAAAATCACTCAAAATATGCTCTATCACGCAGAAATGGCTAAATATGCCCTTAAGAAGCACCCTAATTTAATTAGTTTCTTCATAATATGAATGTCTACATATTTAGGGAACACATCGCCCTTACTAAAATAAATGTGCTAAGTCATGAAAATCCTAGCCCTAGTGATGAGTATAGGATGTAGTGTTCTCTTGAGATTTCCCATGGAAATTGAACGCGTGTGTATGTGTGTGAGAAAGAAAGAGAGAGACCGAGAGAAGACAGGAAGATAAACTGAGGAAGTAAGATATATAGAAAGAGGAAGAGATATAGATAAAGCAATGCATATAAAGATGAAGCACAGAGAAAGATATATGTACGCAGACTGTCACACACAAACATAAAGAGGAAGGCACTGAAGGGGAGGGAGAGAGAGATAGAGAAGAAGGGTGGAAGGATATTGAGAAGAATTCAGAAAGCAGGGAAGGAGGGAGACAAAGAGAGATAGTGAAGAGAGATGAAGGTAAGTGAAAGGAAGAAGTAAGACAGTGAAAGAGAAGCGGAAATACATATGTAGCAAAGAGAAGGTAGAGAGGTAAAGATGGCGAAAGGAAGAAAAAGAAGCACACACATACATACATACACAGTTTTCTCATACACGCTAGAGAGAGGGGGGGTGAGGATGGGGATGAGAGACCTGAAGCCAAGGGATAGAAGGATAGTAGAGTTCAGAAAGCAGGGAGGGATGGAGAGAGGAGATAGAGAAGAGAGATCAAGATAAGGAAAGCTAGAAAGTAGCACAGAGTGAAAGGAAAACTGAAGACACATATCGTATCAATCCATAAGATTATATTTTATTTAAAGCCTCTCTGATGCTTCATGTTGACCAGGGCATTCACTTGTTTATCTCAGTTGTCTCAACCTCTGAGGCATGTAAACAATGCACAGTGTTGTGCTATGCAAACCTCCTGAGGTATTCAGGATATAGGAAGTTCCATCAGCCTATGGAGTCAGCTGTTTGCAATAGGTCTCCATGGCCTGTGTGATATAGAGGCGAGACAGACTGAGAAGGGACTGACTTTTGATTTGGATTGAGGAGAGACAGGAGCTTAGAGAAAGCAGTTGAGGTAAAATGAGGCGAGTCCTGGTCAACCTGCAAGGAAGCCTAGAGAGGATTTAGTTTATTTTATTCTTCGAATTTATCATCACTTTTCAGATAGACAGGTAATTATCCTAACCCAGCCATGATTCAGGTTCAAATGTTCATAAAACCCAATGAGTGACCATTGTCTTTTCTAGTTGTTAAGCTGTTTAGTTTTAGTTGTGCCTTTCGCACTGCCAAGCGTTTAACTTGTCATGTTAATGACGAGTGGTCTCATCATCGAGGATGAAGGATGAATAAGTTACATCACCCATTGATTAATTGTGGAAGTGACTGGTTCTGATCCCCATCATTCTGTAGAATGATACGATATACGTATAGAAAGGAGAGGGGGGATATGGAGAAAGATATGAAATGAAACAAAAATATAAACACGCCTTCTTACAGACACGAGAGAGAGGAACAACTAAAGATTTTGGAGACAATTCAGATAAACTTTGTGGTGGTGATGTGAGTGGCTGTGTTTTCAATATGGAAAAATAATTTCGATGAAGAATGTCTGATATTTCTTTAAGGATTCTTCTCTACTAAGAATAGTAACAAACACACACACACGAGCTAACTTCAAGATCCTAGATGAAAATACCACTCCGAGATCTTGCTCTCTGAAATCCCGTCCCATCATCCAACAACACAGGGAAGTGAGGGATCCCCTCTAAGAGAACCCTCTATGCTAATGCCTCGACACCAGCTGCCTACTCATCACTCTTTCTAATTTGGCAAACGCTTGATCCGCATGCACAGTGTAAATAATTCTATGACATGCAACGCATCTACCGCATTTCCTGTGTTTTGCGGCGCCTGCGAACACCGCATTTAAATCGAAACAGCGGGAGATGGAACGTGCTGTTCGAGCCATTGGTGCTGCTGCGAGCTACGCTGCATTAACGAACCACAACCCACAGCCTCCCGTAGGCTTATCTCAAGCGTGTGTTCGGTGTGGATTTCAGAACGTGTGCAATAAGCACCCTGCTTCTCTCGTTTCCCCCAAATTGGGTTTGTGTAATTTTGGGGAAATTTGACTTTAATGAATTTCAATTTCTTCAATTGCGCTATACGAACAGCAAACTGCAATATATATATTAGGGTTAGTAGACTCATTTGTAGGCCGGGACAGTGGTTCGTCCACGGTGGTTTTGAAAGTTAAAATCGTCCATTTGAACCTAATTTCCTATTTAAAAAAAAGCATTCGGGTCCATGGAGAATGATGATAACTTTCACTTTTACCGTCACATTTTTCCTTACTAAACTCCATACCCTTCTGTTCGAAGTTGTCTCAAAATGAGACATAATTTTTACTTTGGCGCATATATTAATCTTTTAAAGAGCAATGATTGCGACTACACAGGTCTTACATCTCTCCGATCTTTTCGATACAGAGCCAACCTCCGTTGTGGAGTGGTTAACACAGCGCTCTACGACACCAGGATTTCCTTGTTCGAACCAGGCCTAAACATGTTTGTTCTTTACGAGTGCCCATTTCACCATAACACCACCCATCCTCATCTTCGCGGTTAGCCAAAAGTGGCATAAAAGTTAAGTAAAATGAACCTAATCATTCAACATTTTTTTACGCAGAAAAAAAATTTCACCTAGCAATTTCGTTTACAAATCTTTGGCAAAGCAATTCGTATTTCCAATTTTGCATTTTGATTATTTTTACTCCCTTTCTGTCTCTGCCTTTTTCGCTAGGATGAGAACAACAGGCAGATGATATTCAATAGAAAAAACTACAAAGAATGTTTTTTTCTCTGCATTCTAAACTTCAAAGAGCAAAATAATCAAGCTAATTTTGCAAATGAATGAAATTTTCGCGACTCAATTTTCTGAAAATTACTTTAGCAGCAATCTTCAGTAATTTGACATTTAGTTCAAACGTTAGTAGCGCGTCCCATTCATTCAATCATCAATCATATTCACCTGCATTACTTAAACATCCTATCGACATCTCTTTACTCCTGGGTCATTCCACAGAAAGTGAGCCTAGATGTCGCGGCCCGACCGTAACATTGCATAAAACACAATTATCTTTTCATAAATACAGCATGATGAAAAAGTAATGAAGTATATCATGTAGTACTAACCAATTTCACTTTCAATTGGTAACCAACAGAGAAACCATAAAACCAGTCTTACCGTCGGAACATCTAGAGTGGCTGTTGTTCTTACCGAAATTAAGTACAGTTTATTATGATGATGATATATTGAACCGAAAAAAATGGATTCGATAAAAGCAGATTCAGAGAGAGATGGAAAAAATTTACAAGGAGGATACTGTTATTGGCAGTTTTAAAAATCTTCTTCTCAAGATTCCACAGGATTGCCAGTTTAACATCGTGAAATATCGTGTAGGTAGCGGAAGACTTTGTGTGTGTATGTACCAGGAGAGATTGAATGAAAACTCGGAGAAGCTGTTACACACAGAGCCCAAAATGTGTCACACACAGTTATTGATTCCATTAACACGTTAACGTGCATGAACTGCAATGATGCACGTTTTGGTGTGCCAAAATACACATAGAAATGCATAAGAGGGCACTTTTATCAGTCGACGTTCCTTGTGATGCACTGAAAATGCATCAATTGGGAAGATCGGACAAGATCATTTCAAAGATAACAAAATTTCACTTGTAATGCATCAATTGACACAGATGTGTAACTTTGTTATCTTTGAAATTATATCTTTCCAATTAATGCATGGTAGATTTGGTGTTTTAAGTGCACTTTATGCACAGTAAGGCTAATCGGGACTGGACCTACAGTTTAAAGTGGGATCCGAACCACTATGTGCCTACACCGGGAATCGAACCCGGGACCACTTGATTATAAGGCGACGACGCTACCACAGCGCCATCGAGGATACCCCTGCATCATTTGCAGTTTGTGCACGTTAACGTGTTAATGGAATCAACATGTATGTGTCAATTGACACTTTGTGGGTTTTGTGTTTAAGGGGAGAAATGTGAAAAGGAAAACCAGTGTGGAAGAGAGAGGCGCAGGAAGACAGAGAGAGAGATTGGAAAGGAAAGAAGCAGTGGTCTGTTTGGAAGAAGAGATTTACTTTCCGAAGCCCGAACTCTCTTTCTTCTATTGCTTTAGTCGTATTACAGAGCGATTTTGCACAGAGCGCCACAACCTATTTCCCCTCTGCTATGCTCATCTCCTAGGAGAGAGTCTGTGGGATGGAAATTTGCTAACTACCATCCTCGAGAGCTTTGCGGCCGTGCCTTGGTAACTATGCAAAACCGTTGCTGAAAGAGGAATTATATGTTCTAGAATTTCTTTGTACTTTAGCGCCACTTCCACAATGGGTGTGCGGCTTGGAATTTCTCCCTGTCTCGTGTTTTGCAATTCGAGAGACCTGTTAAACCGCTACGATTCCAACCGTTGAAGTACTTTGAGAATTCGCAGGGACACTAGGAGACTAATTACTAGCGAGATGGATCGGTGGATATGACGGAATTATGAATTAGCACGAACTATCAATCTTCGTTAGGTGGAAGCTCCCAGGTTGGAGACCGATGAAGATAATGGATGCTACTGGATGCGTTGTCTTTGCACACCCTAATTGAGGAGCCTTCCGGTTCCTGATTGAGATAACATATTTTCGGAGCACCTGTCTCCGAAAGTGGATTGAAAATCTACTACGCCAAGTTTTTTTTAACTTCTCAGTTCAATCAGCGAAAAAATGGTAAGTTTATTATTCTTCAGTAGGCCTGCAATGGATGCTGATTTAATGGAATTGGTAAGAGTCAGTAACCAGTCTATGCACTTGACTGTTGCGAAATTTAAAACCTATAGAAATTCCCAGGCACATGGCGGGCTACAGCAAATTTACGAATGGACTATTCAACCCGAGTAAATTCGCGCGCAGGTATACCCTATCCAGTGGATCTCTGCAGCAAGGTCGTGCGTAACGGCAGAGAAGGGGAGATAGCGAATGGAATGAGTGAAGTAGAACACGCTTCTGCAATCGGCTGGTGGTTATAGTCGCTTTTTCCCCTCCACGCAATCCAGTTTTCAACCACTTGATCATTGGTCGAGCCCTCTCAAGTCACTACTTGCGCAGAGACTTGCTTTCGTTCGCTCGCTCCAGAGATACCCGGGACAGACTATACATCGCTTGAAAGTCCTTCGCAGTGGCTCGTAAGTGACTGCACGTGCATCCCAAAGATTCCTCTTCTTCAGGTATACATGCACTACACTCTGTCCCGGGAAAATCTGGAGCGAGCGAACGAAAGTAAGTTTCTGCGCAAGTAGTGACTCGAAAGGACTCGACCAATGCACGCGTGAGAGGGGATGTGAGTGTATGCAGGGGAAAACGCGGCTGCAGCTACGTTTGCAGTGGCGCGCACTGCTTTGCTCCTTCCGCTCGCTCTGTCCCCTTTTCTACCATCATGCGCGGTCTTGCTTAACAGACAGAGTATAACTCCTGATAAATGAAGATATATGCAGATCAGTAGTGGGATATGCTAAAAAGCAGCAAACGTGTGAAACGCTACAAGCAGAATTCTACCAGATAATAACAAAAACATTTTAAGGTTTTTCATTTGACTAACCCTCGTAGAAAAGCAATGAGACGTACAATGAATACAATGGACTCTGTTCAAAACGAGCTTTCAAGCACGGGGGGAAGGGAGAGAGAGAGAGAGAGAGAGAGAGAGAGAGAGGAGGGGGAGAGAGATCAATATTGTCAAGAATGAGAAAATATGAACAATACTATTTACCTAATATTCTTAGAATATATTAATACATAAGCAATGAATAGCTGGATAGAAAAAGGAACAGATACGCAAGGGAATTAAGAGAATCTTAGAATCTTTCAACTCTTATTTGCTCAATCGCCAATTTACACTTCATCGAGCGAGAGCTCATTTCCATGTGAGAGCAATTAAGTTCAAGGTCTCACCCTTCCAAAAGTAATTTTCTTAAGAGTTTTAAGCCAGTCTGCAGAAGACCTTAGCCAAGTATGCACAATTTGCATTAGGTGGCTGCAGTTTCCACATCTTCCTCCATGCATTTTTATTGGGTTAATCAGCAAAGTTGGAGAAACTTTATGTGTGATGCCATTGGCTGGTACCTTAAAAACTAACTAGTAATATAGAGTTGAATTTATGCAGGCATGAAAATATGCTTGCTTGTTTTATTAATATTATTATTATTGTATGAATTTTCTTTTAATTTTTGATAATCGTGAGGACGAAGATGAGGTGATAACATGAAATTGCTCTAGACTCTCACAAAGAAATACCAATACTCAGGCCAGAATTGGAGCCTCGAACCCGTGTTAATGATATCCTGAGTCGACTGTCTAATGAGGTCAGAAATCCTACTATATTCTATTATATTACTATATTAGCTGATTTCTCGGCGTTGTCTGGTTATTTATTTATACAGGAAAATAATGAATTTAACTATAGTGTAAAATGAACTTGGAGTTGAACGGCATTGGGAGTGTCACTGTTCATCTAACGACCCCGAAAACTATGGATTGCACACTAATATCAGTAGCTTTCGATTATTTTTACATATCACCCCTTCCCACCCCCACTCCTAGGGGTACCAGGGGTGTCTTACCCTCACAGTATTTCTTTCCAGATTGCAAGTGTTACGTGTTCCAAGTTTGGTTGAAATCGCTCCAGGCGTTCAAGAGTTATGCTGGAACAAACATACGTACATCCATTTTTATAGATTAGATAAATTCTTGCAATTAATCCATCTGTATATCTCCGTATGCGTGTAGACTAATGTACGGGGTCAACGAAGTTAGTGAAAAGTTGTGTTTTATACAGCGTATTTTGATACACTTGTATTTTGAATTGTATCATCTGCAAATATGTTGTATAAAGAATCAAACTACCGGAGTACTAATTGAGGGGAGAGGACGTAAAATATCTTGGCACCAATGCCAAAACAACTAAGGTGCTAAACCTTACATTGAAATCAATGCATTTTAATATTGAAGGTTCTTTGGAAAAACTAGGTTGTACGTTTGGATAAACGTTGTCATGTGGAAATGAGTACCTACGAATGGATGAATCTATCAAAAAAAGCAGTAGTGTTCGCACTTAGGTGAGAAAGTCAAATTTGCACATTCGTGTTTTTTGGCATTGGTGCGACGATATGTATCGATCAATATAACAAAATATATGCAACCTACTGCCTATTTGAAACTCTTAAACTCCGTATTCAAAGCCTTTACTTTTTCCTTTATCTTCGCTTCAACTTTGTCATTAATTTTCAACAACAAGACTAGTCTCTGCTCTTTCCAAATCATCAATATTTCCTTCAATAGATTTGAACAATAAACTTTGTCAATATTTCTCAGACAATTCCAGACCGCAACATAATTCGATTTTCTACAACTTTCACTAAATAAAGGCAATAATAGACAGTGTTTACAATACCCTGTGGTTAGCATTTGATAATTGTACCTAAATCTTGTTAGCCACCTTTGTCCATCTTCCGCGTTAGCGCGCTGAGGAATTTAAGGTCTCTTAGCTTTACCGTCCACATTCCTAGAAAGATATGCGGCGGAAACGAACTGTAACACGGACATTCCAAACCTCATATCAGAAAGCTGATAAATTGGCTTCTTTATGTACAGTCAGGGATACTTCTGGCTTGTAATTACGTCATTGACTATTAATGGGTTCATAACAACTCAGAAGTGTCCCTAACTGTACAAGCGAAAATGGTTGTCTTTGTTTAAACGAATAAATATATATAATGTGTGTATATATATATATATATATATATATATATATATATATATATATATATATATATCAGAAACACATTTTTAAATGAAGATTTGTTTAAACAAATTCATTGAGAAATCTAGTTGAGAGCCTCCCGATGGCGTAATGGTAACGCTGTAAAGCTTAACACCCACTGAGACGCGGCAACAGAACTTCTGTTGTCTGCTTCTATTGAAATCAAATGGTAGCGCCCACTACAGCGAAACGTTCCGAATCGAAGCTCGGAATTTCCATGCCAGAAGTCTGCAGGTTATCTTAAAGGTTATGGCCCACTGAGACACCCGAAACGCGTCTGTTGTGTTATGTTGCCGCGTCTCAGTGGGTGTTAAGTTTAACTTGTAATCAAGGAGCCCGGTTCGATCCTCGGTACAGGGACATAGTGGTTCGTTTCCCACTTTAAACTGTAGGGCGAGTCCTGATAAACCTTACTGTGCATAAAGTGGACTTAAACTTTCCAAGAAATCTAGTTGAAAGTGCGAAATGGTCGGTCCAACAGGAAATTTCTCAGCTATATTTTATGATTTTAATTAAGTTTCGTCTGGTATCCATGTAACGCAACCTACATATCAGAATTATTGGAAACGTACTACCACAGACAGAAACTGTGCACTTACGTTAAGAGGAGTAATGCCGAAAAATTAGATGAAGTTGTGTCAATAAAAGTTAAATGCCTCTTCACAAACTTCGGCACACACGACAAATACTCTGAGCTGGGCATTCACCGGAAATTCACCCTTACCCATTTCAGCATGCAAGAGTGCTCGAACATATGTGCGATGCGAGTGTGTGTGTGTGTGTGTAGAGGGTCAGAAAGATGGGAGGCCACCAGCAGATTCGAAGCTGACTTTATGGCTGGACTTTGAAAGGAATATTGGAATACAGCCATCCTCCGAGGCCATGTCAAGATAACAGATTCTATATGGCACGAGGTCAAAACGTATGAATCGCTTTTTCTATGCGAACGGTATTGCAGAGAAAAAGGGGGGGGGGGAAAGGCCATCCACTATTGCCTCATCGTGCCTCTCTATGGTTGAGTGCATCGTGACCATCTCCATAGCGACCCTCAATAGAGGCACGTTTCTGCAGAGGTGTTTCTGAAAGGGTTTATTCCAAAGGACCGCTTTGATTTCACTACAAGGTACCAACAGTTTTTAATAACGAGGCATGCGTAGGGAGACTACAAAACGGCTATCCTTTTATTACACCCGCATTAAATACAAAACCGCGCTCGGTTTTTAATTTATTCTCTTCTTTCCTAATTGGCTATTCTGCCAAATAGCGGTTGTTGAAGTCACTTCCTGTCGAATTGAAAGTAGGGAAATGATTGAAACCGGATGCTCATATCCAAAACAAATACGCTCGCTGTTTGATTTTTATATATGTTTGTTAATTCGCTAAAATATTGGATATTACAATGAAGAGAAGTAAAGGAAGAAAGATGAGATGAGAGAGTGGTTTAAGTTTGTTTATTTTCAGTCTACTTTATGCTCAGATAGGCTAATCGGGACTGGACCTACAGTTTAATGTGGGATACGAACCACCATGTGCCTCCGCTGGGTATCGAACTCGGGACCTAGATAAAGGAATTGAAGGGAAGAATATAACAAGTAAGTGAGAAACGAAAGTACCATAAAAAGGAAAGTAAGAGAAGACCAGATAAGCCAAAGAAAGAAAAGATCAGGTACTGGAAGGGAAGAAAATATCAGATAAGGGAAGGGAAGGAAGATCAGATAAGAGAAGTGAAGGAATATCAGATAAGTGAAGGGAAGAAGAGATCAAAGAAGAGAAGGGAAGGGAAGAAATGACAAAATAGGAGAAGGAAAAAGACAAGATAAGGGAAAGAAGGAGACCAGATTAGGAAAGCGAAAAACAGACAAGGAAAAGAGAATATAAACCAGATAACGGAAAGGAAGAACACAAGAGGAAATATAATGACAAATAATAATGGGAAAAGTAGAAGAAAAACAGATATGAGAGAAGGCAGGAAATGGAAAATCAGAAGAAACAACAAAAGGCACGGCTAATACGAGTAAGGAAAGAATGCAAAGAAAACTGGACTGCTTGAGTCGGTGCATCTTGCCTCCTAGATCACACGTATTGACAATAATATTTTCCCTGAAATATCAAAGAACGATGAAGACGTAAATTGTGTTATATAGGAAGCATGACAGTGTATCGTGGGAAGCATAATTGTTACGATAAATAAATAATGATATTAGATCGATTTTAATCATAAAAGGTAAAGGCAAAGTGTTCCCCTGTGCTTAGCACCACGCCATGAAGGCGTATAGGGGGTGTGGGGGTAACGCCCCACACTTTCTTGATCCGGTCGTGAGCGGGGGTGATGTGATCAGCACCACGCCCCTGACCGCCTTTACCCCCCAGGTTTCCCCAGGTACCCATATTATTCGACGCTGGGTGGGCGCCGTGGCCGCCTCCAACGTTAGAAAAGTTCCCGGATTTGAACCGGCCGGGGATCGAACCCAGGACCTTTAGCCACCGCGATTTTAATCATATTGATGTTTTCTTTGTTCCTCTCGTGCGTCTTGCTTGCTTTTGATATTAGAAAGTTGATTTTCAATACCCTAACTTTGTGTACTTCTGACCCGAGTCATTGCTGCATTGCAACTGCAAGGTCTAATTCACTCAACATCGGTGAGTTAAATGCAAACCACGTATTCGCTAATCATTGTACGGTTGCAAGATGCAGCAGGAAACCGAAAAACCTTGGTCCAACGTTTTTGCTATGTTTTTTGTACCGAGCTGAAATCCCACAGACGGCGGTGCACCATCGCAAACGAGGCGAAATATATTTTGGCCAGGAATGACCTTTCAGCCAAGCCCCTGTGCCGAAAGCCAAAGGTTGCGGAGCTAGCCGCTAATGTTACTGGCTGAAATTTAAAGATGACGGACCGGAAAACGGTACTAGAAACCGGGAAACCGTTTCTCGTGGACCAAACGCTAAGTAATTACACTTCGAAATTGGAGGAATGGAAACGGACGCATTTTGGCCTCTCTCCCAGTGCATTTAAAGTTTTATATTACGTTTCTTTCTCAAGTTTTTTGTTCCACGCCGATACAACAGCGTGGATGGGTTCGACGTGTATAGTGTGTTGTCCCAATTTTTGCTTCAGTGCCAGGGTCTGCTCAGTGGTCGAATTACGTAATTAAGATTTATCAAGTTTCGTGATTCACTAGATCATAACAATTGTACTTTCCATGATTCACTATTAGGATAGGTGCTTGAGTGTACTTCCTCGATAACACAATTTTTCTCCATCATATTTTGTTGTTTCTGCGAAATAATTATTGTTAAAACGTACGCTCTTTCAGTACAAGATACGCAGACTCAATGAAATTCCATTTGTCTTACAGTCTCTTCATTTATCTCGTTCCTTTGGTTGTCTCTGCTGAATTTCCATTCCGTTCCTTACCTCAGATCTCTTCTTTACTTCTCCTTTTGGCTTCATGGTTTCTTCCGTTATTTTCAGCTCCTCTTTTTCTCCTTACCTTATTTCATCGTTTCTTCGCTTTCCTTATCTGGTCCTTTCTTCTTTTCCATTATCAAATCATATCTTTTCCTTTCTTCCCTTATCTAATATTTTCATCATTTCACTTATCTGATCGTTTGTTTCTTACCTTTTCTTATCTGATTTTTTCTTCGCTTCCCTTATGTGATCGATTTTATTTTTCCCCTTACCGAATTTTTATTTTACCCCTTTCCTAATTTTTCTTACCTTATCCTATCTGAGTTTTCTTCCCTTCCTGTATCGCATCATGTGATTTTTCTTCCTTTACCTTATTTGATATTTTAATGTTCTGTCTCCTCTTCTATTCATTATAATGCCCAATAGTATTTGACAAATTAACATGGATGTTCCTTTGTGTGTCTCTTGATCAAATTCTAGTAATCACTATTTCACCCTGAACTTTGCGATTAGCCCAAAGTTGCAGTTAACCCAAACAAGCAGATTTTTCTGATTCTTGTTCCATTCTTTCTTACACTTAGTACCACTTGTTTTCATTTAACTATTTTTGTCTCCAATTTATTTGAGAACTTCCTCACTACTATCAATATCTTTCTCAGTGCATGTCATAAAATTTGAGCCTATCTGTGTTCATATTTATGATCAGTACGCTACTCCAGTACATTGCACATACAGCTAGGCTTTCTTAGACTTCGAGATCTACGTAATTCTCACGTAACCTGGGCATCACAGTCTCCAGTGTTTTATTGTGATTTCTTTACCAAACAATCACATATTTCCACCGGGATTGTAATCTCTCGTCTATTTATAAAAGAATGAAGGTAGTATGTTTATTTTAATATCGATGGAAATTTTATTGGAAATTAATCACGGGTTTTCTGTCCTTCAACACATGTGATCACTGGCTTACACAGAAGAGAGGGGCTGATGGGGCTACAGCCTGTTCCAAAATTTTGAAAATATGAACATTTTCAAATAAATACAGTGAAGAATTTCGGAAAAGATAAATGACCCCCCCCTGAAAGGGATCCCTGATTGTCATTTTGATAGTAGAAAGTTCTGAATGTACCAAATATCGTATTGTGTATACAACACGCATAGATAGCAGCTCGTACTATCCACCTTTACAATTCTAGCCCATACAGAAAAAAACCCTCCGTACGCCAATGTGTGTGAGAGTATGTATTTTATTATATATTTTTGAAATTTACGTCGCTTTTCTCGCCCTTATCCTCATCGTAACGATTCACAACATTTGGAACGAATATAGTTGCATCAAGGTAGAGATTACATGCAAATGTGTATACATGGTATCAGAAATGCCTGTTTGGGTCACATATTAACCATTGTATCAACAAAGTCTCCACATTTTAAAGTATATTTCTCCTAATATATACAATTATGGCATCATAATATATTTGACTCAAAAAGGCCTTTTGTTCAAAGAAAAGCAATTATCTTTACCTCAGAATTTCCCCAGTAGTGCAATTGCTTTGTGTGAATCGGCTAACAAGCTCTTCACTAACTTTTCTCCTCTAGGAAAAATAGTTGAGGGAAGGGGGAGAAGGAAAACAAAGGGCTGCTCGTTTGTGTTGAGAATGGAGGTCGATCAAAAGTAAAAGAAGGAACTTTGAAGTAACAGGACGTTGGAATGCGAACAGCTACAAAGGCAAAGAGAATGACGACACTGAGGACAGAAAGAGAGCAAAGCGTACCAAAAAACAGAAAGGGAACAAGTAAATATTTAAATAGCTACTTTTATTGCACTCTTCTGAAAAGAAGGGGGACATGAGTTTTCACCTTGTAGAGGACATCATTTTTTTATATATATTTTTGTCTTCGCTTCCATTATCTTTTTATATCAGTCGCACATTCGTATCTACTCTCAGTAGCTGCGCACATCTTCCCCAGCTTCCATAATGTCATCTAGATTTACATCTCAGAAGAAACATCACTTATCTCCAAAACTAATTACTGTTTTCATGCAAGAATTTTTAGGTGCCCTTTTGACTCCAACTTATATGAAGGATAATAATGCAAATATTTATATGGATAAATTCAAATTCTAATGCATACTGTGTTTTTGTGGTTAAAGTATTGTAATAGAAATGAGGTGTTCTTACAGACTCAACAACCTGACTCTAACAGCTTAATCGTACATACCATTTACAGAACTTGGACCTTCCTTGATTAAAAACTATAGTGTTAATCACTAGGATACCTTAATCCAGATTCCCACTGCATGTGGAAAGCTTAAAAAAGGTATGGAAATCAGTGCATGGAAAAGTCGAGGAAGTTTGTGAAAACATTTAAGAACCTTGAATAGTTACGGAAATACATGTTTTCGTTTGTGCTTGCAAGTATTAGGGATTGATAAACACATTGCACATTTTTTCTGCCGTCTTGTAATCAAAGAGCCTCATGTTAAATTCCCGGTGGGGTCATATTTCGCACTGTTTGGACCCCTACTTTAAACTGTAGGTTTTTGACTCTGAATGTCACATTTTTTAAACAGGCTCTTTAACTAGATTTTTGTCAACAAAAAATATTTTTCTTCATATATTTTCAAAGTCGTTTAATAAGCTTGATTAATTTGATTAGCATACAAAGCTCAAGGTATAACATTTAAACTGTATATTAGTATGATATAGCATCATTATAAAGCCTGGAAAGTTATTTTAAATATATCTGGATTGGTTTTGCAGAATATGTGCAAACTCTCTCTTAGTTTGTTTTGATTTGGTTTATTTACTTCGCTTTTTAACCCCTTTTTCCTAATCGCGAAGATGAGGATGAGTGATGATATGATGAAACTGATGAAGGGACACTCACAAAGAACACCCATGACCAGACCGGGATTTGAACCCGGAACCCTTTCTCTCTTGGTGTTCAATGAACTGTTGAAATAAGGAAGGCTTTTGAACTGAGATATGAGCAAGCCAGAAATTTCAAATGTAAAATGAGGCTTCTTTGTAAGTGTTGATAATTCAACTTGAGAAAATAGATGTTTCCAACTGTAACTCTTACGAAATAGAAGTTTTTACAATAGTTTCAGGGAGTATTTTTCTATTTTATCCATATCTGAAACTACAACGCGCGAAGTCATCCATCATTATGAACAACACCCCATGGCCAGGAGAAGTTTCCGTTCGGAAACTTACCTTTCTGTAATTTTACAGGCAGCAAAAAATACCGTTCTTAGGAACTTACTGAATATCACGCTGGAATTCGTACAACTTAAACCAATAACTTACATCGCGTATGGTCTGTTTATTTTTTTCCCATTAGATGGCTTCTCTGCCAAAAATGAGTGTAAGTTGTAGGAAATTTGAGAACGTTTTACTTAAATCGTCACGCAGCGGCACAAATGTTCGTTCAATAAATTTGTACATGGCACGACAATACCAAGAAATCATTGGTTCATTCCAGCAACCCTTCTCTATACACACGACTCTTTATGCTACACCCCTTTATTTTCTTTATACGTCCAAGTGAATATATGCTTGCATGCTTAATTTTTTAGTATTTTACATTGTGAACAAGTTTTGTAATATGTCGAATTTCATTTCTCCTAGTGGTGGCAAATATTTGAATCCTTAAATTGTTTCATTATTCATTTGTTTGTCAAATTGTGTATATGCAAAAAGTGTAAGTTCAAATATTTTGAATCCAGAATGTAAGGTGTATAATAACATCATTTTTATCGTGAATCCTAGTTTGGTTTATTATACCAACTGTCTACATACACAAGTTCTTTTGTATTTTTATATATTTGTAATAGCTACGTTTGTGCTTATTGTAACAGATAAGCTAATTCTTGAGTTACACATATATAGCTATATCTAAAATTGTGGAGTGCATGATACACTTTGAGACACTAACCTCCAAAATTTCAGTCTGGGAACTAATTGATCACACCTCACATACAATATCACCACAGCAATTCCAAAGCGCATCCCAGCAAACCAGCCTTAATTCCATCTACCCTTTAGTGTCTTTAAAGAATTCTTAACTTATTTACCTCCTCCAGTTCCTACTTCCTTCGTTCTCGTCTCCAGTGGGTAGAAGACATGGGAGGGAGTAATAGGGGTTGTCTCTTAAATTGATTAAGGTATTATTAACACACGTCACGTAGCGCTTTGTTGCATTTTAAGTTACCTCCCAGGGGAGTAATTTCCCTCGTGACGAGAACACGACAGGGGAAGAAAATGGCCATATTCATCAAACAAGCTTCTTCTCAAGAATTGCACCGATGTTCCTTTGTTTTTCTTGATGTCAGTTTCTCCGCGAAGTGAAGAGTTTTCCCGCCTCTTTCATTTCTCACATTGTTTTCTCCGCTGGTAGAAGTAATATAGTTTCTCGGTACAAATAATCTAATTAGTGATTCATTCATTTTTCAAATTTCTATTCTTTGGGATGTCGCCAGAGTACAGCGTGTTCCGAAAACAGGGATCTATAAATAATTTATAATTTGAAGTGTAAATGATGGTTTACGTACTTTGATGTAAAAACGTTCCGAATTTAGGAAAATGGTCAATGCAACTCGATGTGTGGGCCTTTCTAAACGGTCCACATTGTTACCGCCGCCCCGTCGCGTGTCTGTTGCTCTATTGAATAGTGCCAGGCTTGTTCCCGTATTACACACTGGCGCGCATGCGCAAGCACGTGTATTCGCTACGAGTGTACCTACATACAAGCTCGGAGAGTTTCTGTACCTCGTAAACTGAAAATCATAACAATATCTTGCTCTGTTTTTAGACGGCGAGCATTTATTTTCCGGTTGCTCTAAGCGGAACATACTGTAATTTGTTTGAGTGGGCTAAACATTTTGGAAATATTTTTAGATGAGCTCTACGTCATGACTGCTATGATTTTATAGTTAATCTGTAGATAACTAATTTTTATGTAGGCTTTCTCGTTCTGTTGACATTCATCTTGCTATTTTCTTTAAACCCGAGTATTTTTAGGCCTACATTTACATATTGTTTCTCAACAAAATCCTCATTGACTCCTGATTGGCAGTGATTCATTTATCTCATCTAGTAGAGGAAATAAAAGATTTCACCCGGAAATAATTGAAACACAAATGTTTTTGTGCCAGATTGTGCGGAATGGTATAGTAAATAATACATTAAAAATCCATCTTCCAAATGTTTTGGGAAAATCCGCCAAATTGGAAAATAGCGGTAAAAATTCACCTTAAAAATTAAAAAATGTAAATATCTCGAAAATGGTGCATTGTCGACAAGAAGTGAAGATAACCAAAATGAAAGTGCAGAAAATTTAAATTATAGTTTTTGTTTGATAGATCTACCATAAATATTAATTGAGTTGCTAGTAGAAAGATTCAAATATTTAGAATAGAATTAGCGTAAAAGTTTATTACCGACACAAGTAACTGAAAATATGCAAGAAACTATGCAATTTACGTCCTAAAGTAACTGGACTAAATTCATAGCTTGTGATTTCCTCTAGGTGGAGTTTTAATGTAGCTATAATTCACTATACCATTCCGCACAATCTGGCACAAAAAACATTTGTGTTGCAATTATTTCCGAGTTAGGCCATTTTCTGCCGTTCGTTTCGTGTACAAATCCAAGATACTCACAGCATAAATGTTTCTGGTGCTCTGCTTCAGTGAAATTAGCATCTCACACTCAACCATGTGATCTTAGTACCTAATTTGAGCGCATTACTAGAAATTTCCAACAATTGAGCATTATTCTGTAGCCTAAACCATGAAAACAACGTACTGTCGTTGATACACTGTCTATTCTTATCCGCCTCTCAGTCCGAATTGTCCCTTCGTGAATTTGCTTCCGTTGACATCTTCAGTTGCCGACCAGGTTCTTTTTCATCGGTAACTTTTGAGCATATTTGATAGAATTTCGTACCTCTTACGTAACAAAACACTATTCATAGTAAGAAGGAAGCATTTCTTTATGCACATTTTCTACAAGAAGTCCGATTTTCCAAGAATATTAGGACATTTCGCCACATCGTCATCTCCACGTGGAAACCGCTTTCATCTGTACCTTTTGAGCATATTGATAGAATTCTGGATTGAATACGTGACGACAAAACACTACTCACAGCAAGTAGATAACATCTATTTATGAATATCCTTCTGCAAGTTTTTCTTCAATTGTGCAATCCTTAGAAGAATCTCGTGTCTTATTGAGAAATGGATAATAAACCTTTTTTCTGCTCCCACAAAAATAGGCAATAATTAGGCTGGAGAGTTCAATGAACTAATCGATCTCTAACTATGCACTTGTAACGATCAGGCTGGAAAGTTCATACGTACTAACCGATCCAGACTCTTATTAAAAAATGTGCTAATTCTTTAACTTACACCCTGTACGTAAGAACAAACTTCTGTTGTGTAGTGTATCTTCGTTTAGCCCATTATCTGTCTTTTCAGCCACAAATCGTAGGAATTATCATAATTTTAGAGAGTGTTTTCTCTCGACTGTAAACTCATAGCACGGCTGCCATTTTCAACGCCAAGCGGAACATGCGCTGTAAATATCTAAACTAGTAATGCACTGCCATCTACGTTCAACCTCCTTAACTACAGCTGTCCCTTAAACAAGCGGTTAGCGACAGGCTTAGCAACTTGAAAATATATGCTAACAGCACCAAACCTGACGGGCCTAACATATCCACGTATGCATATAATAGCAGAAATAAACATTACTTAATCTGCCCAAACTACTTGCACTCTTATTTCTCCTATTATATGCCTACGTGGATAGGTTAGACAGGTTTGATGCTGTTAGCATCATCTCCCAAGTTGCTAAAGTTGTCGCTTGTAGCCTATCCCTTAACAGCTTGTGACCTATTTACGGACATCGCCTCGTACATGAACAGAGAGTTTCATTCAGCTATAGAGAATGCGATAGCATAGAAATGTTAGGGCGCCAACTATAATTTCGTTCGCTTTCAGAGTAAAACTGATTAACAATTTTACAATTAAAATGTCAAGATCAGTAACCCCAGGCGGAATGGTGGACAAAAGAATTTCAATTTCATTTCACCCTTCCCCGAGGCGTATTAGAGAAAACACCCATCTGGCGTATAGCTGCTCGCTCATGTTTCCTTTTGCAACTTGCAACTTGAAACCTTCCACCAATTCCGACACTGCCTGCCATATAGTTTAGCGCTGATTGATATTTCCTTCTGTTTTGGGCGACGACACGCTATCGCCGGGACAGATCTAATTAGGGAAAATTAAATATAGTAAAATCAATTTTCCTGTCCGAGCTCCACCCTGTGCAACCTCGTTCCGTTTGGCATGGAGTTAACTGGGGGGTCATTGTACTCGTGGCAAATTAATTTTTACTTAAAGCCAGGCCTTTTGCGGGAGCACAGTGTGCAATCTGCTTGCTCAAAGACTACGCGGGATGCCAACTTTAATACGCAAGATAATTGCGTTAACAAAAGATTTCAACTGGAGATATTAAGAGGTGTTCCGGTTCCTCCCAGGTGGCGTAGTGGTAAGATAGTCGCCTTGTAATCAAGGGGCCATGAGTTCGATACCTGGTGGAGGCACATATTGGTTCGGATCCCGCTTTAAACTGTAGGTTCAGTCCCACTTAGCTTCTCTGTGGATAAAATTGGACTTAAGACAAAAATCACTCAATCAAGGGGTGTTCCGTTTTAGGCGACCTCACAGACCGAGTGGAGTACTGGTCTTGTACTCAAAAGTTTCCTGTGTTCGATTTCCATGGGCGCACATTTCAATGACTCTCACTGTGAACTGCACTACCATACTCCATTAGCTTATCTGCGCCTAAAGTAGGTGTACAACAGATTAGCAATCCCTATTCTATGGGCAGTCAGCGAGGTGCGCGCTGCTGCAAACGTTTGGTAGCGGCAGTTTTGCCTTGCCCCTTCCACGCTCTCACATCCACTATCACGTGTTTACTTGCCGAGATCTTTCGAGACACTACTTGCATTATACACTATCCCAGCAAACTGTGGAGCAAGGCTGAGCATAGCATCAGAGTAGCGGGGGAAATCGAGTGGCCAGAGAGAAGCTGTACACGCTGCTCAAAGGTTGGTAACTGCAGCTACTTTCCCCTCCTTCACGCAACACCGTTCCCTCTCGGGTGTTCATTGGTGGAGCCGTCTCGCCTCACTACTTTGCTCAGAGACTTGTTTTCGTTCGCCTGCTCCACAGTTCGCTGGGACAGAGTGAGTATAGGTGCAACCGGAATGCACTATTGGGGATAATCGGTGTGGTAAGCACAGCGCACAGCAACGCCAGGGGTCTTGGAATCGAATCACGGTCTGGGAGCATGGGTGTTCTTTGAAAGTTGTCCAATTCGTCGATTACATCATATCATCACCCTTCCTCATCGTCGCGATTCACCAAAGTGGCAGAAGAACGACGATAAATAAAGAAAAAACAAATCAAACAGTTACAGAAATGACTTCCCTGATGGCATAGTCGTTACGTCGTCGTCTTGTAATGGAGGGGTCCTGGAGTTCGATACCCGGTGGAGGCACATAGCGACTAGGATCCAACTTTAAACTGTAAGGTCCCAGTTCCGATTAGCCTATCTCTGCATAAAGTGGACTTAAAATGTTGAAACAACTTTACGGAAAGTAATATGAGAACTAACCTCATGGTACGAAAATCAAACCAAGCATTCGACAATCTCTGCCTCACACACATGAGGCTTTGTGCACCCTGGACACGTCAGTGAATGACCAACCAGCTTCGAGATTTCTGAATCCAGGCAAGGATTTTTCCCTCCCAAGAAGTTCGCATTGTGGACTTTTTGATTGAAACTGGTTGTGAAAGAAGGCCTACGCCAACAATAGGAACGGACAGCTGTGGAAGACCTTTTCTCTTTTCGTTTTTTTCCCCCTTGACCTGGTGTCCGGGATGTGATTTCATTCGACTCTGGATTCAGAAGCCACGCCGTGTATTTCAAAACCAATATATCTGGCGGGGTAAGCAGGACTAAAATAGAATGGACTGCATCTTGTAGGTCGGGGTGTCGCAGAAGATTTTTTGGATGTATTTGTAGTTCAAAGGTAATGGGAAATGACTGATTGATTATAGTGTAAACGTAGGGGAAAGGACAGACCTAGGGGTTCGAATGAGAAGAAAATCTATAAAAAGATTTCCAGTACTCTGTCCCGGGAATCTCTGGAGCAAGCGAACGAAAGGTAGACTCTGCGCAAGTAGTGACGCGAGACGACTCCACCAATGAACACGTGAGAGGGAATGAGATTGCGTGGAGGGGGTGAAGCGGCTGCCGTTATCAGACTTCGCAGCAGTGTGTACTGCTTCACTCTACCCACTTGATGCCCCCCTCTCCGGAGACGTGTTGTGTCCTCCATATATGTTTGTGATTATCCCTTCATCCATCTCAAAACCATTCATCCTCATATTCGCGATTAGTCAAAGTGTCAGAAAAGCGAAGTAAAATCAATCAAGTCAACAAAAATTTCTGACAATTATTTACTATACAAAATTGGGCCTCCCCCATGGCGCAGTGGTAGCGTTATTGCCTTGTAATCAAGGGGTCCCGGGTTCGATACCCAGTGGAGGCACAAGTGGTTCGGATTCCACTTTAAACTGTTGGTCCAGTCCCGATTAGCCTTACTGTGCATAAAGTGGACTTAAAACAACAACTCAAACCAAACTATACAAAATTCTTAGTCCATGCCAGTGATGGAGTTGTAGATATTCGTAAAATTTGACGAACCTTTTTAAAACACGATTTTCAGTTCTCAGAACGTTACTTAGTGACCATTTTCAATTTATCTTTATTGGGATGTTTTAAAGAATAATTACTGTAGGTCTTTTCAGTTCTTACGGCGGGCGTTCTAGAAGCTGGCAAGAGTAGTGGGGAGCGGGGAATTCGCCGCAGACCAACCAGACAACAGCGGTGGCGCCGAGATAAACGACGTGGCGGAAATAAGTACTACGTGAACTTCGTTCAACAGGCTGCCGCGTTTCTTATCACGCTGGATTTGTCGCTTCCCCGCTCCCCCCTTCCGTTGCTAGCTTCTAGAGCGCCCGCCGTAAGAACTGAAAAGGAAACGAATAACGACAAAACATTTTAATCTTATACAAATCATTAGGAATTTCTAGAATTCCTACTTCGGATCGGTGTAGTGAATTCGTATATATCAACACATTTTTCTCTATTAAATACCTAAAATCGAATTAGAGAAGTGTAATACTAGAATAAAATATTAACTAAAATTAAAGAGAGGTGCAACTTTTCAAATTAACTATCTTATCTTAAACTAAACCATAATTAGAAAAGGTTTTACGAAAATTCCGCCCTCTATGATTTTTCTCATAACTTAGTACACAGTTTTTCGTTATAAATTTTATTCTATTTAATACACGTACTATTATTTTTACTCTCCACTCAAATAGTTATTAAAAATTTAACTTTATGAAAATATATTACTTTAAGTTGGAGACAAAAATTCAAAAATTAATTTAGGTAAAAATTTTGGACAAGAAAAATATAATATGGGTTTTACTCTCTAGTTCGACGACTTACAAAAATTCCAAAAAGTTAAATTAATTTTGAATCGATTATGGATACTAAATTGTTGTAATAATTAGGAATTTGACATTTAAGCCCCATCTCTTTAATTTCTCATTCTTTATTCTTTGTTGTTGTTGATTTGGCTTATTTTACTTCGCTTTTTCTCCCAATGGCTAATCGCGAAGATGAGGATGAGTGATGATGTGATGAAATTGATGTAGAGACACTCACAAAATCAACAGAGCCCAGGCCGGGATTCGAAGGCGGGACCCCTGGCGTGGTACCGCGCTTTGCTAACCACTACACCACGGAGTTCTACTTTGTACAGACTCAAGAAGGCAGAAGACAAATGAAATGGAATGGTGAAGAACACCTTATACCTTCCTTCCCCCATTCGATCAATCGAATTAATACAATTGAATTATCCAAAACTTATTTCTTAATAACAGTTCCATAATTTGAACATACGCACACTAATAAGCCCTTGCTTGTATGTTGTGTCACAAACACAGCCGCTGCCTTTATCATCCAAATTGTATAATTTCTACAAGCACTATTTCCAAATAATTCATCGTACCTTTGCTTTCTCTTCCTGAAATTCCCTTTCATCTCTCATTTTTCCATCCTCATCCTTTGTCGCGAATTCTCCTTCCGGCAGTCACAAAATTACCACACCAGTTCATTAAACATTCACGGAGATTTCGCCCGGAGTGACACGGGTAGGGATGATTAAGCTTCATTAATATTTCAGGGGGAAACAATTGTCTGTCTGTCACAGAAGGCGTCGTTTCTATGCAATGAATATTACCCACACACGCACTTCTCTAAACCTGGAAGAAGATAGACAGGAAAAGAAGATTCCGAGGACGGAAGCAGGGGATAGAGAAAGGGGGATGAAGAAAGGAGAAGCGAATGGGAAGTGGATGAATTTTCGAATTTTTGTCTGAAGATTGATGCAATTTCCTTCAGTCCCTCTGGGGTCGCCAGTTCAGCATAAGACTAATTCTATTCCAATAGTTAGGTACTGGTTTCGAAAATTTTTCTTGAAGTGTACATAAACGCATCTTAGTGTACGCATTGGTAAATTTTCTACTAGGATGTATAAAAAAGTACGGTGAATTTGTCTGTAAAATCCAGAGTTTTTTGTGTAGCTAATTAATTTTTTTGTATCTGTCAAATACCAAGGTGATGCAAGTCTGACGGCAATTAAAGCCTTCTACGTCAACCCGTCTGGTACCTAGAGCAATTGAAAGATGGCGCAACGACTTGGACATTAGTCCAATGAGGAGGTACGCGGTGTTATTGGTTTTTTATCGGTCAAGGGAAGAAAACCATCTGAAATTCATCGATAATTTTTTGGATGTCTATGGAGAGAGTGTTATGTTGCAGAAACAAGTGTATGTGTGGTGTAACTCATTTGCAAGTGGTAGGAGTAGTGTGACAGATGATGACAGAAGTGGCAGACCAGCAAAGTCCATCACCGACAGCAATGTGTGTGACGTGGATGCGATGATTCGTGAAGACAGAAGAGTCAGGTTGCATGATATTGATGATGCATTGAACATCTCATGTGGTTCAGTGAGGAGTATCGTCCATGACCAACTTGGGTTCGGGAAAGTGTGTGCGCGCTGGGTGCCCAAAAATCTGAGTGGGGACCAAAAACACCACCGAATGGGCATTTCCCTGACCCACCTCACACGATATGTCCACGAAGGCAGTGGTTCCTATGTCAAATTTTATGTGTCAAACATACTACGGTTTCATATTTTTATCTATTCACGTTTTTCAATAAATCGAAAATTCACCTTACTTTTTGACACGCCCTACTACTTTGGTCTACGATATAAGTTTCTGACCCAAACCTCGATTTGTTTCGCATTTATCTACAAATAATGATATTTTTAGCAAAAGAAATGTACGAGGACCAACTGGCCTGGCAAAGGTATTTTCTAATGTTACGGCGGGCGCTCTATATGCTTGCAAGGGGAGCGGGGAAGCGACCAATCCAGCACCATAAGAAACGCAGCAGGCAGTAGAACGAGGTTCACCTAGTACTTCTTCCCACCGCGTTGTGTCTCTTGGCGCCACTGCTGTTGTCTGGTTGGTCTGCGCCGAAACCACGCTCCCCACTTCCCTTGCCAGAACTCGGATCGGCCGCCGTAAGAGTGGAAAAGACCTATAGAAATGTTCTTCTTGCCTTTTATACTACTGTTACCGCATTGCAAATTGGCAGCCAGTTCACAAGTTAGGTTTACTATATCATTAATCGCTGCAAACACAAGAAATACCGTCATTAAAAAATAATGGTAAAATGAAGTTATTGTTTAGGTTTTTCAATATTGCGATATCTGACATCAATGAATTTGTGGTCTCGAAATCTTGCAATTGAAGATAGTATTTACATACGGATAAGTTTGATCTACATAGACTCACAAATGATAGAGATTTGAGACGACAAGCGACTCTGCGATTTCACGCCGAAGTGGCAACTAACAAACGACACGGGTTCCTTCAGTCCAAAGAAAAGCATTCACCGCCCTTGCGCGAACAACAGACCGAGGCGACACGATGCACTGTGTTGAGAAATTGGCCTTATCCGAGAGACACGTGCAGCTTCACGTGTTGCTTTTGTTCGAAAGGTTGCTTTTATTTCTGATGGTTGGTTTCCAAGCAACACATCTGCGACGCCAAGGGTCCCGGGTTCGAATCCCGGTCGGGTATGGTTGTTTGTGAATGTCCATTTTCATCCATTTCATCATTTCATCACTCATCCCCATCTTCGCAAATTAGCCAAGAGGCACAAAACGCGAAGTAAAATAAACTAAATCAATCAATCAATCAATTCCAAGCAACACATGTCTCTTATCATATTCGTCTGAAATCTCCTTTATCTCGTTTCATGCAATCATTGAACAAGGTTCAAACTTTTACCTCTAGATGGCAGCAGCCTGTGCTATTTTAGACATTCCCATCCATTTGAAAGCAAAGTCTCGAACCCAGCTAGGGTACCATGGAAAGGGGAGCTGTGGAAAATGGTGAATTAAGCACACTGCGCCGTTTCGTTTACAATTTTCACGCAAGCTTATAACTTGCGTATGGTTATATTTCAGCGCAGTTTTTTTGTACTGTAATTTTCACAATGATTCAATAATAAGGCTTCTATGATGCCGTAGTAGTAATGTCGACTCAATTGGTCACCGGTTCAATAGGCACATAGTGGTTCGGATTCCACTTTGAACTGTATATTCAGCCTCGATTAGCCTATCTGTGCATAAAGTGGTCTTGAAACAAAGTCTATTAACATTCTATAAACTTCTCGTACAAAATCCCTGTCCTGTGTATCGTGGTGGCAATGCTCGTATGAACATTGTATTTCATCGCTGGGATACATTAGAGATTTTTCGTCCTACAACTTCTTGTAAATGTACAGCTGGATCGGAACTTTGCAAGCATTGTTGAGGACAGACTTTAACGTGTTTGATAAGAATTGGAGTAAAGCATTGGTATCTACCATGCAGAGTTCACACACAGAACAGAATAGCATATAGCCAGTTGAGGCACATAGTGGCTCGGATTCTACTTTAAACTGTAGGCCCAGTCCCGATTAGCCTTACTGTGCAGAAAGTGGACTTAAAACACCACAACCAGAGTAGCATAACGTGCAGCTACACACTTGACATTCTCTACAAAATCATGTAAATAATTTTCTTTGTGTATTTCATTTGTAGTACCCTCGTATATTAGGTAAAATCCCTGAATATAGAATAGTCGTGCCACGAGTTCATTGCCTGCACATGGCGCTTCTACCGTGTAAAACTTTCCTCCTTTGAAGCAACATATTGGTCATGTACGATCTCTGTTCGCGAACAGGAACCAGATTAAGGTAGGAATTAGATTGGTCCACTGACCGGACCTTATCAGCCTCATTCGAGGCCGGGAGACGTGAACCGGCTACTTCCAATGGTTCCTTGGGAATCAAGATAGGCGCTGGAGAAGCCGCGAATTTCCAGTTGCTCCTGGAGAAGGTAGATTGTTGCGGAATCTAATTCCTTCATTCGTTTGGTTCGTGGCTGCGAAGTGCGCGAGTTGAAAACTTGGAACTTCGGTCTTTCTTTCCCCGATATAAAGCGTGAGTGTCGAAAGCCTTCGTTATGTCTATTTTAGAAGTGAAATATAAGAGTTTTCCAACATCGATTGTGTTATTTTGCAAGAGCAATAGTTTCAACAGTTTAGTAACTCTTGTTGGTTAAAGCAGATTTCCTCAGCGAAATCGCATGCATTGTGTATTTTATCTTCAAGCAAGTCTATGAAGTGCCTAGGTACTCGTACAAGCAAATACTGAAGGAAACTGAACGCATTAAAGAGCTTGGAATATGGTTCTTGGCATTATCATGTACTTGGGAATAGATCTACATTCTATGCAGACTGTCATACCGTTCCTCGCAGGTAAGCAGCGAAAGCGAAAAATCATGCAAAACCATTGCCGACTCTTCTAGCTTACACTCTGTCCCATGAATCTTTGGAGCAAGCGAACGAAAAACAAGTCCTCTGCGCAAGTAGTGGCTCAAAAGGGCTCGACCAATGAACGAGTGAGAGGGGAAATAAGTTCATGGAGGGGAAAACGAGTCTGCAGCTACCAACCTTTGAAGCAGCGCGCAATGCTTTGCTGCGCCTACTAGCTTCCACTCCTTCTCTACCGCTATACGCGGCCTTACTCCACAGATTCCCAAAAAAACAGTGTAGTTGGTTGAGTAATGAAACGGTATGCCTCAGTTCTGAGTTCGAGTCCCGGCCAAGCCTGCATTTTCGCTTCAGTTTCTGCGTAGTTCACGTGAGCCAAATGTAGTAACCACATTGGAAGTCAACCCAAAAGTACTCGCGACTGTACATCAGCTACCTCTTCAGTCAACCGAGCAATCTTCCGCCGTCGAAACAAGTCTAGGTTCCTCCAATCGTTCTCCATTTCTTCTTTATTTCGCGGGAGCTATTTTCGTTTTATTCCTTTGGCGGTATCTTTACCTCCACGCCCGCCGCCTCGTGTTTCTTATTTTCCACTCTGGAACCAGGAGACGCTATTCCTGCTCCCCTCAGAATTATCTCAAAGGGTAAGAACAAAGGGGACCACTGCCCCGGCCTCAGAGACTGGAGAGACAATGTTGGTGTGTGTGTGTGCGCGCGTGTGTAGATATGAGCTCAGGTGGTGTCGTTTTCTCCCGAGAGGAGAAAGTGTGACGTCCCTCAGAGGAAAAAAAAGAAAAGAGAAAGGGGGGAGAAAAGAAGAGGAAGGTGACGTCACCGAACCGGCCATGTTGGATTTTCGCCAAGCATTCGTCCTCTTCCCACAATGCACCGGGTCCTCTCTCTCTCTCTCTCTCCCCATCTATTAGAGACGGCGGGATGTACGCTGGTTAAAGGGGAGCATTCGTTTAGACCTCTCATTTCCAGCCACCATTTGTCTTTGCATTATTTTCCTTTTTCTCTTCCTTGGGAGGCTGAGGAAAAAAGAGAAATTGGAATAAATGCTGCATCCGTTGTGTCATCGGCCAACACGTTCTACCAATATTTTTCAGGCTTTGGGTTAGCTTTGAAATTCGACACACGCTCCAGATGTTGATAATTATAGTCACATAAGCAACTGTTATATAGGACCCTTCACTATCACAAATACCCATTCCAAAGCAAAAGACTTTATGCTAACATTGTGCGGTGTTGTTTGACGAATGTTATGAGAAAACATATCACAAAGAGATCTTCAAATATACAATCAGCATAAAACGTAGATGTAGCTTATTGAAAACAAAACATTCTCCATTGGTGTAGGGATTAACACAGCGCTCTACGAACGCCAGTGATATGAGCTCACTGAATATGTCTACAGATATTTCTCAATAGCTACCTGAACGCTCCAGAAATATTTCCAAGTCCAGAAACTGTTACAACAATGTAGGTATATTTACGAGATGACGAGTTCCCTTTACTAGATGAGGAAAAAGTTGTGAAAGATTTACATTATTGTATAAAGGTCAGGAAGTATAAACCAACATTATGGAGTAAGGCGATTTTGTCCACTTGAACCATTACCCAGTGCAGTGTTTCAAACATCACAAAAAAATCCCCTCCATAGAATTTGACGACATGGCATCTCAAATATTTTCTAACATGATTCCTCCATTTTAAATTTTCCAATTGATCTGTATTGGTTTACACTTTCTGACATCTTGTATGTTAATGTAAGTGAAACTCTTGGAAAACTTTTATTTCACCTGGTGGAGTAACCAGTAGTTCATTTGGCTACTCTCAGGTGGCACTCAAGAGCTATGTTACTGCATTATCGATTTATGGACCTGTAGTTATTGGGACGGTCAGGTTAGTTTCGAAGAAGTGTACATTCTTTAACGCATTCTTACAGTGCGTAAAGCAATATGGTAAAGATATTCGACAAAACCTTAAGTATATACACAAGGCAGCAAACCTACAGAAACTATCATTTCTATTTTCTTGAAATGGGATTCAATTGGTTTTGGTGTAGAGATCCAAATTTCAGTTAGTTTTAACTATTAGGTACCTAACGCATCAAAAGAAATTTATGCAAGGGAAATTTAGGTTGTTTCCAAATCAATACGTGATTCTAAAAGTATTTTGAGTGCTGATGACGGAAATGACGTCCATCCCATCACGTTAGGATTTTTCACAATTTCACAATCAAAATTCTCATAATCGCTATTCCATTACGCCTATTTCAGAACGCAATAAAATAATTTTAAACAGGAAATTTTGGTTGTTTACAAACGAATAGGTGATTCTGGAAGTATTTTGAATGCTGATGACGGATATGACATAAAGTTATTATCATCACGTCAGCATTTTTCTCCACGTCATTAAATTCAACCAACCCACTACATCGTATCATTGAGTTTTGGATATTTTGTAAAGGAATTTTTTATGAAGGATTTCGAAAATGGAACATACGCAATCAAAGTTTAAAATTTCCATGTCAATGTGTCTTGTGAAGATAGAAGGTGGATTAGATGAATACTATTTATTCTATGTACATTTATGGTTGAATATTGGAGGATTTGTATTCTAGAAAACCAATATTTTACCATCATCTAAACAGAGCCATCTTTTGAGGAAATGATAGAACTACACATTTTATTGTGAAATTAAGGCAATTAATATATTACTATTTTCTGAAAAACTTGACGTGATGGGTAAAGATGGATTTCATTTTTGTAATCAGCATGCTGAAATTATTCAGAGACAACAGTCATCTGTGAGTCATCCAAAGCCATGCAGGCCTGTGTTATCAAAATTTATATCTCGTGTGATTTACAATTCATATTTTTCGTACATAGCTAGTAAATCTCACAAAATATCATTGCCATATCTCAGATGTGCACTAAATGTGAGTTTAGTGTTTGACATCACATAGCATTCATTTCTTATACACCACACGGCCACTTCCGACTCATGGCTTGACGTCATCTTGGTTTCTGACAAAAATCGTGTAACGCGCCATGGCCAAATACCAGTGCCTGGAATTTCCTACCACGATTTAATTTACATGTCCTATTATCTTCGCATTCCTAAATATAAAGCAAAACAAGTTTCATATAGAGACTTCAAAAACATTAACGATGCCCGCCTTGTACCATGGCATTTAATCAGTACGTTACCTACAGTGGATGAGCAAGTTTTATTGTTAAATACCTTTATCCTCCAATTGTACGATAAACATGCTCCAGTCAGGAAGAAGCGCGTTTCGCGTCCCCCTGCCCCTTGGCTGACGGACGAGTTGAACCGGCTTATGGCGATGCGTGACAAAGCGTACACCAAATATAGGAAGCCGATCAAGGTCGGTGATCATAACACATCTTACATCTTTGAAAATTACAGAATTCTGAGGAACCGTTGCACCCAGGAAGTACGAAAATCAAAGCGCCGATTTGCGTCTGAACTACTAACATACGAAAGCAAACCTGACGTCCTCTGGAAAAAATTGAAAATACTGGGAGTTGGGAAACGGAGAAACCACGAATCCGTGAATAAATTTCCACCTGAAGTATTGAACGATCACTTTTGTGATCTTCCGATCGTCGATGATAATGTGAAACACGAAACGATTCGTAACATTGAAACACGCTCCACACCTGCCCCAAAATTTTGTTTTTCTTATTTTTCGCCAGAACAAGTCAGAAAACCGTTACATAGGCCGTAGGAGTAGATGAAATTTCTATCCTCATGATTAAAAAAATTATCTACCACGTACTTGCTCCTATCACTCTTATTTTTAATTTTTCTTTAATTACCGGCGCATTTCCCTCGTCTTGGAAACTCGCCCTGGTGCGCCCTATACCTAAAACAAACAACATAATAAACGTCAACGATTACCGACCAATCAGCATCCTCCCAGCCTTGTCTAAAGCCCTAGAGCATCTCGTTAGCGATCAAACCCGGGACTTTCTAACGCAAATTAATTTAATAGATCCTCTTCAGTCTGGCTTTCGAAGTAACCACAGCACTAGCACGGCTCTCGTCAATGTAACCGATGACATGAGGCTAGCCATGGACAATAAACAACTTACGATTCTGGTACTTCTAGACTTTACAAAAGCATTTCAGACAATTGATCATGAAATTCTACTCGCTAAATTATCATCGATATTCAGTTTTTCCGACTCCGCGGTTAATTGGTTCTACTCCTATCTACAAGAACGTCAACAATGTGTCGTTGACCTATATGGAAAATCGTCGTGGAAAAACATTCCATGTAGTGTCCCTCAAGGCACTGTACTCGGCCCCCTCTTATTTGCTCTGTATATAAACGACCTACCGACGCTGCTTAACTGCTGTAAATACCATATCTATGACGACGATTTTCAGTTATATTTCTCTTTCCCCCCGCAAGAAATACTACATGCAATAGAAATTGTGAACAATGACCTTAAACAAATAAGTACTTGGTCTGCACACCATGGCTTACATCTAAACCCGACTAAAACCCAGTGTATTCTTGTAGGTTCCCCTAGAATTTTGAACAAAATAGATAAATCTAGCCTCCCTAGACTCAACGTAAATGATATTCATCTTCGATTCTCCATTACTGTTAAGAATCTGGGTGTGATACTCAACCACCATCTCACCTGGGCAGAGCAAGTTAACTCTGTATCTAGAAGAGCTTTCGGGGCATTGCATTCACTCTATCGGCTCAAAAATTTCCTCCCTGAACGCATAAAAATTAAACTGGTCCAGTCTCTTGTATTTCCCATTGTTGACTATTGCGACATTGCTTTCTTGGATGTCAATCACGAGCAAGCTAAACGACTGAAGCGAATTCAAAATGCCTGCATTCGTTTCGTTTTCGATCTAAAATATTCAGAGCATTTGACATCGTACTTTGCGAAGGTCGAGTGGCTTAAATTAAGCGATAAACGTAATTTCCATAAGTTAATTTTACTGTACAAAATCCTCCAAATAAAAGACCCGCAATATCTCTATAACCGATTTCAACATCTTTCTGACTTTCACAGCCGTAACACCAGATCGCGCAAAAGGTCTTTGCGTCCATTCCACTCCACAAATCCACCTTTTATGCAAATTCTTTTACTGTTACCTCAGCAGGCCTTTGGAACAAGTTGCCACTTGAAATTCATGTCTCTTCCTCAATTGTGACGTTCAAAAAATTGTTAAAGTTACACATATTATACAATGAAAATTAAATGTTTGATTTCCCTAATAATGTGGCGCGTGCAGAGAATGATAGAAGGACGTAAGGCACAAAAATGATTTAACGTAATAGTTAAAATGAATTATCGTCAAAGTATACCGTTTTGGACTGTGTTTTAAGTATGTGTAATATTTGACTGTGCTTAAGTAAGTGTTGTGTTATGTATTTGCTTGTACGTGTGTAAGGGCAAAAATATGTATGTGTGAGTGTGAGTGTGTTTGCCCGTATCTATAGGTTAGATTACCATTCTTATATGTATTTTTTATTTCTCTGTAATTTTTATATATTTTTTTCTTTCATTTCTTTTTCAATATTTTAATTATTGCATATTCAATTTTTTTTTGTAAACATGGTCAAGTGGAAGAAAAGGCATACAGCCTTAACTTCTCCATGTAAAAGAAGACGAAATAAATAAATAAATAAATAAATAAACATTTTTCGTTCTACTGCGCATGCGTGGGCTGCTACAGCGCATGCTAGTGCGCAATGTTTTGCACATAAGAAGGGGTTTTAGGCTCACTGACTAGCAGCGGAACTGAATCTTGAAGACGCACTTTACTTTATTCCTCGTACTTGGGAAATGTAAAGGCATTCTATTGATTGATTGATTGGTTTGGTTTATTTTACTTCGCTTTTCTGCTACTTTGGCTAATTGCGAAGATGGGGATGGGTGAAGATATGATGAATGGAAATTCACAAACATCCATGCCCAGGTCGGGATTCGAACCTGGGGCCCCGGGCGTCGTAGCGCGATGTGCTAACCACTGTGTCACGGTAGCCGGTAAAGGCATTCTAATACTGAAGATACAATAGTAGGCAAATTTGCTCACTACCATCATTCTTCCTTTGGTTTTAGTGTATTTTCGAAAATAAATGGTTGTAGATATTCTCATGATAATCAGAGCACACTACAACGTGTGCATAAGCATGTTAACGAGTTGTTAGCACTAAAATTTGGCAATACATCTCGAATACAGTGCAATGTTTTGTACAGGCACGGAACCGGGGGAGGGTGGAGTGGTAATCGCTATTTTTTGACGCGGATAACTGCAGTAAATAGATTTTCAGGTGAGGTGTGTTTCCAAGTTACATTTATGCGATATCGGTACACACGTTTCAAAATTCTGACGAAAAACCTGACAATTTTCCGTATGTTACACGCACTGTACAATGTTGCAGAATTGTTGTATCCACTACATTTTTGTAGAGTTTCCGCATGAATTTTGAAACGTTACGCGGGCTCCAATTTTCCGGGGAAAAATTATAGCCAACACGGCGGTAAAGCGTGATTCTATTTTACAACGCTGGCAAGGCTGTGCTTTATTCTCGAACCATTTCATCTGTTCATCCTCATCGTCGCGATTATGTTACAACTATAGAACAGCAACGTACGTAAAATATGAATACAGCACTGGGGCCTTGCCTTTCAACCTGTACTGCGCGCCACTTCTTTTCCTGATGCCTGCCCTCTGCGGTATTCTCCAAGCATCCACATTTAATGTGATTTCGCAGTCGACGTGTGGTACCAGGTCCTGACTCGAATTAACGCTAATTAAGTTCTCGCTCCTCCCTATCTGTGTGTGGTGTTTGCTTGAATTTTGCGCGTTTTGATTTCGCGCTCCTGACGCGCCGCCATCTATCGATGCGGTAATAAGATTGACGCTCCGGTTCTGTCTTGCCCCCTGCCCCGTTTTACCCATCCCTCCCTCTTTCCCCGTCAGTTACTGCTCGTCGGGTAATTCGTTTTGGGGATTTGAGACGTGCTGTAGCCAGGCTTCATTGTTCAACCGCATGCATACGTGTTTGGAAGCAAGACGATAATGTTCATTGCATTTTCGCGTAGCTGGAAATCTCCTTAGCTACCAGGCATTGACGAGCGAATCCGTTGCTCCGTTAGTCCCAATTCCCTATTAGGACGATGATTTTCAGTTCAAGTATGTAAACACGTTTCTCTCTCAGTACTCATTCTAGCACTACTGAAGCCTTCGTAATTGATGTTCAACTCCTCAACTTCAATAGCTCTTCTGCCCCAAGTGCCTAATCCTATCTTTTCCCTCTCCGTAGCACGTGTTCCAGTCTCTCATCAGCATCATTCCCACACCTATTGCATCTAGAAAGGAGTATTTGGGATGTGTTATTACAAACTGGAAACTCGGCACAACATGATTTATCTTGTTTAGCTGTCTTATGAGGTGTAAGAGAAGACTTTCTGAGCAGACACCGAAAAGTCAAACTCACTTCTGCGTAGTAATTGCCCTGTTACAGACAAACGAGGCTCTGGTGCCTGGACCAGCAGCCAGTAGAATCTTCCTTGGGCGTAGAAAAAAAACAACTAATTCAGGCCTTTTTTCTCAAGAGCCAGCTTTTGGACGGGGGGGACAAATATGGTCTAGAAAGCCATGAATCCAACTTAGATAAAGCTACACATTTTGAAATATGATCTTAAAAGATTTACTTTATTAATTAATACAAGATTGAATTAAAAGTAATTAATTCAGGCTCAACCTGTAACAGCATGAATAATTATGCAATAGGTTCTAATACAGTATAGCTGATTCTACCGTATCACCGCAGATTTTAAAACTCGGCTAGGAACATTGAAAGAAATTATAATGGCATGTTTATTTTTCTGATTTAACGATACAGAAAACAGACATTTAAAACACATACTGTACTCGTTAATTTTTAAGAAAACATAATGGAAATTTCCATAAGCGAACTAGAAATATTAAGAAAATATACATTTTTAGCACTGAATTTGAAAATTTAGACAACCAGGTGAATTAATATTTACCTCCGAATATTCACTCCGAACACGAATGGGATCTCTAGAATATTCCAAGGACGTATTGCTATATTTTCTACACGAACAGCTTTCCTTTCAGTTCAGCAATAATACAAAGGGATATAATTTTGTATCATGGTTGAGTTACAATAAATGTCAGTGTAGTAGTTAACAGTGTCACTTTGTAATCAGGGTGACGGCATATTTCTCTGGTTCGGATGCGTTCTAACTATTGGGAACGTAGACCCACATGAATTATAGGTGGGTTCGAATCTGCTTATGTTGTTGTATGATTGGATATTATAGACGACAAACATACTAAATCTTTTGTTTCCTTCTTTTCTAGGTAAGTTACATCTATTGTCTTGCATTCGGTTGTGGTAGAGAGGTCATTCGGATTGAAAAATGTAAGTAGACAATTTGTATTAGATTTGTTCTCATTTTACGTGGCGTTTTTACTTCTTCGGGCTATTCAAGACGATAGAACTTACGTGGTGACACTCACAAAGATCCCATATGCTTAGGTGGCGTATCGGAAGTCGACAACTCAACACTGTCAGCCACAGAGGCAGGTAGATAATTTCTAATTGGTCATTTCTTAAAAGAAGAGAGTTCCATACTTTGGCGTGTTTGGGAATTCCTGAATCAACTTATTTCGTGCTTGGGAATTCCTCATATGTTTGGGAATTCCTAAATCAACTTATTTCGTGCTTGGGAATTCCTCATATGTTTGGAAATTCCTGAATCAACTTATTTCGTGCTTGGGAATTCCTGATATGTTTGGGAATTCCTGAATCAACTTATTTCGTGCTTGGGAATTCCTGATAGGACTTATTTCGTAGTAAATTGTGATCTATCTTACCATCTCGAGTATTTTAGAAATTTGCTACTTCTCCAAGACTTGGATTTAGGTTGTGGGGACAATTGGAAAATCACTCTCAAACCAAACTAACTTTCTTTCATTACTGTTCAGTTTTGAAGTAATAATATGATTAGCCGGACCCTGTGGCCGAGCGGTTAGCACATCGCGCTGCGACTCCAAGAGTCCCGGGTTCGAAACCCGCTCGGGCTTGGTTGTTTGTGAATGTCCATTCATCAATTTCATCACTCATCCCCATCTTCGCAAATTAGCCAAGAGGCACAAAACGCGAAATAAAATAAACTAAATCAATCAATCAGTCAATCAATAATATGATTATTTTGCGTAATTTCTCTGCCCACCCTAATCTTTGCAGTGCCCATGATGAAGATGAATAGATGAAGCTGTAGGAGCACAGAGATTCGAACCGAAAGATCGCGAGTCGAACACTCAACACCCTCAACCAAAGAGGCTACTGGATATTCGATGCAATAACAGTATCCCACTATAGAGTTTGTAGAATTGGTGCTATTTTCGTAGTGTTTATCCTGGTTTGGTTTTCTTGTAAATTAAAAAATAATGTCTGGAAATGTTGAAGTACCTATTTCTTTCACTAATGACAATTCAAAAGACATTACAAAAGTGTAAGAAGCACATGGATTTGAAGAACTCGTTCAAAATATCAACGAACAGATCCCAGATAGAGAGTACTGGAGACTAGAAAATGTGATGAAATTCTTGAAAGTCAGAAATTGCAAAGAGAGAAGTTACGATGCTGTGCAGAAATGAAGGAGGAATAACTGAATGAGGGGGGGGGGATCGACGAAAGAAGAAATGTCTTAATTTTATTCCTCCTTCAAGACTGAAAAAGATAACATTTAATATCCACGTCTCGAGTTTCAAAAACGCAGCATACCCACCCCCTCTCCCTCTCTTCGTTTTTTTTTCAGGAATTTGAACTCCTCTTTTTTCTTCTGTTTCGAGTATTTCTCGTCTTTTAACTTTACATCCGTCTCCTTTTGGTTGTTTTCTTCTAAGGAGGAAAAAGAAGGAATGAGAAGTGAAAGTTTTTTCCCCTTCCTCCTCCTGTCGCCCAAATTAACGCCGCAGAGAAAATAGTTACGAAGAAGATGGGATTGAAGAAAGCAATATAAACTTTTGTTCAAGATTCTTATCGGCAGAAGTCAACGTGTATTTTTATCTTCGACTGATATAAGCTAGGCTTTAAAATAGTCTACAGATGATCAGCTTAATAGAAAAACTTTGATTTCCCTGAAATTCGTGATATTCCTGTACCTTGTTATAAAATTCAGTCTCAAATATATTGTAAATATGGTCCTCCGTTGTAAGGTTTCAAGTACAAGTAATATGCTGGCCATGAAGTTCTGTGTATTGTATTTCAGTACATAAACTATACCCTGTCCCAGATAACTGTGGAGCAAGGCCACGCATAGCGTCAGAGAAGCG
Organism: Lepisma saccharinum; assembly: GCF_977018435.1. NCBI lineage: Eukaryota > Metazoa > Arthropoda > Insecta > Zygentoma > Lepismatidae > Lepisma > Lepisma saccharinum. Next base: position 39,677,623 of record NC_139253.1, read on the forward strand.
AAGGAAATCTATTGGCCAGAGCGAAGCAGCACACTCTGCTGGAAAGGCTGGTAACTGCAGTCGGTTTCCTCCACTCCAATCAATTCCGTTCCTCTTACGTGTTCATTGGTGGAGCCGCTTTGCGTCTCTACTTGCGCAGAGACTTGTTTTGGTTTGCCTGCTCCACAGTTAGCTGGGACAGAGTATAGTCCGTTTTCTCTAAAGAACTCTTTAAAAATTTGAAATCATTCAATCGAAACTCACAAGAAAATTATGTTGTCAATGTCAAGTCTCTGGCAATAAATGAGGAGTGTGTTAAATGGTTGACTTTCGATAACGCCAGCAAAGTTCGTAGGTTCGAGTCCCGCCCTGGACATGGGTGTAATTAGTAAGTGTTGCTTAATCAATTTCATGTAATCATCATTCATCTCCATTGTCGCGATTTGTGAAAAGTGAGGGCCTCCCCAATGGCCTAGTAGTAACGTCGTCGCCTTGTAATCAAGGGATCCCGGGTTCGATCCCCGGGGGAGGCACAAGAGGTTCGAATCCCACTTTAAACTGCCGGTCCAGTCCCTATTAGCCTTCCTGTGCATAAAGTGAACTAAAAGCCAAAACTCAAACTCAAGTAGCTAAAAGTGGCAGAAAAGCGACGTAATATATCAAATTTGATTGATAGGATTTTTTTGCTTCGATTTTCTGCCACTTTTGGCTAATCACGAAGATGAAGATGAATTGATAACATAAAATTGGTTAAAGGACAATGCAAAACACACATGGACAGTACACGACAGGAGCCTTGAGACGACTTCCGTGGCGAAGTTGTTAGCACAGCGCGTTACGAAGCTAGAGGTATTGGATTCGAATCCTGGCCAGGACATAGTGTTCTTTCTGAGTGTACCTTCATCAATGTCATCATATCATCACTCACCTTCAACTTCGCGATTAGGCAAAAGTAGCAGAAATACTAAGTTAAACAAACCATCAATCAATAACACGAGCCTCACAGAGAATGATACTGGCTGTTGAGTCCAAACGCCAGATCGTCGTTAGTCTTTAAAATGCAGTCCACCGTTTACTACTTGGAAGAGAGGTTGGTATTTGGGTGTTTTCAGAAAAGTTCACCCCTTACACCCTAAATATACGATATATCATAAATGACCTTCTATAGAAGTTAATCGCAGTAGATAACTAGTAGGTCAAAGTTTCTGTAATGATGCGGTCATTACTGGATCATTTTTTATGTTATAAATTGTGTATGTCTATGTATTCCTGTACGTTTGGGTTCTTGGCCGTTGGGGTAGGTAGATGTGTCGCTGGACAGCCGACCAGCGGTAAGTTTCCAGCGGGACCTATAAATAGGAAGGGCAGGGAAGCAGTGGGTCTCAGATGTTCGGCGGAGTACAGCAATGTACGAGGTATCTTCTTCTCTAAGGGGAGCGACTGGGCGAGCTTTCTTTCCTTACTATGTGAACCGACGAGGATATTAACTTTCTTTCTTTTAATATGCACACTTGCTCTTTTCACATTATTCCAATAGTTCATTTCATGTAGGAAACCGGTTACATACATACACATACTTTCAGCTACCTTTTTTGGTACTGAAGGAACATTTTTTTTACTCGTGGAGCCAGTGGCTACACGAGTTCACACACTCTCTTCGGTAAGGGGGGACAGGGTACACCGAAATGTAGATTTTGCGAATATCGGCCAAGAATTAACTTATGTAAATATAATATGAATAGACCTATATATATCTAAAAGGAAATGGGCGTTAAGTTGTAATTTGAAGAGGTACGTGTCTATTGCCTAAACTAGCATCCACAGAACTTCAGGTACTGCAAGTTTTGAACCTCGGGACAAGGATTCAAAAATGTATGGTAGTGTATATTGTGTATGGTGCCGAGAATCGCCTTAAAAGCACATATTGTACCTATACAGTTTCACACTGGAGAAAATAGGATCGATTTTTGTCGTTCGACCTTTCTGACTCGTTAATTTCTTTCAACCAACATTCATCCTTCTAGTTGAATTTACCCTACAGAGCCAGAAAGGTAGTCTAAATATAATCAAAATACAAGTACATATCCTCTTGAAAACATATTTATACAGAGTGTTTAGCGGTTCTTTGTTCCCATTCCCTGTTTATAATCAATTTTGAACAATGTTTTGTGGAGCAACGCAGCGCATAAAGGTAGAAAAGAGGAGAAACCAGGTGTGTTGAGCGAAGCAGTTCGCGCTGATGCAGCCGGGCCTTCCTCTCCAGGGACTCACTTCCCTCCCCCGCGTTCATTGGCCAAGTTCTCTGCCTCTGGAGTCACTACTTGCGTAGAAGACTTATTTTCGTTCAATTTCTCCACAGACTCCTTGGACAGAGTTTGTGTATGTAAGTACATGTATGTGTGCATATATACGTGACATAAACATATTTAATGAGATTATTAATTTGTATTGTCTTTCTTTTAAAACGGGAGTAGTTGTGGGGCAATTTTTAGTTTTCAAAATATGTATTCATTAATCTTTACACCGTCAACTCTCAATGTACTTTACCTTAGAATAAGGAGCGTTTCCTCTTGATTTCAAAAGCGCGGTATGAGTATTATTTTCCGTTATTTTCAGCATCTCTACCATTGGCAGTTCTCCCTTACCATCCCGTGAATTTGAATACCATTAGCATCCCCGCTGGAGAAAAAAGAGAAGAGAAACTCTCTCCTCCCTCACTTTCCCTTGTTTTCGCGCTCGTTCCTCGGTTACCGTAAAGCTCTTCAAATAGCTCCAATTCGCACGCCGGTGGCCATTTCGATCTTAGTCGCTCTGCGGTGTCCCTGCGGCACAGGCCCGACCGTTTGGTCTAGTTGCAATTGTTTCCTGCGTGTAACAAACTGGACAATTAGCGGAAAGTCCCGGAGTCTCTACGACCATCCTGGGCATCGTTCCTAGACGTCTGCACCTCTCCCTTACCAGATATTTGTGCCCTCAAGCAACGGAGCTTACGTCGGCCGGGGCTTGTAGGAGGGACCATTCCCCTTTCCCACAGTCACTCAGGCCATCCCTTGGTCTTACTTTCCTGTTGTTGTTCATCCTGGGCTCCCCTACTTTTATGTAGTTTTCTGGGACAATTGTCGTGAACTTAGTTGCCCACAAGATGGCACTAAACCGAACGGTCGTCTTCCTGTTCGCCACTCCAAGGTTAACACAGCATTGGAAGTTTTTCCTAATAGCATTTGCTATCTTAACTTGTTGGCCTGGAGGTAGATGGTTTGTGGACTTCGCACTCGACTGGAAATTATGCTCACTACTTGCTGGCAACGTCATCTTGCCTCATTTGCAAGGATTTACTCGATGTCAGTTCAGGAGAAGGCCGAAATACTAGAAGCTCTCTTGGGAATCTGTGGAGCAAGGTCACGTATAAAGATAAAGAAGGGGAAGAAGCGAACAAAGCAGTGTACTCTGCTGCAAACGGATGGTAGCTGCAGCAGCGTTTTCCCCTCCACGCATTCACTTCCCCTCTCACACGTTCGTCGTTCCAGCCTTCTCGAGTAAATACTTGCGCAGAGACTTGCTTTCGTTCGCTTGCTACAGAGATTCCTGAGACACAGTGTGTTTCCAAAGTTCATCTCCCTACTTGCTGTGTAGCTCCACGCAACTGAGATGAAAATTCCGTTTGCGCTTCTGTTGAAATCAAACTGTGTAATGTCAACCATATTGCGCAGCGCTTAAATGCGCTTAGGCGACTTGCTGAGTGCTAATTGTCGACGCGCCTTCGAATGTTTTCCTGTAATTCTGACATTCTTTGTGGATGTAAATAAAAGGCAAACGCTGACTATCGTGATGTCGTAACTAAAGTCAAGAAACGTCGAATGTAAGGGCAAGAGAGAGGGCATATGTCCCGAAAAGTACACACACACACACACACACGTGTACGTGTGCCACCTCCCCAAGTGGAAAGATAACACGACAAAAATAATTTATTAAATCGTATGGCATGTAAAATTGTTGGTGCTGATGGATTGATTTGTTTATTTTTTTCTCTTTTCTGCCACTTTTGGCTAACCGCAAAGATGAGGATGAATGCTGATAAGATTAGATGGATGAAGGGACAATCACAAACATACATGGACGACACAAAAACCACGCAGAGGATGATACGGGCTGTGTGTCCAGACGCCAAAGCCTCGCTCGTCAACAAACTGCAATTCGTGGTGTTCAAAAACCAGATTTACAAGAGCATGTATTTCCGCTCTATTAATAAATTATTTGAGTAACTATTAGAGGAAGTATGGTCAGATATGACTTATTCGCAATAATGCACTTTGTTGTATTTATATATGTAACGTCACACCTAACGCAACAAAGATCTAATAGACCTAGTTCGCTTATCGATGTCACCTTGCTTTTAATGGTCACTTTAATGGTGAGACAATTGAATTAAAATTGTCTCACCATACAAAATAGGAAACATCTAGACTCTGACGTTAATAATAATAAATGTACCGATTCTATAACTGAACTGATAAAACATGTTATGTATTGTTTGTGGACTAGTTCACAGGATAGAATGATGCGCAGAACAAACACTACCGGTGACTCCTGCGCATGCGCGGAAAACGGAAATCTGCAAATAGGCGTAGCTTTGGCTGCCGAAACTCGTTTCTCATGAGCGTAAGATATGAATAGTAATGTGTTTTCACTGCATAACGCCAGCTTATTTTTATTTTTTATTTTAACATTAAAACAAACATATGAAGTATCTTGAAAGAATAATATGATGCAATGAATAATATAGAAATAGAAGTGCTCCATAAAGAAGAGAAGATTGAGAACGAGAATTGAAAATAGGTAGAATTTTTAATTGGTTGTGCAAAAGAGGCCAAGTATTTTCAAGTGTTATAATGTTACAGAGACATAGAGACAGAATTCTTTCCAGAAGAAGTCCGTAGGCTTTATTAAAGGGCTAAATGCGAAAAAGGGACAAAGTATCAATTCAAGAAAGAAGAGGATGTGAATGTAAAAAGTGAAAACTACTTATGCTCTTTTTTGAAGTGACTTTTCAGACAAGCCGCCTCTTTGAGTACACGTCTGACTGACCTCTTCAGTAAGGCAGTTGTTAATGGAAGTCTTTGTAATAAGCACAGCGAATACATCAACTATATTTGGTAACCTTGTTAGCATTTGAAGGTGGTTTTTGGGTTAGCAATGTTGCTCTCAGTATGAAACTCTTTCTGCTTCTTTCCTTTCTCCTTCTTCTATGTATAATTTAATTAAGTGTGTGCGTTACAGAAAGCAAGGGCGCCACTAGATCAAACGAACTTCTGCATGAACAATGGTCACAGAACTTCATGCAAGAAGAAAGTTAAAAATAGAATTTGTTTTTCATCCTTTCTCCCTTTCTGTGGAAAGTGCACAAGAGAAAAGTCAGGTAATGGATTCGCTGTATTCACAGAGAGTCTTCATTCGCTTCTATCTTTAGATGCATCCTTTATTAATGGCTCCGTTGCGGTAATATTTCCTGATCTGTGATATATTGTACAAAGGTCATCTGCCTTTTCGTTTCAAATGTTGGTCTCGGCGGTTATGGTGGGCGGTTGTATTCGAAATGTTTCACTCGCATTCAACACTGCCACTTGCTTTTGTCAGAAACCCATTATGAAGCTTACATATAATGGCATATCTAAGATCTCAGAGTAGTTCAAATAACCCTTTTTATACTCTGAAGACAAAGACAATCACGAGCTTATGAAAATGTAATAATATACACGGGATATCATTCTCTTTACCCTTCAAGACACTGTCCTATGTGGCTTCCTCTCTACATATCTGTGTAACTTTAACTTTCCAAGACATAAACATTATATATCGATTTACTGTGTTTAATTTTACTGTTCTCTGGATTGAAATTTATCAACATATATTCTGAGCAAAATGTCAAAGTTTATTTCCAGTAATCCTTGACTGCACCAAACGTTTATAAAGTAGGATTGGAATCGCTGTGCAATGTGCACCCACCGAGCTCAAGGCGATGGTGTGACCACTACTCAATCGGAGAGGCCACACACGCGCACACAAATGAATAGCCAAGGAACACCAGGCAGTGTAAAGAATTTATATAATAATTTGGTAGTTTCCTTACGTTCACTCGCACATCATATCATGTTTAGTTCTACCAGTTGTGCATTTGTCGATAGTCGACACGAATACTACTAGTCGACAGTCTATATGCAGTACAATGAAAGCATTTCAAGAAGAAGTATTCAATAATAAGTTCGCCCATTCGTAGAGTTAGGCAATACACATACCACCATGGAGGGAAGAGAGTATTTTAGGATAAATGTGCCCCACTTTCAATTCCCCTGACTGTACATTTTATGCTTGTTTTTGCATTACTTAGAAGCATGGAATGTAGCCAACATTATTGTCTGATTCGATGCTTAGAACTTAATAATGATAATTGTAAATGCTTACATATGGCAGGACGAGAAGTGTTAATCTTGTATTCAACCTTCTGAAAATGTTAAATTTAATCTATCCTAGTGGTGTATAAATTATCATAACGCATTCTGGAGCAAGGTCAAATTTTGATGTTTGTTCATTCTCATTATCTTCATCATCTTCACGATTAACCGAAAAGTATCATAAAAGGGTCCGTGAAAACTATTTTTCAAATTTAGGAAGGGGATGTGTAATTTTGCGGACCTTTTTCGGGTTATAAGTGAGACCGGATGAAACCGAGGGAACTGTAAATAATGATGATTATAATGACGACAACGGCAGTAACAGTGCAGCGTAATTGAAAGCTAGGAAGGCCAACTCTACAACGCCTCACGTCAGCTAAAGAGGCGAGGGCCGTCTCTAGAACGATGTAATTTCGGAGAAATACCTCGACTCCCGCCGCGAATTGAACGTGAAAGTGACAAGGTGGAGGAAGCGGCACGTCAGATAGACCCGTCCGGCTGAGGGACTGCAGGAATTACAGGGGAGGAATGCGAGGGGTTACGTGGGAATCTGACGTTCTCGAATCAGCTGGCTGGCAGTACTTGACGTGCCCCAACCGCTGGCAGTTGAAGCGCAACTGTAAACAGGCCTTAGAAATTTTTGTCTTTATTTCTCGCTTGCTAAAAGAGCAAAACTTCACAAGGAAATAATAGGGTAAAAAAATCCGACAGATTTGTTTCCCTTTAGTCTGGGAACCAATTTTTGTTTCTTCGCTCTTCTCCAGATTTTCTTATGTGTCTTGCAATTCCGTCATGATGTGTCTATTTTTGGAAAGTTTGGCGGCTTCAATCGTACATTGAATTCAGCGAAGAAAGGTGGATGTTACGCTGTGAAGTAATTGACTTTTCAGATAAGAAATTAAGGTTAGTCTGTCCAATATAAACATGTGAACATCTGTCAAAAACTGTTCCAGTACGGTTGTATGGCACTAGCAAACTGTACTTGTTTGTTTTCTAGCCTTTTTTTATTGACGTTTTTTCAACTCTACAAGATGCATCAGTGAAAGGTGATAATAAATGTTAAAGTATGGAAATGTCATTAATATTAGGTAAATTGTTTGATCTGAGGAAGTTAATGTTTGCCACAAATTAATACTGAAGTTAATTTGAGACAAATTGTATAAGGATTCGTTAATTTCAATAAAATCGGATTGAAATATAAAGAAGAATGTTATCTTCCAGTTTATTTAGACACCAAAATAGCAAAGACGTCTTAAACTGTTGGTTCGAGGCGTCTCAACCCTGTAAAAATAGTAGGTCCGACACTTTATTTGAAGAAAATAACTAGCAAATTATAGAAATGGAAATTTCTGAATTGATTCTGGATACAAGTTTGTTCTGGTTTATTACTATACCAAGCTCTATGGGCGAATACTAAATAATCCAATTGAATACAAAGAGGAGAAATATGTTTTTGTTACAATGTGTTACTTGTAACTTTCATATAGAAAATATGAGTTTTGGTTTGAGCTCTTTTGCATGGTTTACATTTAAAAATAACTTGTGTTAAAGTAATACAATTAAAGTAATACAGATAGAAACCCCAGGAAGTCCACACCACACTTTAGTCAACGTTTAACCTCAGTAGTGATAAAACCGCATGTGGTCCCAGGAGGTAACATCACATTTTGGTCAACCTTTAACCACACTGGTGTTAAAAGAAACACATACCTTGGTCCCAAGATATCCAAACCACACTTTAGTCAACATTTTACCTCAGTAGTGCTAAAAGAACATAATGGTTTCAGCTAGTCCACACCACATTTTAGTCAGCGTTTACCTTAGGAGTGATAAAAGAACAGTGGTTATAAGAAGTTCACGCCACATGTTGTTCAAGTTTTAACCTAAGTGGTGTTAAAATGGTGATTACAACCCTTGACCTGTTTTGTTAAAAAACATAAGTTAACAGAGTAGTTTTAACAACAATGAGGTTAAACGTTGACCAAAATGTGGTGTGGACTTCCTGACCAATTGTGTTTTTTTAACACTACTGAGGTAAAATGTTTACTAAGTGTGGTGTGAATATTTGCGGTGAAATTTCTAACTAAAAGTACGCGTTGCCAACTCATTTTTTTTACATATTGCAAACTCCGTACTGAGAATTATCGTGATTTGACATTGAGAAAACACTAGTGGAAAAATCACTAGATGCACGTGCTACCATAACTAAAACTGTGTGCATCCAGACAATACAATTAAAAATTAGTCACGCAGGACTCTTTATTAGTGAAGCTAATAAACTTAGAGGTGGATCCGTTAACGTTTACAGAATACATTTAAACTAAAAGCGTACGCCTCGCAGGGACACTCCGCTTAACTCTTTCATTCGATATTAATAAGAAACAGCGACCACGCAGGATCTAATGATAATTGAATGGCGACCACGCAGGGTAGTTGCACACTTTAACACCAAATGTTTTACAGTGAAATGCAAGCAAAAATACTTACATTTCTACTAGAAGGAATTCTTTGATCCCTGCGGAATTCGACGTTAAATATGCGAACCGCAAATCGTCCAGCGGTGGCGTTAGCGTGTTGCCTTGATCAATTCCATAGTCTCCACAAGGACATTTTTCGCGAGGGGAAAAAAATCGGTTATCTGAAAAGCTTTCGCCGCTAGCATTACCAGACACAGCGGCGAGGAATTGAATGGGGGGCGGCCGATAAAGGTTGAACGGGAAACGCTGATGATAAGCTCTGCGATGAGATATGCACGCAATTGTAGCATTAGTATTTGTGATGTCTCCATCATTCAGCTCTGCTTAAGAACGGAAGCAGCGTAAGAAGAAAGCATTTGCTCCGCACCGTTCCTTCCACGTGAAAGTCAAGAAACAGAAATTCGCATTTTCTCTGCCTCTGCATAATTCATAGAAGGTGTATTACTTAATAGCGCCGGATAAGATAAGACCTTCTCTAACTTTCCTTCTGGTTAGACGGCATGCATTATAACGTGCTTCTTACATTGATTTTTATTCGCTGGCTCTTTGGCTGGCCCTAAAGGTTACATGTTATCGCCAGAGCGAGCAAAAAGGAAAAAAAGAACGCTTTGTGTTTCGCAATCCTGCTGATTACACTGCGGCGCTGGACGCTAAAAGATCGCAATTGAAAACAGTTTTATCATTATGTTCATTAGCATTCTCAGGATTCTTTTTCCAGTAGACAGTGTGTATTGTAGTCAGGGTTACCGGGTAGGAAAAATGAAAATAAGGGACAAAATTGTCATCACAAGTTGGAAATATGAAATAAAATCGTCAACACCAGTTGTAAGTAAGGGACAAAATTGTAACCACAAGTTGGAAATAACGGACAAGATGGTAACCATAAGTTGGAAATAAGAGACAAGATGGTAATCACAAGTTGGAAATAAGGGACAAGATGGTAACCACAAGTTGGAAATAACGGACAAGATGGTATCCACAAGTTGGAAATAAGGGACAAGATGGTAACCACAAGTTGAAAATAAGGGACAAGATGGTAACCACAAGTTGGAAATAACAGACAAGATGGTAACCACAAGTTGGAAATGAGGGACAAGATGGTAACCACAAGTTGGAAATGAGGGACAAGATGGTAACCACAAGTTGGAAATGAGGGACAAGATGGTAACCACAAGTTGGAAATGAGGGACAAGATGGTAACCACAAGTTGGAAATGAGGGACAAGATGGTAACCACAAGTTGGAAATAAGAAGCAAAATTACATAAACAGAGAATATAGCCATAACATATATTTCTACTCATCATTTTTATAACAATTCTTTTTCATGAATCCATACTAATAGTTGTTGTAGATTGTTCTTCATGCTGCATTACATCGCTACGACTGCATGTGCTATTGAAAATTCCTTGTTGCAATGTTTTAAGCCTGCTTTATATTTATTACCACTAGTACTACTAAGGTTGCTTGGTTCGAGTTCCGGTCTGGGAATAGTCTTCTTTGTGATTATTTCTTCATCAGTTTAATGTAAGCATCCTTTAGCCTCATCGCGCCGATTATTCAAACTTGCTCAAAAGCTGCGGAAAATAGGAAAATTACAATACTAGGATCAGTACAAAATGCCCCAGCAGTAGTAAGAGTCTGAAGCTCCATGATAAGAGACGTTACGTTAACCCAACACTATTGTAGAGGTCCACATTACTTGGAGGATTTCAGTAAAATTAGGATGTCATTAAAATTACTGTCGACCTAGATATACGAATTCACGCTGTTAGCCTTGTATGAGGTGATTTTGTAGTATGAACTATTCTCCAACTATCTATTGCATTCAGATTCATTTCTTCTGAAGTAGAGAGCATTTACGAAGTCGGGCTCTTACTTGATTTAAGATGCTGCTTTGGGCTCAGAGATCCTTCAAACGTGGTAATTTAGTAACATTACCGCTTGGACTGATATTAGGAGAAGGTCTAATATGTTGGCTCTGACTTCTTAGTTATCACGGATTGGGAATAATGTTTGGTTTCAAGATCCTAGAAACAACAACACCCACATGTCCTTAGATGCTAGATGACATTACATCTCCATGGTTGCTCCTTCTGAAAGCAAGCCGACTTGCGGTCTCCTGAGCACCGTATCCAAGAATTAAATGTAATGATGCACAATAATCGCCATTGTGACAAATGGAACTCCTTAAGCGCTGCTACAGAGGGGATTACAACCAAAGCTCTCCGGCTTAGGCGCGAAGCTGAAGAATTCCTCGGGGATAAACCGGTCCGTGACTTAATGTAATCTACAGTGGTGCTTCTCAAGATGCCCCCCTCCCCAACAAACCCCCTCCCCCCATCCCTGTCCCGACCCGTGGCTCGTAACAGCTGAATCGTGACGGAACAGCGTTTCAGTGTAGGCAGAGAGGAAAGCCATGTTGGGATCCGAGTGATCTGGCCCCGACTTCTTAGCGGGGCTGACGACGAAAAGAACTCAGCGCTTGGGATATCGGATCCATGCCTTAAGGGGTTGCAAAGCATTTTAGAAAGGGATGATAGGGGGGGGTGGAAGAGAAAGATTCAGTTTTCAGCGAAAGAGCGTTAAAAAGGAGGAAGGGGGAGCACAAAAAGCGATATCGAGTCCTGAAAAGTCGCTCTCGGTTGAACAGCACCATGACAACGAAGTGTGAGGAGAACATGTAGGCAATTCTTACGAATCGTTGAGTGAGCGACGGAATGCACTGTCACATATGTCTCCCCGTGCGCTCAGCTTCCGGAGAGTATCCCAAACGATATCTTTCTTCAACTCTCCAGGGATCCCGATTTCGAATCTCGGCCTGGACTTGGATGTTCTTTGTGAATTTTCTTTTACCAATTTCACCATATCATCACTCATCCTCATGTTCGCGATCAGCCAAAAGTGGTATAAAAGCGAAGTATCAATCTTCATCCAACTCTAATCATTCACAAGGATACTTGTTGAAATCAACATAACTTTCAAGAAAATTAACGTACTGGCATTGTGATAACGACTAACCATTAACTATTACTTATTTGTATATGCTAAGACTACATCAGCCATAACGTCTCCACGGATGGTTGCGAATACTGGTCGGCCAATCACAATTACACTCTGTCCCATCTCTGTCTGTTAGACCGTTCTTGCTCCAATGTCAATTGCATTTCCTTGCAGGACACAACATTAGCACACATTTTATTACCACCTCGCAAGCGGAAGCTCAATAGCTCAGTTAGTATAGCAGTGGCATGGTATGCCAGAGACCCGAGTACTATTCCTGGTCGAGTCTGTTGCATTTTTACATAGTACATCTCCTCCTGTGTGTGTGTGTGTTAAATTACAAGGAAAAGTTGAAATTTGACACTGAAATATACAGGGTGTAGCGCAAACTGACACAGTTGAAAGTACACAATAATAGAAGCAAAGAAGTCTCAGTAAACATTGGTCCAACGAGCCGTTTTCGATATAATTGCGAATGTGTTGTTACAAGCCGCCACTGACTTCAATGTTTGTAAACGTCGTCTTAGTTAATAAAATGCTAATAATGTGTGCGAATGTGTGGTTAGAAGCCATCACTGATTGCATTTTGTAAACACCGAGTGCTTTACTCCTTGCGCGTTCCGAGGTTTGCTCTTTGTTTACAAAACAGAACATTTCCGAGAGGTGGCGTTGTAATCAAACAGGATGGATACAATCGGTACACAGTTTAATCGTACTGTGGGAGTCACGTCAGTCGTGCTGTACTGCTTAGTGAAAGTGGAACCTTACTGTATTATGAGCATTTTACCAACTAGGACGACGTTTACAAACAATGAAGTCAGTGGCGGCTTGTATTAACATATTCGCAATTATGTCGAAAACGGCTCGTTTGCAGACCCATGTTTACTGAGACTTTCTTGCTTCTATTAACGTGTACTTTCAACTGTGTCAGTTTGCCGTATTACTTATGATACATCCTATATACCAAATGTAAAACGTTAAGATATCAATTCACTCAGTTCGCCTATCCGTCTGTCCGCTTGATACTAGTAGATATCATCTAAACTGAACTTCTACAAGTGCATATTTACTGAATTCATTGATATGAAACAACAGGTAAAGAATGGGTTTAAGTGATAAACAATAAGTACTTATGCTTTGTTTGTCAGTATAAACAACAAGACTTTCGTGAGAGATTTGAAGTCTATGTACGTCAAGAATATCAACATATTTCTTCATATTTAATGCAAACTACGTCTGCAAATTTATGACTGTTATGAACTGTAATGCATTGCGTAGTACAGCCAATTATTGAAATAGTAAGTGCTGCTCGTCACGTTATTCAACTCGTTCACACATTTCAGCTCCTAAAGCGTTTAACTAAGCGTATGATTGTGTCTATACATTTCGGAAACGAAATTATAATAACTTCCACGGACCAAAAGCTGTGGCAATGGTTCGATGTAACTTCCATAATGTTCATACTTGTAGCAGTACCTTCCTAGAGTTTCATATGAGAACAAACATGAGCATTTAATGCTCCCGTCTTAGCATTAAAGCAAGCGGATGATCTCTGCTTCCCCATTTCCTCTACTAATGACGCGTGACTTTGTGGTTTTATGTGACGTCAGCTAACGACTTCGCTAACTCCATCGAGGGAGCGGATCAGGTTTCCAAATTGATTCCTTTATCCTGAACCACAGAATATTCTCTTCCCGCCCCCCTCTTTTTATCCATGGAAGCCAGTACAGGAATAGGGCTACTGCTCGCTAGATACCGTGGAGTTCCATTTTCAAGAAATATTCTGGTTGCTTCAAATACAACTCTTGCCACATGAGCGACGTTATATATTCCCAATTTCTTTGTGTACTTATAATTTTCTATATATGTATATATAAATGGATGTATGTGTGTATACGTATATGTATGTATAACACCATTAAGCCTTGTTTCCATGATATGAAAAAAATCCTCAATATGCTGACCATGTAAACATTTGTACTTGGTGCAGAGTCTGAAGAAGACCTTGCTAGAAGGTTGAAACGTTACGTTTAGTTTATGTTTTATAATAAAATAAATTACTGCCTTGGTCAGCATATTGAGAATTATTTTTCATGTATGTATATATGTTTGTCCCTGCATAACTCTCGAACGCCTGGAGCAATTTCAACCAAACTTGGTACACATATGACGTACAAGCTGGAAAGAAATACTGTGGGAGTAAGACAGCCCTGGCACTCATAGGGGGGTGGAAAGGGGGTGGCATGTAAAAATAATCGAAAACGACCAATATTAGTGTGGAATCCATAGTTTTCGGGGTCGCCAAGATGAATAGTGACACTCCGAATGCCGTTCAACTCCAAGTTCATCACCTATCGGAATGGAGGGTGAGAGGGGGTGAAAAATAAAATGTAAAAAATGACCTCCATTAGTGTCGAATCCATAGTTTTCGGAGTCGCTAAGCTAATTGGTGAAATTCACGATGACATTTAATCCGAAATAGCTTTATTCTTTTACAGATTTCATTGCCGTGACAATGCCACCAAAGAATTTATTTATTCCTGCTCCTGGAGGTGAAACTAAAAGTGTTGTTTATAATCAGGTTTTAAGTTAAATTAGTACTATAGTGAATTTGTAAAAGGTTTTACTTTATAATTTGAATACTGTACTTATAGTTAAAATTCGTTATTTTCCTGTCTAATAGATGATTGGGATAAATAAATACCCGGGCAACGCCGGGCAATCAGCTAGTTTTTAATAAAGAAGAAATTATAGTTCGTGTTAGTTAATTTTATGCACGGATAGGATAATTGGAAACTGTTTAAAGTATGTTCTCAACCCCAGAAACTTTCCTTCATCCGGAATTGATTCGCATGCTCCCCGATGTCAGGAGATGACATTAACATCTAGATTATCTAGGGCGCTTTATCTGCTTTGATTGATTGCAAGATAAAGCATGTGTGCGTCATCACCTAGGCCAGCTTGCACCACCCTTCCCCCGCCACACACCCAAAAGTAAATTATTCAACAGGACTTACGAATTAAAACCAAAAAATCTAAAATGAAATTCATGTTACGGAGACGAACTCCTTAATACAACTAAAAACCAAACGCACTATCTGAATATTAAAATCTCCAAAACGTGAGAAAACTGAGGATTTCGAGTCAGTAGACAAACTGCAGTCCAACATAGGATTATAGTGGCTGGAACTACAAATGCCATACCCTGTTGGCCCTTTAAGGATGCAGTTTCCGGGTTGTAGTATTTGACCTGTCAGTTCATCATTTACGTCCCCTCTACACAGTGTTGCTATAAGATATATAGCTTTCATTCAGATTATATGAATGTGATTTGTGATATTGCTGCGGTTTTTCTAAGACCTTCAAGGACAATTTTGGCCTTAAATGAGACTACTTCTGCAGCTATACGCATCACAATTATCATGGGTTGAAATATATATGTTCAGCTTAACTTCCCATTTAAACCATTTCGGAAAAAAGTTGACAAAATTGGTATTAATCTTCACAGACTGCAATTGAAATATAACGTAGAATTGAAAGCAGATTTTGGAGTCCGTTCCAATCGTTCAGTTTTCTGATTATTATTTCAAGTTTTAAGTTTTGTTGATTCCATTCTCCAAAATGTTTGCTTTTTCGGTAATTAGAATTCAAAATTTGACACTATTACCATTATAATCTATATTTCACTTTTAACAAAATTGTTATTTATAATTGGTGTTCACATAATTATGGCCAAATTATTAAGCGACTGATTCTATCGTCTGTAAAATATAACTCTGTTTTTTCAGCCAAAAGTTTGCAGTTTCGCGTGCTTGAGTAAAGCAACCAACCAATCGGTTTCTGTTATTTCTTCTACTGGAGCGTTCACTAATTCAATGAGGGAATATCGGTTAGAAGCAAGAGTGATATCTTACGATCCGATAAAACGTTACAAAATGTCCCACTGTTCTCTTCCGTGACTTTAATTTAGTAACGATGAATTTTCATCTGTTCGTATACGTCGTTAAGCGTCTTGATTACCTGTGGGATTCGTAGGCCACTAATTAAAACCGCTCTCCCTTTGAGGCAACACTGACTGCACAAGAATATTCACCAAAGCAGCGTTCAAATGGCGTTTCAAGCTATTTTGTTTCATTGTAATCCAAGCTTTCACGTTCCCTGCGCGAAGATGGGATGGAAATCCTCACCCTTGTTCGGGCTTAAACGGAGAGAGATTGGAGAGTTTGATGACGCGTTTCACATCCTACCGTCTTTGTGAACTGCCAGGTGTTGAATATAATGGAGATAAGGGAACGGTTGGAGATAGCATAACTTAAAACTGGGATACTTTACTCTTTTTCCAAGGGGAGATCTGACATTGAGGGTATCAGGAAAGTGCATCAGGGGCCGTGGGAACCTGCTAGGCTATTGGGAGAATAAGGGGCTTGGTCTTTACTTAAAATGGTCTGAAACTGTCTCACACAAGTTCAATTCTCCCTACACAGATGCTGGAGTGGAGATCGGGTAGTATCATATGTTGCAGATTTGTTATTTTGCTTTGTTCTTTTTACGTCCCTTAATATAATGGGATAAATAAGCAAAACCCGTATCCAGAGTCATATATAGCGATACTTTTATTTTGAAATAAGACTTTACAAGTTCTGACGTGGAAAATTTGCGCGTTTGTAGTAACAGATGCAAGATTGTATAATAAGTCGCCGTGGTTTCTGAGGTTCCACGTTCGAGTCCCAGCTTTGTTCCCGGTGTTTCTTTGACTGTTATGTCAGCAGTTTTAAAATAACACTCATTCTTATTTTGTCGCGATTAGTCATAGGAGACAGAATATCGACGCTCAGTAATGAATATAAGGGTATACCTAATTCTCTGTACATTACACAGTGCAATTATGATACATAGAGGTAAGGTAAGGTAAGGTGCCACACATTCTTGACCTCGGTGATAGTGTGATGTGATGTGATCAGTAGCACCCTCTTGGCGCCTTTTTCCCTTCATTGTTTCCTCGCAGGTACACAATGATTAGAAGTGGGGAACATCTTAGGTTTTTCAGCCGGGCAATAATAAATACAAATAATGATGATATTTTGTCTTAATTATAGAAATATAATTATACAGAATGCGTAGAATATAACTGAAATAAAATTATGATAATGCAAAATCATTTGATGTGTATTATACGAAAAGTGCCATACACATCTATGCTACGTAAACATACTTTATTTTTTATTGTAAATGACGCTGTCCACTAAAAATCACAGGATTACAAGCCAACTGAAATATTGCTGGAATATATATGAAGTCAAGAGCAAGCCTTTAATATTCTACCAACTGACTCAACAGATGGCCAAACATGTTGTTCCTTTAACTCCTCGTTTAAAGAGGAATTTCGGTACTTCAATGTGAATAAATCTTTAACACTTTAATCCAAATAGTCCCTTTGTATACGTGGATTTGGATTTGCAATGAAACCAATCACGCTAATTGTATAAATTCATCGTGCTGGGTTTTGTGTACTTTCACTGAAGATCCATCACTGTCGCCACGAATTTGGATTTTCACGTAAGCGGATTGATACTTTCATTTCCACACGATAGTGAATCCATCAGCTCCTACACCAATGTCAGGATAAGTTTAAAAGTGTGTGTAGGTACAGTACACGTCGCTTTCCAATAAGGACTTCAAAATAGCCCATGTACAGTCCATGTTTTCTTATTTCTGTTCAGACAATTTAAAATTATGAATAACATCTTGTCCACTGTATTAATTTTAACTGCACATTACTAATCCCATCGGTCGCTCGACATAATTTTCCAAATTGGGAATTTGAAAAGTCTTTTATAATTTAAATTCGCTAAATGCGATGACTGCAACTAATTCTCTATTCACAAAGGGAGACCGATTTTTAATTCTGAAAGGTTTGATACTTCTTTTTTTTCTGTCGTAATGGGATGTAACATTCATTGTGAATAATTTAAAAATGGATTGAAAAGCTTTTTGAAATTTCAATTTTGGAGCTTAGACGGTATGAACCCTTGCAATGGAAGTTTTTAAAAGTTCCAAAGCGTAATTTTAGATTTAATAATGTTGCATACTGTAATTTAATCGTAGCTGATTCTGCATTCGTGTTACTGTTTAGAGTTTACTTTCGAATTAACTAACTACTAACTAAATAACTTTAGAATATTCTTAAACCCGAAGGTCTCTGGCTGCAGCAACACAAGTCTTTCATCTGTCCCTATCCTGAGCAAGATCAATCCAATCTTTTCCATCCTTACCGATTTCCTTTAGATCCATCTGAACGTTCTCCCGTCTTGGGCTTCCTACAGGTCTCTCACCATCAGGTTTCCCAACAACAATCCTGTGAACTCTTATTTTCTCTCCCATTCATGTCACATGGCCTGCCCATGTTTTCTTTCGAATTGGAAAATGTTAATCGCTCATCCTTGACTCTATGCAACCATGAGATAAAGTGGTGTCTATCGGTTGCATAATCAGTAGGCGTTCTTGCTTATCCCGTCTACGAGGAAGAACGAACTTCTGTGAAGAGCGAAGCCACATACAACAGGAGGAAAAAACGATATTACTATTATTTGACTTGCGTGGGTCTCTATAATTTCAATGCGAAAATAAAGGAAAGACAAAGAGGAATGAGAAAACGAAAATGCATGGCAGAAACTTAATGACGCCCACTCTTCACAGGCTAGGTTCTAAAGAACTTTGTCATCAAAACGATAAAAAATATTCAGGCTTGTGACTTGCATGACGTCAGGTGGGAGTTATTTTTACCCAGTGCCGGAGAAGAAGCATCAACGTTTGCTCTGACGGGAAGCCCACTCATAAACAAAGCTTCCTGTGCCACAGCTGTATTACAGCCCACGAATCAGGCCCGTGACGTCATTTGAAGAGACCAAAATCTCCAGGCAGTGATTTTGCCCTAACATTTCGCCCCTGCGATTACTTCTCCTTCTTACGAATTCGTTCGTGGTGTGTGTACGCTACCCCACACTCTTCCTTGTGTTAATGCATATTCACTACGATGTACATTTGTGATAGCTACAGCCACGTGAGTGGCTCAGCGCGTAGAATTATCCATTAATCGATCTTTACATCTGGTAAAGTTCCGATTTAGAGTCTGGACCTGGTAATGAATGTTCTTTGTGAGTTCATTACTTTTATTTAACCATTATTCATTCTCATCGTCGGGCGTCAATGGCAGAGAAGTAGTCAGTACACACATAATTTATATTTTATGTTAACATGGTGCGTCGCTCACACACACTCACTGTTGGATTAAAAATTATGGCTAGGCAAGCTTTTACTCCAATTAAAAGCTAACTAGTAGACCGACATGTATGTGTTTTAAGATATGTTTAATCAGCCAAAAGAAAATTCTTACCAATTTTGTTAACCACCTTTTTCATAACTTTGTATAGTCCTACAAATGCGATGTTATTCTTGTTTTGAAGCCATTTCATCTGTTTTTAAAGCCAGGTATCACTGTAAACTCATATTGAGAAACAAAGTTTAGACAGATTAATATTCCATGGAGTAGTTATGTGCGTTGAACGTGGTAACAACGCCCGCTCTGTCGCTACCCGACTCGCACTGACAGTCCACATATTCCACGGTTCATTACGTATATACGATGTGAACATATATGTAGCTACTGCGTTTCCCAAGGCCAGTTCGAGTATTTAAAGAATGAGATGATAATTTAGTTTATAACCTCTGAGATATTCATATTTTTAGCATTCATGTCGCTTTTGGCGTAATCGCGAGGATGAACGATGAACATCCATATAAGACTCAGGAATCCGATTCACTAGCAGCAAGCGCAATACGCTAACCATTCTGCCCCGGAGGCCGGCTCGAAAACTTCCGAGGTTCTTCGTACAGCGTCCTCAGTGCACCTGCCGGAGAAGGGTACCGTCCGCCTTACCCTCATTACACTCTGCGGGAACTAAATCGCAGAGCGAAGATGAAGCCCAGGGTCACATGACTTGAATTCCGTCCCGCTGGGGGCCTCCACCTCGCTGCAGAAGCGGGGAGGGGAGGGGGAAGGCAGAGGAGGGAGGAAGAAGGTCCGCTAACATCTAGGCAATGATAACCGGCCCGCCCCTGGGACCCTTAATTTCTCGCCGCCACTGCGACTCTCGTTATGAACTCTGTTCTAAACTTCCCGACGGAAAGACACACGACCGAAGACACTTTTAGCACAGCCCTGGGAGGGGCGTGGAATATCATCCTCCGGGCCCCGGAGTAAACAACAGCAAAAAACAAAAAAGGAAAAAGAAGGAACCTTTAACCTGCGTATCTCGTTAAACAACCTTATTGAAATGGATGACGTGGATCTGCAAATCTCTCATTTGGCGGGGGGAAAATATTAGCGCGCAAAGGTGCTTACAAATTTGAGAATTTCGCAAAACCGCCAATTCATTTTCATTGCGCCGACTGTCTAGATTTACGGCCTTCTCGTGACTGCATACGGGGCCGCCGTGACTATATGGCTGAACTGGCGCGCGCGTGAGATATGGTGGATGTTAATACTGCACAGTGTTTCCTTAATGTTCATAATGTGCTGTAACTTGGATCATATGATGCTTTTCCGGGATATATTGTTCATGTTGGTGATTTAGAAGCACGCTTAAAGTGATACGATACAAGGTGCGTCAATTAATCGGGCGATTTTGTAACACTGGATATAGTTAGTTGTGACGTCAAGGTAACACGTGACTATCGCCATCTTGGAGAGTCTGCTTTACCATTCAGTTATAATGAAGTCCTAGAACAGGGCACAGCGTGCATTCGCTGTAAAAGCGTATTACAAGACAGAAACAGGAATTTTCCTTGGCCTGCCAGATCACCGGATCTGTCCACGTGTTATTATTTTCTATGGGGGTAATATAAAGGAAAGTCTTACAACAAACGCTCACACACCCTCAATGAACTTAAAGATCCGGGAAGGGGTGTCTCAAATTCATACCTTACTGATGGAGTGTCTGGAAGAAAATGAAGGTCACCGTGGTAATGATATTTTCAAATAAATCTCAGTGTGAGGACTATATTTGAATTTTCTTTTGGTATTTCTTCTTCAGTCAATCAATTAGTACATTTTGCCTTAACTTTGTATGTTTTGTATGTATTGTGAAGTCTTAACTATGGAGTATTTAAAATCGCCCGATTCATTTCCGCATCCTTTATAATAGTATCTCCTAATAGCAAGGACATAAAGTCTATCCCAGGAATGTGTGGAGCAAGCCGCTCATAGCGGTAGATAAGGGGAGAAAGTTAGTGGGCGGAGAGAAGCAGTGCGCGCCGCTGCAAACTGCTGTTAGTTGCAGTCGCGTTGCCCTTCCATGTAAGACCTTTCCCCCCGCGTTCATTAGTCGAACCCTATCGAGTTACTGTTTGCTCAGACGATTTATTTTTGTTCGCTTGCTCCACAGATTCCCGGGACAGAGTATAGATGTTCTCAGGATCTGTAGTTAGTAACGTCGTGGTATTCCCAAACCAGAAAGTGATTTAAAGATTTTTTATCCCCTGTCCCAAACAAAAAAAACAAGTCGTGTGCCTCGAGAGGTGAATGAATGAATGGAGGGAAAACACGGCTGCAACAGCTAATCTTTTGCAGCAGCTTACACTGCTTTGCTCCTACCACTCGCTTCCTCCCCTTCACTACCGTTATGCGCAGCCTTGCTCCACAGTTTTCCGAGACAGAGTGTAGAATCACCTTTAGTAAAAAGTATCGCGAAAGGTGATTAAGCTGTCATTGTGTTAACTGAAAGGAAACAGAGCATCATATTTACTTTGGTGTGGTGGCATTCCTAGAAAAGAAAACACCTTCTATCAAATTAAACCTTATTTGGAGCAAAGGGTTCCGACGTCATTTCTTTCAGCCAATTAGCCCCGCCCTAGTTCCTGAAACAAGGAAAGACTTCCGTGACGTCAGTTCCATTTGTCGGCTTCCATCCCATGTTCGTGCGCCGGAAGACGAACGTTGAAATAATCTGTCAAGCCACACGTAACATTTTTTTCCGCAAAAAAAATCTTAATATTTCATAGCTTACAATCGGACACTATCACAAACACACACTTCCGCTTTTTCCATCAGCACATTTGTATTTCATTTACAAATAAACAGAACCGTTATACCTTTTATACCCATTCTGTCGGGTGTCTCGCCACGTATTTAATGAACAGCATTCCCATCAAATGAAATCGAGCAGCGAATGCATTTTGTTTATCATCTTTTTTTCCGCCCGAAATAAATAACACCGGCAATTACTGTTCCGAAAGGAACTCCCGCTTAGATATAATCATCGCTTTTAATTGCTCTTTTAATTGCATTTTTATCATTTTCACAAAGTGTCCGTCTAATGAAATATATAAACCATTCTCCTTTTATCTTTTTCGGGCCTGAAAGATTAACTCTGATCCGAAAAACATTACTTCAATTAATTTCAATGATTGAGCTTCCATTTCAACTTTTGCTCTTTTCAGAGGATAATAATTTCCCGTAATTCCTTCCCTAATTTGATTGCTTCACTGCAGTCGTCACTTTTGGGCGAATATTATTTCACTGGATATCGATCAGCAGAATGACTTTGTGGAGAACTGATATAATTATTGCAATCTTATTAATACTTGGTTACAATGGCAAGGAATGACTATCTAATTACTTCTTTAATTACAGTTCTTCCGTTCTTAACCAGTCAGTCATGATTCTTCAGTTCCAAATGCGCTCCTTAAGACCTTCACGATTCTTCATGATGTGCTATGCTTCATTATGGCATTTTCGGGATGGCTTCTAAGTTAGTTTGGACTCTGCAAATCCAGAAATGTGATTATGGAGACTATTGTGGAACATTATATTAAGATTTGCTGATTTCTTATTTCTAGAATCGTCTGCTTTTAGAGCCAAGGAGAAATCACTGTTGTCATGGGATCGTTACGACACACCCTAAAATAATTTGTATTGCTTTCCGTCAGACAAAGCCGTCAATAGTTATAATCTAAAGGCAGTACCAAGGTTTGAATCCGGGCCTGGGCATGGATATTTGTGAGTGTCTATTCATGAATTTCATCATGTCATCACTCATACCCATCTTCGCAAATTAACCAAAAGTGGCACAAAAACGAACTAAAATAAAAAGGCAGTAGACTTTGCATGCGTATTTTTCAGTATGGAGTGTAAGTTGTAGAAATGTCAGCATATTTCTCAATAAGTCACTAACAACGGAGATGTATGTGCTCATCATGAGATTACCAGAAGGGGTCGGTCAAGGCAGCGGGGGAGAAGTTACAATGGTCTGTGATAAAGTTTCCATCACGGCATTCGTCTAGATTGGACGAGAAAAATCGTCTTCGATATCAGTTTATGTGCGTTGGGACTTGGATTTTTAACTTGCAATTCCTGAACACGAGTCCGTCACTATATCTTGGTAAGGAAATTATATTGTGTCAAAAAACATTGTTGTTCGTTTTTCTTCGCATACCATAAATTATTTATTTATTATTATTATTGTGTTTTGTCTTCTCAATGCAATATGTTTTTCTTTCACATATGAGGACTGTCACAGACAATAGACCAGACCTTTTAATTACATTAATTATGCAGAGTCTATATGTGCTAACTTGATGCTGAATAGGTAAACATTAACATGCCTCGGTACATTCAAACGATAATTTTAAGAAGACTGGCACACAAATCGAAATTTAAATTGAAACAAAGGGTTTTTCCAGCTTCGTGTTCTTTTCCCTCCCGTTGTGGCTTCAAGACAATTGAAAATCGAAATGTTAAGCTCTCATTTCCTTCTGACTGCATGGTACGTAATGACAGTTGAACACGCCAATCCTGGTGCCTTTCAGGTGCAAAGCAGAAAGGAGACTGCAGGAGGAAGTAAAACCAGTTTCTCTTCAAAGGTTTGCATACGGATATCTCCATTTGGAGGATAAGTTTGATACTATTGGACCTACGCTCTGTTTCGGAAATCTCTGGAGTTCAATTCACGTTTGTTTGTTTATCTAATATATGCACATGTAGAGTAATTGGGATTGGACCTACAGATTGAAGTTGGATCCGAACTATTATGTGCATCGATCCAGTATCGAACCCTTGACCCTTTGACTACAAGGCGACGACGTTACCACTACACCTTCGGGAGAATTCAGTCTAAAAGTACATGTACATGGTGGGCCAAAAGTAACGATCGCTTACTCATATAATATTAATATTGTTGTTGAGAGTGCGGTAATTAATACAGAGACTGTATTTAATTGAACATGATACATTAAAGAGTGAAACAGAAGAAGAATGCATGTAATACCTGATAACGTTTCCTTTAAATGCAGCATTAGAGCATACCTCTATTGAAAAACCTGACTTCTAACCACAGTATTGGGATTGACTGACCTCTATTAAAGAAAAAGAAAATAAATATTACCATACAACGTACGCAAACAGGATAAACAAAATTCTTGTCAATCTACAACTTTTCACGTCAATTTCTGTTGCGAATTTGACGTAAAAATTGTTTGCCAAAATAGATCCAGTTCATATTGGCCTCAAGGCATGATGATTACCGAAAACATCGGCTTTTCATAACTGAACTATTTCTATGAACACGCTTTATGTTCTAGTACAAGTCCAATTTCTAGCTTAAAGAACCTTTGCAGATATTGAAGATGCATTCTCCGTACATCACCAAATGAATTATGCAGTAACGAGTGATAATCTCTTCAATAGACGTTAGAAAAGTTTCAAGGCTCATTTGCGAATTTCTAGAATGAAATTTCTGTTAGTATTGCTATTTTGTATGTTCGGACAGTTTTCTTGGGCTTTACATTTCAGGAATACAAGCCAGTTATTACCTGAAAGAAATGCATTCAACACTCCGCGATCTCACTTACAAGCCTCAACATATATTTGTGAATCCACTGAATAAATTTTATAATTCTGCATATACCTAGGTAGTTATCAGCACAGGCGCTATGGTGGTATTTAGTGGAAGGTACAATGAGTCAAAATTCCTTCGAGCGTTTTATTAAACGAATTAACGAGAACTAAAAAGTAACACTTTTTTTAAAAAAAAAACTATTTAAAGTGGCTGGTGACCACTTACAAGATTCATCAATTACAATAATGTTCACATAATCTGAATATGTTGATTACATTGCTGCGTTGTGTGTCAACAACCTATAAGTACGTATTTAAAAAAAGTATTTTTTTTTTAAGAAGAACATACGTACACTCTGATACTCTAGGGCTACGCTACAATAATTAACTAATGTTTTTTTCGATTTTTTATATATTTTTTATGTGTTTATTATGTATATTTTAATATCAACATCTAACAAGTGTTATGAAAATGATGCAGAAAATACTATTTTTAAGGTAATGAGGATGAACGTATGTGAAATTAATATTTACATTCAAAGAGTTCAGCGAAATAATTAATTACCATTTTATTCTTTAAAGTGTAATTGCATAATAATAATAATTAATGACTAATTCATATCTGCGGTTCGTGAGTATTGAACACTTCCTATGTTTGGTATATACAGTATGTGTGTACAAAATGCATGTGTTAACTGTCAATTTTATTTTAAAAAATGAATTTAAAATTTTGGGTGCGTCAGCACTTAGGCTATTTTGCACCCGTCACATTCTACGGGATCCAGCCCCTTACCATAACTTAAATAGCATAATTGCAGTGTCGTGTTACTAAAATATTAAAATATTCTGACTCGTTAAAATCTGAGGCTGTAAAGGGGCACTCACCACACACAAGGACAAAAAACAGGACAACACACACAAAATTATAGTGCCAGTCGCCAGAGCCTCGTTCGTGTGCAAAATGCAGTCCAGGGTGTACTGCGTGGAAGTGAGGATGACTTTTGGGTGCCTACGTGGAAGGTCACTCCTGACACCCCAAACAATGGCGTGAAGGTGGATCAATTTTAAAAAAGCATCGCAAAAAATCTATTAGTACGTAAACATGTTCCCTTTAAGCAGAACAGTTCAGAATGCCTCCTCAGTTTTCCGGGAAGTAAAATCCATGTACTTATGTTTCCCCCGTCGTCATCGAAACGAAAAACTCTTTCCGCCGCAAAAGCTGTGACGCCGCGTGAATGTTGTGTTTGTACATTTTTCGAGGTTATAAACACACCCAGAGAACGAGCACGGATTTCTTTAGCAATTATGGGATGTTTTACTTATTTTTCCCCTCACATTTCTGCCATATTTGTTGAAAATTCAGATTTTTCATACAATTACACACGTAGTGCTAAAAACCCACGTCTTTTTCTTTATTATTATTTTAGTGTTTGCTTACACGTTTTGATGTTTATACTTAACTAACTCTTATATTATTTGATATAAAATGGACCAAAGTTGTACAAAATCCCAGTGGTTTCTGGTCCCATAAAAAATTACCTAATTCGTTGTACCGCGTTTTCTAAAAAAAAAAAAATGTTTACTTTTCAAATCATTAACCCTTTCTTTTCCTTGGCGACAATTTGCACTTACGTTTAACAGCAACAAGAAAATCAATATATCGTACTAAAGAGATTTCAGCTAATATAAACGGAAACAAAGAGGCCTCTCCGATTGCCTTGTAATTGAGGGGTCCCGGGTTCGATCCTCGGTGGAGGCACATAGTGGTTCGGATCCCACTGTAGGTCCAGTCCCGATTAGCCTTACTGTGCATAAAGTGGACTTAAAACACAAACTCAATCAATCAAATCAATCAATAAGCGGAAACAAATCAATCAAGACCCTTTTTCGAATAAAATCCATTAAGTTCAAGTGTCCACCAACCTACCTCGCTTACAATAAACATTTAGAATTAATCATATTCACAGGGCAATAAACATTGGTGCAAATTTATGTACTCATCTTATAGTGAGTCCCGCGTTTGATTCCCAGTGGGGACACATTTCAGAGGTCAATGTCTCTCTTGAAAAAGCGTATCCCAATTAACCTAATTGTGCATAAAGTGACGTTACAACATTCGATATCCCTATTATTTTTAGCCTTTCGGACTTCCCGCATGGCGTAGTAGTAACGTTGTCGCTTTATAATCAAGAAATTCTGTGTTCGATATTCGGTGGAGGCACATAACGGTTCGGGTCCTACTTTCAACTGTAGCTCCAGTTACTATTAACCTATCTGACCATAAGATGGACTTAAAAAACATACTTCAAGTTGAATGAATGAAATTTTTTTTTATTAAAATTGCTAGTGATAATAGTAGAGGTGTAGAGAATGCGAAGTGAGGGAAAGGCGTTAGTGGAGGACTCGTAGCAAACAAAGAGGGGAAAGGCAGGGAGACTATAGTAAACCTTCAATTATTGATAGGTATACGTATCTATCTCTGCAATTCGTG
Source organism: Lepisma saccharinum (assembly GCF_977018435.1). Taxonomy (NCBI): domain Eukaryota; kingdom Metazoa; phylum Arthropoda; class Insecta; order Zygentoma; family Lepismatidae; genus Lepisma; species Lepisma saccharinum. The sequence goes on from NC_139253.1 coordinate 39,704,912, forward strand.
GAAGAAAGCCGCTGATAACGTAAGAGAAGGGGAGAAAGCTAGTGGGCGGAGCAAGGCAGTGAAAACGGCTGGTAGCTGCACTCCCAATCACAATTCCTTTGGTCTCGAATCACTGCCTGTGCAGAGACTTGTTTTCGTTCGCACGCTCCAGGGATTTTCGGGATAAGGTGTAAAGTTAAAGTCCTAATACGAAGGCCACTTTACTTAAGGAAAGTTTCGAATTATCAGTTTCCCCTCTGACAACCATATGTCAAGCCCACGTGAAGTAAATGAGATGTTGCCAATTCAGTTTCTTTAGAGATTTCATAATGTGAGATGGCGGTTATCTTTGGTAGCTTGTGCTATTGTGCTTTATTTTCTTTTATACAATATGGAGACCTTGGGAGCGTAACATCGTGTTGATATCTAAACACTGCAGGTAGAAGTGGCAACAGCGCTTCTGAGAAAAAGAACATGTGCTGGCTCGAAACCAGCTTCCTGTCAAGCTATATCCAAGATACCGAACTGGCGTTCGAATCAGGACTTCATCTATACCTGTAAAGACTCACACTTGAAAGAAAAAAACATTTTTCTACTCCAGTTTTCATTAATAGCTGAACTCGCTACGAAGTAAATGATGTTGGAAGCAGATCCAGTTACATGTTAAAGTTTAAATGCAAATGTAACCTTCCTCACTTGCGGAATATTCCAGTGGTGTCAGGACACGTGACTCCTGTGATATGCTCCTCCATAGGGTACATCAGGATTGTTGTTCCTTTTTTGCATGCTCTGCCCAGCCGTCGCGCCGTGTGCGTGCACGCGAGACATAACTCAGTTGGCATGTTGCATAGCAGTTGTGTTCTGCCCGTGTCTAACTATTCAATGAATGTTTCGTTGGCGTACATGATTTATGCTGGAGACGGACTGGCTGGGGGTTGGGGAAAAAGGGGTAGAGAAAATTGCGGCTAATAACTTTCTAATTCAATCTCGGTGCAGGCGGTGCGTTTTAACCTGAGTGCGTGGTGCGTGATTTCAAGTAATCTCACGGAATTTGCGTTTAACACCCCTCTGCCCTTGTTTGGCGCACATTGTCCATGGTACCTCTGGAGCAAGTGAAAGAAAACAAGTTCCACGTATAGCTACTCTATTCCCGGAATCTGTGGAGCAAAGCTGCGCATAGCGGCAGAGAAGGGGTGAAATCGTGTGGGCAGAGCGAAGCAGTAACTGCAGTCGCTTTTCCCCCTCCACGATATCCCGTTCCCCCTCACCTATTTATTCTAGAGCTGTCACAAGATTTCATGATTAAATGAATTCTTGAAGGGGTCACATTAGATATATAAATAAATATTTATATATATAGAACATTTTTTTATTTCAGTCTATACTCTGTCCCGGAAATCTCTGGAGCAAGAGAACTAAAGCAAGTCTCTGCGCAAGTGGTGACTCCAGAGGATTCGACTAATGAACACGTGCGAGGGGGTGGGATTTCGTGGAGGGGAAAACATGGCTGCAGCTACCAGCCATTTGCAGCAGCGCGCACTGCTTTATCCGCCATTCGTTTTCTCTACCATTATGCACGGACTTGTCTCACAAATTCCCATGACAGAGTATAGGCATCCTTTCCTCAAGTTAATAGAAATTATGAATGAAAATGTTGAAGCGTAGGCCTTCATCAAGACAAGTTAATATCTTGCAAGCCATGACTATCTGTGTCTTGTTTGATGCTTTAACGCGAGACATAAATGAGTTCCAACCGAGTTAAGGGGTTAATCTTTCCGAAGACACCCAAATATCAACTTCCCTTCCACGAAGTACAGCGTGGACTGCAGACTATCGAGGCTCTGGCGTCTGGACTCGTAACCAGTATAATTTTCTATGGGATCGTGTTGTGTTGTTCCAATATGTTTGTGATTGTCCCTTCATCCATTTCATCATATCACCATTCATCCTCATACTCGTGATTAGCCAAAATTATCAACCAATCAATGAATCCAAACGCGTTATCCTAATAAATGGTTAACTTGATAATTCCGTCCAGATTAACCTAAATGTCCGTAAAGTGTATTTGAAAGAAGCCATGGCAATAAATTTTCGATAACTTAATATACTAAAATAACCCATTGGTTGAGTAATGTAACGTTTTTCAACCCAAGTACCGTGTGTTGATCGTTCCGTTACCAGACAACAAAGAAGGCGATAGTAAATTGTTTATTGTTATTAGAACTGTTAAGATTTTAAAAGTAAGCGCGAAAGAACATCTTAGTCACAGTTGTAAAGTTTTAGAATATATTCAAAACTTTTCAGCAACTGGAAAACCATATTAATCATCAGTTAGAATGGTGAGAGAAATACTTTCGTGGTGAACTTGCTTATAGTATCTCATGAACGATTGTCTGTCCATTAGATATTTTACATGTGTGTTTACGTAAGCATGGGACGGAGATAGGACATAGGATGAAAACGTATATTGTCTCTGAGATTGCTCCAGCGGCAAGCAGGAAGTTGTCAGCCCTTTATGTTTGCAATTGACGTGGATGCAAAAAGGCTTTACTCTCTAGGACCAGGCAACGGGTGTATTAGGCGGCAGTTTAAGTGGACTCATTACGGACCTTAATGCTGTTCCTAATTAGCTATTAAAGAGTTAGCAGAAGATAGATTAAAAAGGAAATTGCTACATTATCCTTCCACGTGTAAAATATCTCCGCCGGTGCAGAACATTTCTGTAAGTGAAGTGTGTTTTATCACCAGAGCAATATTTGATTTTCAAATCTTTGTAGAAGTTGCAAATCTGTAAGTGAAATCAATGGTTTCAAGTTATAGAAGATACTAGCATAGAAGGGGTAGAGCTTCAGAGAGGACGGAAATGATTGTCTTTTGTACGAGGGCTATTTTTTTTCAACCTTGGATGGCATCGCCGGGTGGCCCGTGAAGCGCTAGGAAGCGGGGCGTTACGCAGCGTGATTGGTGTCTCCCCTGCCACTACAACCACCACTGCCAAGGCCAACGCTTCAGTTGAAGCTGAACGACGGGCGTGTGGAGTTGTCTGCTACAATCGACTCTCCCGCCAAGTGCAAGGTGTGTTACTGTTTGACTTTATGGAGCCGGCGACCACAATCAATGCGGCTGCATACTGTGAGACATTGCGCAGACTACGCAGAGCCATCCAGAACAAACGTAGAGGCATGCTGTCTTCAGGCATTGTCTTGCTTCATGACAATGCTCAACAACATGTTGCTGCGTCAACCCAAGTACTTCTTCAACGACACTTTTTTTTTTTGCAGAGGGTATTGGAAAACTGGTGCATCGGCACGATAAATGTTTGAATCTTCTTGGTGGTTTTTGAAAAGTAGATACGTGTACGTAACATTTGTCAACAAACTCATTTTGCTATTCACTGTGGTTTTGATTTCATGCCCTATCGGAGTGAAAAAAATAGCCCTCGTTGTAGCAAATTGAACGCTTGAACTTACCTCACTCTTTGTGCTAGCGACTCGAGTAGTTCAATGAAAAATACTATACTGTGTCCCGGGAATCTCTGGAGCAAGAGAACTAAAACAAGTCCTCTAAGCAAGTAGTGGCTCGAGAGGACTAGACCAGTGAACGCGTGTGAGGGGAAGTGAGTTCCTATAGGGGACAACACGGCTGCAGCTATCAGCTGTTTACAGCAGCGCGCAGAACTTTGCCTCCCACTCGTTTTCTCCGCTTCTCCACAAACTCCTGGAACAGACTGTATTTCCAGCTTGCGGTTGTGTAAGCAAATCACGTGGTTCTTTCGCCACCAAATAGTCTTCCTTCAAGTGCAATGGTAGACCCCAACTGCGTAGGTGACCGAGCGCGTTTCACGACACAGCTACCGAGGATTGCAGGTTCGAGTAATGGCTTCAAGATGGACCTTCCATTTGCGAGTGTCCTGTTGTCAATTTTTATGTTACCTAATCGTCATTTTATACTCATCTTAGCGATGGACCAAAAGTGGCAGAAAAGTGACGTAAAATAACCTATTTCAATCAGTGAAAGTTTAAAGGATTTGATCAGTAATTATAAAATCGTAGGTTTGATCTCCGCCATCTGCATAAAAAAGAATAGGTAGCCTAATAGTTCTGCTAAAGACGATAAAATGACACCTAATATTGTTAGATTAAAAGAGAAAAAGCCAAAAGAAAATTGCAATTGAGATGGCGTTGTGATGAGAATGTCCACCCCCCGCCCCAAATATAGAACAGTACACCTTGAGGTCAGTGAATGCAAATGGTAGTAGTCTCATAGTTTAGTTTTATTCAAAGCTTTTTCCTTGTGCTGTATAATTCCTCCGGGAAATGATCGAAGATTTGGCTTCTTTCCTATTTTACGTGGCTTTTCTACTTCGTAGATTAATTGTGACGATGCGAATAAATTATAGAAGAAATGAAATAGCTATATAAGAAAAACATAACGATACATGATTCCAACCTTGGACCTCTGGCGTCGCAGCGGGGAATAAGGAGGCCAGTTAATTGACTTTTCAATACGTCGCTGGATTACATCCCGTCAGGATATCGTAACATCGTTACGAGTAGAATCTTGTCTAAACTTATCAGAACCTGTTTCTAGATTTCGTTGAGAAAGAGGTTTTTTAGACAGGAAGTTGCCGTGGCTCACCTGGTGGAAGTTGATTAAAGGTCGCGTCAACATGAAGAAAATCTAGGAAGCAGGGGCTTCTTGATTGCCATCGCTGAGAGGAGTAACACTGCTAGGAGAGAGGCTATTCGTACTGAACGGGGTAAGTTATATCTTATCCTGCAACCTGCCATTCTCAGTCAGAAGTGTTGGGACTTAAACATCAGTCATGTCATTTAATTAGAAATTAGTTTAGTACCTCACATCTGGCCCTTTTAGGGTCATCGCAGCCAGCGAGTGTTGTAGTTTAAGGGTGAGTTACGACCCGATTGGTTCGATCCGCAGTTCTACAGGCTAAAACGTCACGATATATATATGGAGAAAATGCATCCAATATACACTGCTGTTTGTGAAAATTGCAACACCCAGAAAGAATGGCCCGAATGAATCCAAACTCGAAGGATGTGTACAACAGTGTACCATCAATAAGTGATTAGGATTGCAGAGAGATGGTGTACATGTAGGCCCTTGCTCCCTCTCTTGTGTGGCCGGAAAGGTTAGTGTTACCGCCAAGCTCAGTCAGAGAAGAGCCGTCAAACGAAGTGGAAATGTTAAAGCAAGTGCCGGTATGCCTCGTCGACGTCAAAGGGTGCAGCATGTGAGTGAGTTCGAACGGGAAAGAATGAGCGGTCTCCGGGAGCAGGTTTGTCATACCGTGACATTTCGGCTCGTACAGGGCATGCTGCTGCTACGACGGTGATTCGTGTGTGGAACCAGTGGATAGAAGAGAGTCGTACGCAGCGACGGGCAGGTACTGGACCACGCAATGTGATCACATCTAGGGATGATCGCCATCTTGTCCTCGTGGCTGTAACGGACCGTTCAGCTTCGTCCACAGTGTTGGCTCGACGCTGGAGCACTGCAACGGCTGTGGACCTGTCTGCGTCGATGGTTCGACGCAGTCTGCTGCAGGCTGGACTGGTGGCACGCATGCCATTACGTTGGCTTCCATTGTCTAGAAACCACAAATGCCTCAGACTGCAATGGGCACGTAAACGCCGTCGCTGGCGTGCTGAGTGGCAAAATGTAGTGTTTTCGGACGAGTTCCGCTTCAACTTGTCCTACAGTGATGGCCGCATAGTTGTTAGACGCTACCGTGGTGAACGCAATCTGGCAGCCTGCATTGTTGAGCTACATAGCAGACAAACGCCAAGTGTGATGGTTTGGGGCACCATTGGATACAACATGTGATTTCGCCACTTACGTATTGAAGGCAATCTGAACAGCAACCGCTACATCAGGGAGGTTTTATAGCCCAAGGTACTGCCCCTCCTTCAGGCAACTCCACATGCCATATTTCAGCAGGACAATGCCCGGCCACATGTGGTGAGGAATGTGCAAGCCATCTTCGAAGAACGGCGGGTACCACGGCTTCCCTGACCTGCACGTTCGCCTGACATGTCGCCCATCGAACATGTCTGGGATATGGTTGGTCGGCAACTTGTTCGTCACGGTCCTCCAGCAAACCACTGCTGATGCTTTTTGGACTTGGATACAAACTGCGTGGAGGGAGATTCCCCAGGAACATATCCAGGCCTTCTTTGATTTCATGCCATCAAGTGTAGAGGCTCTGTTTGCAGAACGTGGAGGCTTCACACCATACTGAATTCTCAAGGTCAGATATCATGTACAGTTCTGTAATCATCATTTGTGTATTGTCATGTACCTAATCTGTGGTATAAAGTTAATTTCAATCACGTGTATCCTTCTTGGTGTTGCAATTTTCACAAACAGCAGTGTAAAAGGAACAAATTTCCAACGACAAAGAATAATTGTTTATGACAAGAAAATTGAACTTAAAATTTACTCAGCATTGGTTGTCGTGCAATAAGAATCCTTTGGAGTATGCTTATTATCAGAATCTCTAATTGGTTGAGGCCTCCCCGATGGCGCAGTGGTAGCGTCGTCGCCTTGTAATCAAGGGGTCCCGGGTTCGATACCCGGTGGAGGCACAAGTGGTTCGGATCCCACTTTAAACTGTAGGTTCAGTCCCGATTAGCCTTACTGTGCATAAAGTGGACTTAAAACAACATATCAATCAATCTAATTGGTTGAGAAGTGTATTTTGATCTATGATAGATCTTTATTTTTTTCCGTATGTCCTTGATGCGGTGAGATGCTTAGATCGAAAACGGAGGCAACTGGAAACGACACTGAACTTGCTCAGTTGCTATATAGCAAACAATGCAAGTTTTGGTCCGTTTTGTTAGTAATTATAAATGCGAAACCATAGTTACGCCACGTTGGTCGTACGTTGCACTGAAATTGTATGTACTTCCAGGTGTTTCTTATGAAAGTCTGAAAAGGTAAACCAATGGAATGGGAAAATGTTAGAAGACTTATTTCGTTAAGGTAAGCTGTGATAGAACCAATTTTCTACGAATTGAAACTTGTTGATTGTATTTTTTTTAACTAAAAAACAATTGCAAAATGAAAATATCTTAGATATCCAACAAGAAAGATGACGCAATGAAAGGAGAGCAAGCCATTCTAATCTACACACTGAAAACTAAATGCATCATATCAATTTATGCACATGCTCGTCGAGAGGGGGTCGAACGGGTCGGTGGACCTCCCCAGGAAATTGACATCGTTCATTTAAAGATACTGAAAGCCTAAAGTTTGTTACTCTTATTGTTAAGAACAGAAATAAAGTTAATTTTGTTAGTATTCGAACAGAATAATCAGAGTAAAAATGCATTGAACCGAAGACATCGAGTGAAAAATACAGGAGCAAGGTTGTATTCTACCATTTCATCCAAAGAACAAATGGTTCCACAGTTTTCAAAATTCTAATAATTACAGTTGTAGGTGAGAGGTCACAGAACAAACTTTATGAAAAAAAAATCACCCTAACATTTAAAGTCTTTCTTGAACGAGACGTGCAAAAGTTAATATTAAAAGAAATAATGGAACATAGTTGTGCTATTATTCACTCGTTCTGTTGATGGAGTCTCCCCATTTGCATAATAATAATAATAATAATAGTAATAATAATTCGAATAAAATTTATTTTTGTTAGTTCCCTATTTATTTTTATTATTATATAGTAACATTTATACACATTGTAATAATGCTTATTATTTTTCTACTATTCAACTTTTATCATTTGCCCGACCCCCTTGCAAAAATTTCTGGCAACGCCCATGTCGATGCACCAGAACGCATTGATTGATCCACTAAGGTATGTTTTATGGCCTCTGCAAGGAGTCAGATTCACATAGGATGCATTTTGGTGCATTTTTGTATGTCGTAAAAAAACACCAAAGTACATCATACATACAGATAACTAAATGCATCATATCGATTGATGCACCAAAATGCATCGACTGATGCACTAAAGTGTCTCTTATGGCTTCTTCAAATAATCATACGCGTATTCACATTTGATACATTTGGGTGTATTTCTGTATGTCGTGAAAGAAACACCAAAGTGCATAATTTGATTCGAGTGAGGATTTCTTTCAGTCGAGATGCACTTCAATACATCAGTTGATGCGTTTTGATGAACCTTGATGCGTTTTGATGCACCAGAATGCATCTTTTTTCATGATGCACTTAAATATTTCGACTGAGCTACAAGAACTCTGTAGCTCGGACCAAACGTTTAAGTGCATCATCCAAAAAGATGCAGGAAGGTGCATCAAGGAACATCAACTGATGCATTGAAGTGCATCTGGACTGAAAGAAATCAAATGATGCACTTTGGTGTTTCTTTCACGACATACAGAAGAAATGCACCCAAATGCATCAAATGTGAATCTGATTCTTCGAAGAGGTCGTAAGACATACCTTAGTGCATCAATCAATGCGTTCTGGTGCATCGATTTGTTATGATTCGTTTAGTTCTCTGAGTGTATCTTGAAAAACAATTGTCAAATGAAAATGTCTGTTGTTAGATGTGTGACAATTGACAATAAGTATTCACAAGACAAAATTAAATTTTGATATCATAACTAGTCTGAATGTGTAACTCTTTGCTTCCGAAGGACTCTTCAGGGTGAAACATAGATTAATGGAATAACAATAGAGACAGTTGATGGAAAACAGAAGCCAGTATGTAAGTGGTGTTCCATAGCAGATGGTTCACGTGACAAAATCGGCCACGCTCTGTGGCGGGGGAGCGGCGTTAAAAAGACTAGATTATTCATCAGGTGACCATGTAATTTGATAACCATATGACTCTCGGCCGGTTTCAGGATCGTGTTTTGACTGCGAAGAGCTAAATACCAGGGTGATCTGGAGCCATGTGGACGCGGTAGGGGAGGCAGGCTCCCTGTCACGTTCCTGTGTACACAGCGGGTTGAGGGGGGAGGCTGCATGCTCCCCCCACCCCTGACAAATGATGATTTCGATGAGCCACAAATGAGTTACATTATGTTTGTCGCTGACCGTGGTAGACCGAGTTGCACCACAACCCTCCCCTTCGTGATTAATGCAAGTTTCTGCGATGTCACGGCAAATTGGGAGCATTCACACCCCTCATCCCCCCAATTCTGTTCCCCGCCCCCGAAACCGCTTTCGAACCTTCAATACATCATAGACGCACGTGTTAAAATTGACTTTTCCATTTTATGGATACGCACATAGCATTATCATTTTTTCTTCATCATTTATGCATGACGGATCGTTCGAAAATGCTTATGAGCGAGAGATTTCTGTCATTTATCCTTGCTGTCAGTTAGGATTGAAGTTTTAAAAAGCACTGCGAAAAGTGTGCTTACATATTATTGTCCTCATCAAGACTCAGGATATCCATTATTTTGCATATGGAGAACTACAGTCGTCATGGAAACATAATACAAAAACTTTAATTGAAATCTGAAAATGTAAAGCAAGTCCAATTAATAGAATCCAGCTCGACAAATGTAAAAACGGAAAAGCAGAATTCGTATGTTGAACACACTTCTCTACTAGCTCATCTATTCTACAATAGTAATCATCCTATCGTCCAACCTATCTCGTCGTTTCTGTCCTCTTGAGAAATTCTTATTATTTTGGGTTTAAGTCTCACGTAAACCATACAGTCAGTCACAACCAACATTGCGGAACACATGTATTTATATTGTGGCTTATTATTTTTAGACTGTCGAATATTAATTACCTCTCATAGGCGACTTACGCACATTATATTTATTTTATATAGCTTTTTCTAGCTCTAGGTTAATCGCGAAGATGAGGATTATTTTAAATATATTTTGGGATACCTTAATTAATACATCCTTATCAAGGCATCTTATAGTGTCACGCTAACCAATAAAAGGGCCTTCCGAATGCGTAGTGGTAAGGCTGGCTCCTTGAAATTAAATGATCCGGGTTACATCCCCAGTGGAGGAACATTTCACGTTGGTTCGGATTCAGGTTTAAACTGTAGGTCTACTCCCTAACATAAAGAGGAGATAAAACTTTCATGTTATACACTCAGCCCCACCAATCATCTCTATTGTTGCGATTAGCCAAACATGGTAAAATAGCGACATAAAATAACCCAATTTTATCAATCCATCATTATCTGCAGTTGCATCGGATTAATATTATGTGATTTTATGTTCAATACGAAATTTGCGTATTATCCTTAAAATACCTTCTTATGCTGTTGAATGCAATAATATTGTGGACGCTGGAAGTTCTTACTTTGACTTTTTAATTTTGTATATTTTGTGTAGAAAGTCTCTTTCAAGAATTTAAACCGAACTATTTCACAAGATGATTCCGAGTATTGTATGAAAATATGGAAACTCTGTGTGAAATGTTCCCCAACTGTGTATGGAGGTTTCCCCGTCCTTGAACAAGGAAACATTCTCCGACCGTACAGAAGAAAATAATGTTCTCCGACCGTGCTCAGGGAAAGTTATTCTCCGACCGTGCTCAGGGAAAAATATTCTCCGACCGTGCTCAGGGAAAAATATTCTCCGACCGTGCACAGGGAAAAATATTCTCCGACCGTGCACAGGGAAAAATATTCTCCGACCGTGCACAGGGAAAAATATTCTCCGACCGTGCACAGGGAAAAATATTATCCGACCGTGCACAGGGAAAAATATTATCCGACCGTGCACAGGGAAAAATATTATCCGACCGTGCACAGGGAAAAATATTCTCCGACCGTGCACAGGGAAAAATATTCTCCGACCGTGCACAGGGAAAAATGTTCTCCTATCGTGCAGAAGGAAAAGGTGTTCCTGGATGTACACAACAAATAAATTGAATAGAACAAATACCATAATTACTCTAACTATACATGAGGGAGGTTTGCTGTGCTTAGTATTACGATTTTTCTATGGATTTATCATAATATAACTAGTAACTTGATTGATTTGCTTTTTTTAACTTCGCTTTTTGTGCCACTGTTGGCTAATTTGCGAAGATGAGGATGAGTGATGACATGATGACATTTATGAATGGACACTCACAAGCATCCATGCCAGGCCGGGATTCGAACCCGGGACCCCTGGCATCGTAGCGCGATGTGCTAACCACTCCGCCACGGGGGCCGACAACTAGTAACTTGAACATTGTAAGGTTACGATATACGATGTACGAAAATCTATCGTTTAAAACTGTCTGGTTCTTCAGAGAGTGTCTGCAAGAGCCCACAACAAAGATAAAAATAAGGGAAGTTCTGATGCGCTCTTTACGAGACAATCCGACTACATCAAGCCAGTTGTAGCCTTTTGTGTCGAAATTTTCAAATGGGAAACCAACAGTTAATCTGTGTGGGCGTAGGAAGCAGTAGTGGCCGTTACAGAAAGACAATGCGTTTTTTTCCTCTTGGTGGAAGAACGAAAAAAACAACGCGAGTTAGCGGTCAGGAAGTAACATCATGAGGAAGAGCAGGACTCATGCAATATTCAACCCAGGGGTGCATTACACACAGCTGTAAGCACGTGTCACAACATCGTTGGTAGGAGTTCGGTCTCTGTCCTGTACTTTTACAGGGGTTTTCAGGAAATAGTGCGTTCGTCAGGAAGGACAAGTTATACATTATTTTAACCGTTGGAAACTTGAGTGCATTGTATCTCATTCGTACCATCAGTATACATAGTATTTGGTTAAGTTCCGAAAGTTATACTATTTATTTTTTAACATTTGAATCTACACTCAGATAAGTAATTTTCTCTTAAATACAATTCACATCGCTTATTGGTTTTCCCTGCTTCATAACTACTAAAGTTATTTCGTACACAACGTCTTTTTCAAGAAGTAATCAAACTTTTCTACAGAAGATTGCATACCGTTTGTAAGAACTGTTGAAACTGTGTGTGAAACACTTCCAAACTGTTAATGGAGAAGCTTTTTTCCGAACGTGCGCAAGAAAAAAATGTTCTCCGACCGTGCACAGTAAAGAATATTTTCCGATCGTGCACAGTATAAAATGCTCCCCGATCGTGCACAGTAGAAAATAATCTCCGATCGTGCACAGTACAAAATAATCTCTGATCGTGCACAGAAAAATATGTTCTCCGATAGTAGATAATAAAAACGATTCTCCAATCATACATAAGAAACAAATGTTCTCCGATCGTACATACAAAAAAATGTTCTCCGACCTTGCAACATTTAAAAAAAATGTTCTCCGACCTTGCAACATTTAAAAAAATGTTATCCTACCTTGCAACATTAAAAAAGATGTTCTCCGACCTTGCAACATTAAAAAAAATGTTCTCCGACCTTGCAACATTAAAAAATGTTCTCCGACCTTGCAACATTAAAAAATGTTCTCCGATCTTGCAACATTAAAAAATGTTCTCCGACCTTGCAACATTAAAAAAATGTTCTCCGACCTTGCAACATTAAAAAAATGTTCTCCGACCTTGCAACATTAATAAAATGTTCTCCGACCTTGCAACATTAAAAAAATGTTCTCCGACCTTGCAACATTAAAAAAATGTTCTCCGACCTTGCAACATTAAAAAAATGTTCTCCGACCGTGCGCAAGAAAAAATGTTGCCGACCGTGTAGAAGAAAACGTTTTCCGACCGTGAACGTGAAAGAAATTTCCGACCCTACACAAGGAAAAATTTTCCTACTGTGCACAACAAAATACATTCTTCGATGGTACAAAATAAAACATTATCCGATCGTTCAAAAGAAAATAATTCTTCAATAGTACAAGAAAAAATGTTTTCCGACCGTGCACCCGGAAAAGATTTGCAAACCTTTCACCCGGAGAAAAAATATTTATCTATAAAATGCATGACTTAAGTACAGTCTTTATATTAACTTAATGTTCATGTCGTATTACAAATTTAAACGCTGAAAATAGAGAGCATCACAAGAGACCTTTACGTAAAAATGATGTGGCTAGCTTGTCCCTTTTAGCTGGAAATTGTAATTTGTGTTGTCCCCAATTCATCGCTCATAGTAGCGAAGGTATCATAAATGAAAATATTGCCATTGAAACTATTTCATCTCTACTCCATTAACGATAATGAATTTCGTTGCGTGGTAGTTTATTGAACATTATTTCACACTTTGGTTTTGTTTTCATTTCGTACATTGTACATGAAACAAATGTTTAATCTCTTTTTTCCGATCGTTCTGTGCGCTTTCAGTTTGTTAGGAAGTACATTTTCGAACATTGCAATTTATGATAGCTTAAATTTCACAGAGTCGCTCCTATAATATTTCATATGTGTCAATTCTTTGCTTTCAGTTTTTCCGTAAGGACGTCGTTGTTTGAAATAAATTTTTGTTTCACATATCATCATCCACTTATTCGCAACACGAAAGCAGATTTAAAATTTACCATCTACTCTTTCAAAAGACCCTTTCTCCTCTTTTAATTCATTTGTTATTCTTTTCATTAGCCATTCCTTCTACTTGCTAGAAACGAAAATATTCTTTTGTCCGTTACTCATTGCGGCAAGAAAGAATTTGTAATAGGCCATGTATAAAAACCAGACTCCAAAAACCAAGCTGATGATCCTTCGTATGACATATCTTGCACGTGGAAATTTTAAAGGCTTCTAGGTCTATGAAGATTGTAGGAGGATTTTAATTGAAGCAAGCAAATGTGGTATATCGTTAAGGTTCTTCAGATTGTCTAAATTTTATTTGCTTCATGAAATATGACATGTTCTTCCCGGACGTATGAACAGACTGTTGAAGTACACCATCCCGCCTGATAGATATGAATCTTGTAGCTGGAAGTTACGAGATTAGTTGAAGTGCTTGCGAGAAAGGTGTGCTATTGCTGTGATTTTTTTGTGAGTTTCGTAATGATGTATAACTTTGTTTCTTTTTAAATGGCATAATCAAGATAATTAGATTCTGAATTCATATCTTAAAACGTAAGTTCTGTGTTTTTGTTTCTATTTACTGCAAATCTTAATGTTTTGCCGTGCCCTGGGGGGTATCACGCGTATACCAATATACAGTCTCATGTTGTTCATTCTCACTTTGTATTGAGATAAATATATTCTTATGACTATTAATATCCTATGGTTGAACCTGGCACGACCGTGTCAAATCCCAATGTTCAAGACTCACAAGGGTAATCCCTGGAAACTTGTATGATACCGAGTTGATAAAACGTTGATTTTAGGTACTAAATTATAAAATGCAGTCTAATGCTTAGAAGATACTGAGCATGCAATATCAAAGGAAACAACTATTTTCTCGGTCTGGGAATATGGTAGTTACGAGCATTGGAGAATTTCTAAATCCAGCAAAATCCAAATGCAACAGAAATAGCCAAACAGTCAGTCATATTGCTATCTCTTATACGTTTATCCTCAAATAGGTAGATCCACGGTGTAGAAAACTCTTCCACCTGCTCATAAAATTTGTCACTACTCAATTCTCAAAACCAAAAACACTTCCTTTTTCTCTGCCGTCTCTTTTGGCAAAACTGTTGGTTACAAGGTTGTTCGTGTGATCGATTCAATTGATTGATTTGATTTATTTTACTTGGCTTTTCTACCACATTGGCTGAGTGATCATATGATGAAATTGATGAAGGGACACTCACAAAGAACACCCATGACTTATCTGGGATTCGAATGCGGGACTCCTGGTGTCGTAGCGCGCTATGCTAAACGCTCTACAATAAGTGGTTGAATAATAATGTGCATGAATAGGAAATATAGGCGTGAAATATTACATATATGTATATGCACATATAGTACATTTGAAACTCACTATCCAACCATTATTTGACATTGGTCCCAATGACGTTTCAAATTTATATTTCTCTTACAAAGGATGGGGTCTGAAATGCATCACTTATAAATGCACCCTCGTACATGAAGATAATAATGTAACAAACATAATGCATATTCACATTTTTTACTAATAATTTATCAGTTTCTGTAACAGTCACTAATTACTTAATCCACGCCAGTAATTCTAAATCTGGAGCTCCTCGGTAAGTACCATCTATTGATAAACTATTACCTTATTGTGCCAGATATAGATGTTGTGGAAATGTTACTGCACACTTTCACTCAAAAACAAATATAATGTTAATACCTTGTAATGATTTTCTTATTAACTGTTAGGTTACGATTTTAATATACGATTTGATTTGATTTATTTTACTTCGCTTCTTGTGCCACTTTTGGCTCATTTGCGATGGTGATGAGTGATGATATGATGAAATTGATGAATAGACATCACAAACGTCCATGCCCAAGCCAGGATTCTGCGCGATGTGCTGTTAGGTTACGACAAGAGATGTTTCTAAATTTTGTTACATTCAAGTAACCCTTTTTTGCACCTAGCCTTTTTCAAAGAAATATCTCCTTTAGGTGGAGATGGAGACACTGAGCTGAAAGCCCTCTCTAATCTTGCCCCTGATTGTGTCAATCAATAGAAAACAAGCGTTTCTGAATTCTACGATAGCAACGCATTGCAGCTGTCAGACCATGTTTAAAAATTCCTCTTTGAATTTTGAATGTAGAGACCGACCGTGCACAATTACGACACTTGTTTTTGAACTTTTGTTTGTTCCTCCGGTTCCTGTTTTGTCGGATGGACTTGAAACCGCGTGAGATGAGAGTATTTGCATCAGGTCAACGTTCATTTGAATTTCGACTACCAATTCCCCTCTTTTTTGTCAGCAGTTCGATATTTATTGAAAAAAAAGGACAGTGGACGGTATTGAATGAAATGGGGGTTCTGAATTTTTATTATCCCGGCAGCGACCAACTCAATGGTCTCTCCCTACATGTATTTCCAAACAAAAATGGTTGCAGAGGGGATGACAAGTCAACGCACGCCACGGGTGTAACTGCGGAACGGGGTTAACAATGTCTAACACACAGAGTAAGCTACTTGTATCGTACCCGAGGGCAAAATTCGTTTTTTTTTTTGTCTCATCCCTGCTTTTTTCCCTGTACTTCTGGTTCGTAATTAGCTTGGTTCATACTCCAGGAAAACGCTCCCGTAGGAGAGTAAAAAGAACTGGAAATATTTGATGTGCATGTCGGCTTCCCTTCCATGGGGCGAAACGGGATTTTTCTAATGTGAAGGTAGAGGCGCTGTGGTTTATTTTATAGCTTTACCAATGCCTATCACCTTTGTTCGTTCATAGTTCAGTCTTTTCATAAATTCATGATCATGCTAGTTGTGGGGGAGAAATATACGATCTAATTTGCACCATCCTTAGAGAACAATTTGATCAAGGTGTATTCTGATATTATTACGTTACTCCTAATGAAGGACCTCCCCGATGGCGTAGTGGTAACGGCGCCACCTTGCATCAAGAGGTCCAGGACTCGATCCTTGGAGCATCCAAGTTGCTCATCGCTTCAAGATCCACCTTAAAAATTGTTGCCCTGATTAGGAGCCGCGGAGGTCTACTCGGTAGGGTGTCTTGACTGCCACGCCTGAGACCAGGGTTCGATTCGATTTAAACTGTTCGATTCCTGGGGTGTGTGATCTAAGGTTAGAATGTTTCCGGTATTGTCCTCGCATAAAGCGGCTCCAAGCCACACCCAGCCTCAAATCAATGGTTACCTGTGGGGAACTCTGGGGGTAAAGGAGGCCGGAGCGTGGGGCTGATCACATAACCTAAAAATGTCAGAGATCGAGAATGTGTGAGCCGACAACGGAATAGTATCCATTCAGGAGAAGCTCCTCACTCATCCCCGGTAAATTATACCAACCTAGCACCTAAATGTGAATCTGTCTGTCGTTTTGCAAGTATTTAGATATGTGGGAATAAATGGGTATTTTATAATTCGTAGGCGTATGTTCGTTCCTTTTGCCAAGGATGAATATCCGCCTATTTCATCCTCAAAGAAGAGACATAATTACGCGGCCGGAGCGTGGTGCTCATCACATCACCTCTAAAATGTCCGAGATCGAGAATGTGCCTTGAGTGTACCAATCCTAAGGCTGTTCTTAAGGATGGTACACTCAAGGGTCTCCATGATGGCGCAATGGTAACTGAGCCAACTTGTAATCAACAGTTCCCGGGTTCGATCTGTGGTAGAAACGTACCACACACTGATTCGGATCACATTTCAAATGTAGATCCAGTCCTGATTGGTCTCTCCAAGCTTACGGTTCACATAAAGTTGAATTTATTAAGTTATCGTTGTAGCACAGCCTTGTAATTTCTTGATTCCCTTTAAATACCAAATAACACTAATATTTTTGTAACTCTCTTCTTACGAAAGATCCCACATTATAGCTTTTTTTTTAAAATCCTTCTGTCCCTTAATTTTATTTCTCTTTTACAAACTCCCAGTTATACTCCAATTACACAAAGCGTTTCGTACGTACATTGGCTAATCCTACTAGCATATGCAGGCTTCAGAATTCGTGTGCTTCCTCCATTTATACATACAGTATAGTTAGTTATAACTTAATTCGGTAAGAAACATCATTCGTAGCCATATGGTTCTTTGCTAAAACACTTTAAGACGAATAAAGCACGCAAACATGACATTTTTAATAAATTCAGTCTACGAGTTGGTAATAGAAACGAATGGTGACGGACCGTATCAGTGTGGAACATTTGCACATAAAAGTGGGGTGAGATTTTTGTAGGCAGGTTTTCTGGCACAATGCATTGGTTTCCAGTTTTCCTTACCTATATTCGCCAACACTATCACTATATTTATGATTCAGTCCATATATATTATATCTGTGTCTTTTTGTGTGTGTGTGTG
Organism: Lepisma saccharinum; assembly: GCF_977018435.1. NCBI lineage: Eukaryota > Metazoa > Arthropoda > Insecta > Zygentoma > Lepismatidae > Lepisma > Lepisma saccharinum. Next base: position 39,722,668 of record NC_139253.1, read on the forward strand.
TGACGATAAGTGAAATATAATTTTATTCTAGAACATTACTGTCGACTTTAAAATATATACCTGTGGGTATTATGAATTAAGTGCAGTAATGACACTATACACACCTACATTGCACATGTTGACACTGTGCAAAAACGTTGACTTTGTTTACTCACTTCTTCAGATATACTCTGTCCTAGCTAACTGTGTAGCAGGCAAACGAAAACAAGTGTCTGCGCAAGTAGTGACGTGAGACGGCTCCACCAATGAACATGTGAGAGGAACGGAATTGCGTGGAGTGGGGGAAAGCGATTGCCTCCCAGCAGTCTGTACTGCTTCTCTCTGGCCAATAGCTTTCCCTCGCTTTTCTGACGCTATGCGCGGCCTTCCTCCACAGTTAGCTGAGACAGGGTATAGAATCGGCTGGTTTATATTATATTCTATTCTAATAAAATTATATACAACTCTAGAAGGGTAATCCTCTTATCTATTAAATTAACCGATTTCTTTTGAAAATCTACAAGTTCCTTAAAATAAGACTTAATAAATTGGATGGGACAAAGGATACCTTGCCCTCAGTGGCGGAAAGTGATTTGACCCTTCAAAGTCAATAGTTACTGATGGGTCGACCTCTGCGGCTGAGTGGTTAACGCAACGCGCTTTGACGCCAAGGATACTGGGTTCGAATCTCTGCCTGGGTTCTTTGTGATTGTCCTTTCACCAATTTCATCATATCTCGTCATCATCTTCGCGATTAGCCAAAAGTGACAGAAAGGCGAAGTAAAATAAATCAAATCATTAGTTACTGATGAGTGTAACGTCAATCCTCTTTATTACGCTATCTGCATCTGTTCTCTTGAAAGATATGAGAAATCGGATTTAACTGATATAAATACCAGTTAAATAAAGCTGATAATTATAATATTTCACATTGTTAGGTCCAAGAATTAACAGAACTACAAAGTTCACTTGTGAAACTTGACGCATGAAAGACTTCCTATGTTTGCTCGCCTTGACTAACGTCTGGCAAAACCCTCGTAACGCATTGGGATTCACATTATAACAAGGGAAGGGTGGGCATAGTGTGGAGGTGGCTTTTGGGGAAAGGATCAATAAGTCTATGGAAATGCGGGACGGTTTATCTAGTGTGTATGCTTGACCGAATGTGCCAAGTGCCTAACCTTTATATCATTCGGAACAGCATAGGCTCTTCAACGTTTTCCCCATGGGTCAATGCCTGCAAGCGGTACCGTGTGAGATTTTAAAGAAGACGTACCCAAAGCCACGTGTGCATGACTTTCGATCGGCGTTCGGCCTGGGCGAACACTTTATGACGAGCGAGCATCTTAGTGGAATGCCATAAAAGTACTAAGCGTTTGGTAATGCAATTAAGCCCTGTTGCATGTTACAAAAACACCGAATCTGCTGACCAAGGCAGTTTTTTTTAACGTAAGAACAACACTGCATACGTAACCAGGGTTGCTACTCACCGAAAATTCCTTGAATTCCGGGAATTGTGCGTGAATTGTTAGCTTCAGCAATTCTGCGTGGATTTTTCTCCTTGGACGTGAAAAATTGCGAATTTTATTAATCCAAACCTCATTGAATGTGTACATACGTATATTTATAAATGTTCTGAGGCAAGTATTTCACACTTTAGATTTTATTTTTATCAAGGATAGAAAAATTATCTGGGTGGAAATAAAACAAAATTCTCCGTTTACTTAGTTAATGACTTTTGCAGAACAATCTGTCTGACAGACGAAAGATTACTGTAAGATAAGAATCTCGAAGTTGATTAGGTCAACTTGAGTTTGAAATTCTTATGCAGTTAACAATTTTTGGTACATGAGTATATCCTGTAACATTTGTGACTTGTGTTTGTAGACGTATTTCGAGTCCGAGTATTTGAAATGGCAAATGTAAGCTCCACACGTTAAACTAAATATTTTAAATATATATACCATTTAATTTAATTATAATTTTTGTATACATTGGAATCACAGAGAACCGTTTATATTTTTAATGTATCGAATACGTAATATGTAAGGTTGAAGTGGAGAAAACATCAGCTTGTACTTTTCTCCCCCTTAAAAACGGGGAATTATACTTGAATTTTATCATGTTCCTAGAGTGGCCATCCTGGTAACCTTTCGAGCCTGTATCAGGATCATCTTCAGAGTAAGAAAGAAATTCAACTGAACTCAGTCGAATTTGTTTTTCAGTTCAGTTGAATTTGTTTCTGATACAAGGTTGAAACGTTACGTATATGGTGTCTTTTTAACGTAAATGAAATTGCCTTGGTGAGCAGATTTAGTGTTTCTGTCAGCGTTTGGGTATTATATGTATATACGCGTACACACCGGCATTCATTTAATAACATACTGATCAGTTGAAAGTTTATGGCAGTTGAAAATAAAAGGAACCGTTACTGATATGAAAAGAGTGGTCTTAATTTTTAAGAAAAGCAATAAATAAAAGCTTGTAAGTAAAAGATATAATAATACGTGTGGTCTTTCTAAGGCAAACCTACTCGTACAAGTTTTGGATTGAAAATCTTGATATACAGGAACAGAGCAATGATTTCACCTTTCTTCAAATGAAAACAAAATGTAGATTTGGAAACCCATAAGTTTCTTGAAATGAAAAATAGTTTCTTTGTTTATGAGTAATCAAAAAACATGTTTTTTTGTAACACTATTGTTTCCATTTAAACTGTTGACATGTTTTGTACATAAAAAAGACGAGATATATGATAAACCGTAGGGATTAATTCCCAAGAGGCAAGATCCCAGGCATTTCCCTTCACAACGTGGATATTACAATAATGAGAGTCAGTTATATTTGGAATTTGATAACAGTAAAGAGGATGATGATCCGTACTAGACGAGGAGGCTTATGGAATATCTCTCTAAACCTTGAATAATACATTCTATGATCATGATTTCAAACGACATTGCATGCATTATGTACCTATAACATGCTTAAAGCAATTTACGATTGGTATATTAAACCCAGAGGAGATATTTATAAGGTGCAAATGGCAAAAACGGCAAATAATTTTTAACACGATAAATATGATACTCAATTAATAACATGAACGAAGTCAATTAATTACTGTGGCCATTTACAATATGAGTTGTTTGTTGGAGCTTCAAAAGCTATCCAAGTAAGCCCTTTGTTGTTGCTTTTATGGTATTTAATTATCATATCTCCTAATTAGCGGTTACAATGCAAAAACCGCCGCTAATCTGATAGAATTCAATTTTGTTTAATTATTTTGGGATGCGTATTTATATTGTTTCAGTATATTCCCCTTCGTGCAACTTTCCATTCTGAAAATTTTAGATCAAGGCTTGCTACCTTTGTTCCTTTGTTGTGCATTGTTTTGAATATTGTCGAGGCTTGGTATCCGTGTAATGGGAAGTGAAACACGAAATTGAAAATTGTGGCTTTAGCCATCTGTATTATATGTTTCTTACAGAGCACATTTAGAAAATTGTGATAGGATTTCAGTGAATTTGCAGAAAGTATACGTTTAAATAAATTGATGAATACACATAAATATACATTTCATAGGTCTACATATTTTGCATCTCTACTAACATGTACTTATTATTACTAGTTCAGCAACAACAACTATCTATTTCGTAAGAAGTATATGGTCTACCAATTTGAACGTCAGATCTTTAAAATTAGATAGAATGAAAACCACAAGTGATAATGGCATACATATATTTATATATATTATATTGTAGAGTAAACAATGACATTATATTTTGAACAATATGTCGTTCAAATGTCCTCTGCTTCGGTGGGTGGAATAGGATTCTGAATGTCCAATTTTCCAGCACGTCTGCACACATATTGAGCGGTATAGCCTCAATGGTTCGTTCGATGTTCCGTTTTAGGTCACGAACTGTGCGTGGCTTAGTCTTATAGACCTTAGATTTGACATAACCCCATAGAAAATAATCCAGAAGTGTTAGGTCACATGATCTTGGTGACCAGTTCACATGACCCTTTCTGGAGAGAACTCGTCCGGGGAACTTTTCCTGCAATAATTCCATTGTTTGGCGAGCTGTGTGGCAAGTTGCACCATCCCGTTGGAACAACACGTTGTTGATGACAAGATTTGCCAGTTTAGGCCACAAAAGCTGCACCACCATATTTCTGTATCGCTCCCCATTGACAGTCACGTGATTTCCATGTTGGTCCTCAAAAAAAGAAAGCCTGATCACAACCATTGGCCCAGAAACCACACCAGACAGTCACTTTCTCAGGATGAAGGGGTACGTCCAGAATCAGTTGCGGATTTTCATCTGCCCTAATCCTACAGTTATGTTTGTTCTGTCGGTCGATTATGTTGACCATAAATTCCTCTCGATGGACGAAATGTCTGTGGAACTGAACACGAATTTTGATAATAAATTCGAATAATTTCTATGCGTTGTTGCATTGTGTATCATTCCATGATAACTTGCCACAGACTACTGCACACATATTTCACAGTTCCATCTCGTCATTCCAGTCAGTGTTGCCATAACACTCTTTCAAAGTTCTGACGTTCAAATTGGTAGACCGTTTACATAATATTGGCAATTGATCACATAGAGGAAAAGGTCTAACTATGAGCCCCCCTTTTTATGTTGTCATTTTCGGAGGAAAAATAATAATATATCAAGCACCTGCCTTTAAAATGCATATCTGTGAAATATATACTTAAATGTAATACCACGCTAAAGTATGCAAGGTTTCAATTAAAAAAAAAAACAATTTCCAAAAAATGGTAAAATGATGTATTTCAAAATTGTGGTCTAAATATGGGCTACTAGTGGCACTATCACAAAAAGAAATTCAAATAAAACAACAGTCATTTCTCGCTAAAACATTATAAAATTTATATTTATGAATAATCTGTTGTTTTGAAAATCACGCGGAATGGGAAAAATTGAAGTTAAAAAAAAAACATCCAAATATTTGTTGAAAATGTGATCTCAACATTAGACCTCATGTCATAGCCCATATTTAGACTAACACGCTATTATTCTTCAATTTATTTTCGCTCTCTGTGGTACATATTTTACAAACAAATGATGACATTATAAAAGATCACATTTGTTTTATGTATGGCTAATATCATATCCTATACAAAGCAGATGAGAATTCAGAAAACGCTGAATTAAAACATACCTGCAAAAAGTTATCGGAGGTCGCAATTCTAGAACAGCGTCCAAGGCCGAAACTAACCATCACTTTCTCTTGCGAGTTGGCGCCCCAACCTTTGTCCTTAACAGATAACCAGTTCCAATAGCCTCTGCCAGGCTGCAGCACTCTAGAGCGCTGATAACTCCAAAACCCATATTTAAACCTTCGCCCATATTTAGACCTTCTCCTCTAATATACACATTTTAGATTTTTGTTATTAGTAAAAAGATTTTACACATATTTTCAATTGTTCGGCATGTATTTCACCAACAAGTCTTCAACTTCATTACGAATTGACTTTCTTTACATTTTTCTTTAAAAGATATCCTTACTTTTTTGCATTTGTAACTGCAAATCAGAAAAAATATAAGTTGCCGTATGTTGGTACCGTACAGGTAAAATAATATTAATAACCAGTACCGTAGCGCAACAGCCCTTGAGGGTCAGGACCTAGTTACTGACTACCGGGATAATTCTCACATGCCTTAGCAAAGACGGGCATATAGAGAATCCCAAATTGACACGCGTATGCTTGTCGCTTCGATATGAAATCTTCTAATCAAGAGAAATTCATAGCGCATGCGCGATCAACAGATCGAGACAACACGTAACACACCATCGAGATAAGGCTCAGTTTGTTTCATACTTAAGCGATCGATTGATTTGCTTTATTTTAATTCGCTTTTAGTGTCACTTTGCGAAGATGGGGATGAGTGATGATATGATAAAATTGATGAATGGACACTCACAAACATCCATGCCCAGGCTGGGATTCGAACCCGGGACACCTGGCGTCGTAGCGCTATGTGCTAACCACTCCGTCACGGGGGCCGGTCACACATAAGCGAGACGTACAGCTTGTCTTACCGTTTCGGTTCGAAAAGTTTCATGTTTTATTGAGGGTCCCTTACCAATAACCAAATGTCGCTCGTCGCTTTGGTTTGAAAGCTTCAAGTACTGCATGGCATCAGCCATGGATGGTGATCGGTCACGGTTCTTGCATGATGTGACCTATGACATATACCAGACGTTGTCATTCAAAGACTGTCTAGTTTTTTACCCTCTATCCACTTTACTTCAGGTATCTTCTCCTTTCTTGCATGATTTTATGCAAATTTGATGTTAACCCTTTGAATAAACTGAGCCAAGATAGTGAATAGAAGGGCCAGTATTTGAAGAGCCTTCTATTGCTTCCAAATGTAATTGGTTTGAAGTTTATGCAAGAAAAAGGACAGCGAGAAGTACACTCAGAGAACTAGATGTATCATATCGATTGATGCACCAGTATGCATCGATTGATGCACTAAAGTGTCTTATGGCTTCTTCAAAGAATCAGATTCACATTTGATGCATTTGGGTGCATTTCTGTATGTCGTTAAAGAAACATAAAAGTGCATCATTTGATTCAAATGAGGATTTCTTTCAGTCGAGATGCACTTCAATGCATCAGTTGATGCGTTTTGATAAACCAGAATGCATCTTTTTTGATGATGGACTTAAACGTATCGTCTGAGCTCCATAGACTCTGTAGCTCAGACTAAACGTTTAAGTGCATCATCCAAAAAGATGCATCAAGGAACATCAACTGATGCATTGAAGTGCATCTCGACTGAAAGAAATCCGTGTTTAATTCACGACATAGAGAAATGCACCCAAATGCATCAAATGTGAATTTGATTCCTTGAAGAAGCCATGAAACACACTTTAGTGCATCAGTCGATGCATTTTGGTGCATCAATTTATATGATGCATTTAGTTTTCTGTGTGTAGTTCATAGTTCGATGATTATTATTCATTAAAATTCTGAAATACCCTTATTGTGACAATATACCAAGTAGATGTATTGATAACAGAAGAAATTGGTGATTGTAACGCAATTCCAGAATTCTTGTTTTTTGGAGCACGGCAAGCGTGGGTGTGCTTCAGTTTGCCGCATCACCGATATCATTGTTTGCCGCTATCTGCTTCCACGTATTTGTACCTGTTTCGGCAAGCATACAAGGCCAAGTTTCGATTCGATGCAAATTCTCTTTCCTGGAGCGCTGGAAGCAGTTAATTGCGATTTACAGCATGCAAATTGACGGAATGAAGGAAGGATTCAATAACACCAATCAGCTGGAAGCAACGCTCTGATAAAGGCGGGTTGGGGATGCGACACCAAATCCGAGAGCTGGCATAAGGGGAGTTTATTGCTGTATCTGTTTTCCGCCTCGCAGGATCTGCGTATGGGAGAAGCAGCATACAAACAAAATAGAATCTCGTTACATACGAAATGAAATGCAAATCTGTTGGTGAAAAAATTGTCGAAGCGCTCTTCTGTGAATCGATGTGTAAGATGTAGCATTATTGAATTTTAATCTTCCGACGAGGACCATATTTGTTATCCTTTCGCTATTAAAGCGCGTATCGTTTGTTGAGTTACAGAAAGCGCGGAATTAAAAAAAAAGAGGTATGGGGGGACGGAAAGACACACACGTTGTTGTAATTACGCTTTGTTTTCATATGCTCTCTCTTCTCTCCCAATTTTCGCTTCGCATTTTTACCGCCCGTGATGTGTATCTGGGAAATCATTGAAATAAATCTGTAGTTTTAAGCGGCCATTTCGAGCACAGTCATTAATGAGACATGTACGTGGAAATATCCGATGCGTGGTTTCTCTCGATTGTCGGCAATAGTTAGGTAATATTAATTGATAACTGCCACTTCAATTAATGGATTTAAAACCGGATTATGTTCGTTCTGCATAAAGTTAGATATTTGCCACGTGATTCCATTATATTGTGTTATTTCCACTGGTTTCTGAATCAGTTTAAGCAATCTGGATATAAGACACTCAGTACTGAACACATCCCCTATTCTTCTAATTATATCACATTGAGGTCCTTTATCCTGCACAAGAAATCTGAAGGATTCGTCCTTATAATCCTATCACGCCGCATCGGTGGCCGTTAATTGGTTGACTTTCGATCTCCCCGCTGAAGTTTCCGGGTTCGAGACCAGGGCATGTGTGTTCTTTGTAACTGCCCCTTCATCAATTTAATCTAATTATGAATCATCCTTATCGTCGTGAGTAGCCAAAAGTGTCAGAAAGTGGAGCAAGTCTGCGCATAACGGTCGAGAGGGGGAGAAAGCAAGTGGGCAGAGCAAAGCAGTGCGCGCTTATGCTTGCTTGATTGATTTGGTGTTTGAAGTCCACTTTATGCACAGTAAGGCTAATCGGGACTGGATCTACAGTTTAAAGTGTGATCCGAACCACTATGTGCCTCTACCAGGTATGGAACCCAGGACCGCTTGATTACAAGGCGACGACGTTATCACTGCACCATCGGGGAAATGCACGCTTATACAAACGGCTGGTAGCTGAAGCTGCGTTTCCCCCTCTATGCACTCACTTCTCCTCTCACGCGTTCATTGGTTCGATACACTACTTGCGCAGAGGACTTGTTTTCTTCGGCTTGCTTTAGAGATACGCTGGATAGAGGGTAACAATGTTGTGCCATTTTTATAACACTTGATATTACAAAAAAAGTAGCCTTCGGCACGAGAAAAGGGGCAGGATTAATAATAATAATAATAACTTGCAGTTATCTTGCTTTGTACTGCTGTACAGAGCAGAAACAAGGATATAGGCGATATTAGGCCTCTTTGTTGTAGACTTACCCGCAAATGAACCCCTTTGCATTTTGCGCCTATTAAAAGAACCGCTCCCGAAGTTCTCGCCTGTTTCCTACATGGAGCCTGGGGGATCAATATGGACGCTGAAGACCTCACACACAGCCGTCCCCATCGAACCAAAATGGCGCCATAATCGAATAAGCCGGAGGGCTTGGAGGTCAGATGTGGAGAAGAAATGCGGCGAGGCTGTGAACGTAATAGAGGCAGCTCTCACCGGACGGATATCAGGCGGACAAGAGGCGGGGAAGCAAATAATGCACTATAATCATATCCCCTAAGGTTTTACGCTTAAGAGTTTCCCCCGTCTCGGTATGTGCACGTTTAACAATGCCCTTGTCGAGAGGGACTAACCTTCTAATGCTTATCGCATTGTATAAGCATTTTATATCAGTGCAATCGAAAAATGGAAATCCATTGAGTTTCTATCTCGCGTTAACGAATCGCCGTATACAGTTAGTATTTCCGTGCATTTGTCTACTTTATTCACACACACTAATTGAGACTGGGTGTAGATAGTACAGTGATAATCTGAATCAATGAAAATTACCTCTACGTATATGTAAATGTGGGCTAATTGCAACAACCAATAGTAGCGCGTCTCTTACATGACGGAATTGCCAAAAAGCTAGGTCGGCTGCATATACCATTAAATTAACATGTGTGTGCTAGAACTTTCATTTCTGAATCATTACACATACATGGAATGTGAAAAGTACTCACAGCATCAGATCTTACAGACCTAATAAAAGCGTCTGATTATAAACAGGATGAAACCAAAACCTGACAACGGATTTCTCTTGAAAAATACAATAAAGGTATGTATAACCAGCATTCGATCCTTCGAACGAAGAGAGAATGCAACAATCATGAGATGCTTTCCTTCTTAAGCAACAAACACTTCGTCTTGCAGCTATCCGGTACGTGGGTATATCAACAATTAGGCATGTGAAACTTTAACGAATTTCTACTGGCTCCTGCCACCAAGCCTAACAGTGCGATTCTCACCTGGAAACTATAAATATGCGGAAGGAATATAAACCCAGAACCTTGGCTGGTGATATGAACAGCGAAAAAAATGCGTTCGGTCATCCAGGCAGCTGGCGGTATGCGCTCAACCATACAGGCGACTGGTGGCAGATTTTAAAATTACACTCAGCCATATAGGCGGGTGGTGGCATATTTAACCATTACACTCAGCCATACAGGCGGCTGGTGGTAGCTTTAACCATTACACTCAGCCGTACAGGCTGCTGGTGCTGGTTCCAGCTTTAACCATTACGCTCAGCAATACAGGTGGCCAGTGGCAGCTTTAACCATTACGCTCAGCTATACAGGTGGCCGGTGGCAGATTTAACCATTACGCTCAGCCATACAGGCGGATGGTCGCAGCTTTAACCATTACGCTCAGCCATACAGGCGGATGGTCGCAGCTTTAACCATTACGCTCAGCCATACAGGCGACTGGTGACAGCTTTAACCATTACGCTCAGCCATACAGGCGGCCTGTGGCAGCTTTAACCATTACGCTCAGCCATACAGGCGGATGGTCGCAGCTTTAACCATTACGCTTAGCCATACAGGCGGCTGGTGGCAGCTTTAACCACTACGCTCGATCTCCACGTGCTAGTTTTATCCATTATGCTACTGTAGTAGTTTTTACACCTTTTCCAATTAATATCTAACTCTGATATGTCAGAGGCATCGCTGAACCACATGAATTGGTAACATGTCAAGGTAAATTTTCTTCCTGTGGAATCCAAACCGATTATCCCTATTAATACAGTGTACTGCACTCTCATGATTTTATACAATAACGAATTTTCTGCAATATCGACAATACTAGAAGTTGATAATTGGGAGCCTGGATTGATAAGCTGGAAGTCAAAAGTTCCCAACTTAGTCTTCTAACAGTGTTAAATTAGTAGAACATTAGTATATCTGTCGGTTTAATTCACATTAGTAGGCAATATTTCTACAAGAAAGATTAAGGTCCAGACATGAGCTATGACCGCAACCGTGTTACAGATATTATGAGAAGTCTCAGAAATAATTTACCTCCATTGGAACGTAGTGACGGCACAGATTTTGACGCGATTTCAAAAAGTGAATGCGTTCTATCATGATTTCAGTGACAGAGAAACTTTCACACTCTACTTCCCTATTTTGAAAAAAAAAACTTATAATACATTCTACATGGACACGTTAGGGTATAAGCATAATTAAAATTATATCCGAGTTAACAATCCTAACGTTTATGAACTGAATTAGATAAAAATAATAAAACAATTTGGTTGAGGCATATGAAAACCATATAATCAGGGTCTCCATGATACTTATTTTGAAAATTTTGGCAAAATCTTTAGGTAGCAAATTCTCCCGATTATGTCACAATTTCTTGTAAAGGTTGTGCAGCTGAGCAATAATTTGTTTACGTAAAAAATAAAATGCTCGACACGGACTCGAACCCAGGTCTTTTGCTCTAACAACTTGAGCTACAGAGACAGTCCTGGTCTTGAGATTAGAGTTGTTTCTCGTCTATTCTAAGAAATACTTCTTGAGCCACACAGAGGAGGAATGTAATATGGAAAATACGTTCTAAAGGGGAAAGTGATGTTATCTTGGTGTACTTGCTTCATCTAGATACGGTAGAAATAACTTTACAGTCTAAAAATAATCCAAGAAAATATACGTCGAAGCACCAAGAAAACAAACAGGAAAATAAAAACGAATATTTCTTCCTTGGGGTTATCACTACTAGCATTTTAAAAAAGCCGATTTACTTTGCTAATATGATGGCATCTTTATCAGCGATGTTAAAGCAGTTCTGCAGTGAAGATTCTTTGCGAAGCTCTTATTCTACGCTTCGCCATATTTTCATTTAATTCCATGAACGCCTGTATCCAGTTTTAAGGAAAGGATGCTCCCGAGAGATAAGCTAAGGCTCCAGGCTTTTCAAAGGGGGAAAATCCCTTTTCTGGAAGATTTCTTGGCATAGGATGGAATTGTGGTAAGAATATTTCCCCCAGCTTGCGTGCTGCTTTTTTTTTATCAACTTCTTTCAGTGCGTTTAGGAATATTTTAGAAAGATCTCTGTTTGTAGCAACACCAAGAGTCGCGAAATGTGATGCGTTTCCAAGTTTCGAATCGTGTTTTTACACATTATGTAGTTCATTAGTTCATCGTCGCGAATAATACAAGAAATAGAAAAGTACCTTTTATTAAAGATAAAAATATTGGAGCTGCGGTCACGGCACCGGATATAGAATATTATGTAGATACTACTGTTTGGCCAGTAACTGTAATTCATAGATTAATTCATTACTGGAAATTCAGCAATTGTTCAAAGAGGCAATGAGATGTACCCACATCTTGTTTCGATTCCGTTAACCCTTGATTACCAGGAAAACGAACATATGGCAGGTTGTCTGATCTTAAAAAGGAAAAGGAAAATGTACTGCTAGGGTCTCCCTGATAACGTAGTGGTTACGTTGTCGCTTTCTAATAAAGGGGGGAAGTGTAAGGGGTGATCTTATTAGGCTGTTCACCCGTTTCATCGCTTCTCGAAAAGTGGGCGTGGTTTGTCCCCATCCATCGCCCCAGAAGCGTCAGTTGTATGCAGTTGTTCACGCCAACCCTAACGTGTGTGTGTATGTAGACTTCCTTGAGACGAAAATTTCTTTCCGGTTTACTGGTTTAATAACAATAACAATAATGATAATGCTGATGATGATAACAATAATATTAACAATAGCAATATGACAACTATGAGTATGTTTTCTTTCCAGGTTAGGTTAGGTTCGATACCTTGGATATATGGTTAAGCTGGAGTGAAATGTAATTAATCCCTGTTGCACATTTGTTTGTATTCTCTAAGGTGTCTTCCCGTTCCCGTTGACGATTTGCTACTTGCTAAGGAAAAACGTGATTTGTCTACTGCGTACTTCTAGGCGTATTCCACGTCATCGTACAGTAGGGTCGTGATTACTTTCCTGATAGCAAAAACATTTTTTACATTTAGTGTGTAATTACTGTTTATTTATTTATTTGCATATTATTTGCATTTATTATTGTGAAATGCTCAGTTGTTTATTGCTTCTTTTTACATATTTATGTCTGTAACAACGTTTGTAATTTTTGTTTGTGCGCGTGGCGAGTGCTCATTTCCTTATTTTCGGAAGCGATGGATCGTTTCCTGACACGGAAAAACCACTATCATTATCAGGAGCGATGGATCGGGACACGCCCACTTTTAGAGAAACGATGAACGAGAGAAAATCCTTATTATAGCTCTTTTCAGTTCTTACGGCGGCCGGTCCTAGATCTGCCAAGGGAAATGGGGAGCGGGGATTACGCAACAGACCAACCAGACAACAGGAGTGGCGCCGAGAGACACGACGCGGCCGGAAAATGTACTACGTGAAACTCGTTCTACTGGCCGCTACGTTTCTTATCGCGCTGGATTGGTCGCTTCCCCGCTCCCCACTTCCCCTGCCAGCTTCTAGAGCGCCCGCCGTAAGAACTGAAAAGAGCTATAGAAGGCACCAAGACGCCAACTACACTTGCAGGCCTAACGGTGTTCTGGCGCCTGAACCTACAGTCAGTATAATATAGGGTTATGTGTTTTCCATATACTCATATGCGCTGAGGGCCTCTTTACAGCCGTAGTATTTAGCCCAGGGAAGAAGGTTTTAGTCTTCAGAGACACATATTCATTTTTACGTGTCATCGAAACAGCTTCGCGATTAGCCAAACGTGGCAGAAAAGCAAAGTGAAACAAAATCAAGCAATCAATCAAATGAACCACCCTGCTGAATAAATAGATGCTGTATTTAGTAACTATACCTGGAATCCGTGGAGAAAGGCCGCGCATTACGGAAGAGAAGTAGAGAAAGCGATATGGCGAAGCAGAACAGTGCGAGCTGCTGCAGACTGTTCATAGCTGCAGTCGCGTTTTCCCCTCCATACATTCACTTCCTCTCTCAGGCGTGCATTATTCGAGCCCTCCCGAGCCACTACTTGCTCTGGAAACTTGTTTCCCATCGCTCGTTCCAGCGCCCGGAACAGAGTGTAATAGGTTATTGTCGACGAAGAAATGGCTGGTTCAAAGTTCACAGTTTGAGCATTGGAAGAAATATGTAAGTCTTAATTTTCATTATTGTATTTATACTCTGCCTTGGCTTATCTCTGGAGCAAGGCCATGCATATTGGCAGAGAAAGTGGGAAATCGTTGGCAGAGCGAAGCAGTACACGCTGCTGCGAAAGTTGGTTTCCGCAATACTATTCCTTCTCACGTGTTCATGGTGGAACCGCCTCGCGTCATTACTCGGAGACTTGTTTGCTTGCTCCAGAGATAGCCGATACAAAGTGTAGAGGACTACAGTAGTTGCACTGCCTGGTAGAAATCATAAACAAGCATCAACGGAAAGAAAATCTAAAGATAAACTGAAGTTAGATTGCTGCTCCCTCCAAGCCTCCCCCCTCCTTCCGTAAATCCTCAGCCGACTTATTCCGGGACGAAGGAGGGAAAATCGGGAATGTGAAGGTCAATTAGTTCTCGGCATTGGCAATTTTCCATGGACTTCTCCACCTTACCCCAGTAGGGGGAGACACTGAGGGGGGTGGTTTGGATGATGTAATTCATACGGTGCGATTGTACGAAGGGATACACTTGCTTTCCCTTGGTCAGTAGGCAACCCTCAGCTCGCTCAGCTGCACAATTCATGCCTCGCTGGAAGAGGACTCAAACGGACATCCGCTTCGGGCGGTGTCTTTGAGAACTCGAGCAGCTGCGTCTCTTTGGCGAAACCCGCCATCCAGGTAATCGGATAGGAAGAGAGAATGAATGCTTTATCAGTAAGATTGTTCGAGCTCTGATTGTGGCAACTGGAGTGATGCCAAGGGCGTGATGTGACATCTGCTGCTGTGTTAAATGTTTGTTTGATTGAGGGAATTTATGAAACATATGGAAACACAAACCCTCTCAAGCGTCCGAACCTTAGTCGGAATTCAAACCTAGATACCTGGTAGCATCGTATGGCGCTACGCTAACCACTCCATCGTGGATGTCTTGTGTTACATTTATCAACCTGCATGAATAAACACTGAACTATGCTACACTTTGCCTCGGGAATCTCTAGAGCACGGCCGCGCATAACGGTAGAGAATGGGAGAAAGCGAGTGGATGGAGCAAAGCAGTGCACGCTGCTGCAAACGGCCGCATCCGCTTGCTCCAGAGGTTCCTGGGACAGAGTGTAGATGCCTGGCATCGTACCGCGCGTAGGTAACAACACCCATCACGGAAGCCATATGTTACATTTGCCAACCTGGATGAATAAACACTGAATTATAGAAGAAACGTTGTATTTTCAAGTGTGAAACATCCCCTTCTCTCTAGGCTGTTGCATCGCTGTGGACGTGATTAGTCACTTGCGGGTTTGCCTTTCCTATGCTCACCGCAGGCGCTTGGAACAGCCATTCAGACAAACTTGTTTTTGAAATTTACCCGCGCTGCTATGCTATTGGAGTGATGGAATTACGGCGACCGCACACGAATTTGAAAATTTCTGTCCCTTCAATAAACCGCCAAATTCTCAAAATTCTCAAAAAATTACATCCTTTTAGAAATTCCTTCTCGAGCATCTATATGATTTTTCATGTGGATTGCTCTTGCTATTGCCTAAATATCTGTGATGGAAAATAGGCTGATGTTGCCACGAATCTATTGCGAATATCTAGACAACATCGAAAGCAAACCACATGAAGATTCACGCAAATCATCTACACTCTGTACCGGTAATCTCTGGAGCAAGCAAACAAAAATAAGTCTCTGCTCGGAAGGGCTCGACCAATACATTCGTGGGAGGGGAAGTGATTGCAGCTACCAGCCGTTTGCAGCAGCGCGCACTGTTTGGCTGCACCAACTCGCTTTCTCCCCGTTATCCGCGGCCTTGCTCCACAGATTTAAGAGACATATTACAGTAGGAATTCTAAGCAAATGTATCTTTTTCACAATCTGGAACAACATAGTTGTTTTTCGAAGGGATAGGAATTTGGAAGAGCGACTTCGCTAGCGCAGGACAGAGGTCCAACGCTGCTTTAGGAGGTTCAAAGAGCGTAGAAGCCAGTAAGGACGATGTGGGGTATCTTTTATTCGTATGTCAAGAATGGTGTGAACAGTCGCAACAGCGGTATGTGGACGGGCATTGTCATGTTGCAAGATTCCTGTCGAACTCCGGAACGTTTTTCGCCTTGTTTATGGTTTCAAGCCCAATCGCACCAAAGCTCTATAAAGCTCTATTTTTACAATGCCAGATCTTCTCTAGCTTAAGCTTTATGTCCCTATCTGTTCCCTCATCATAACCCCCTGAAATCTTCCATTGTATTTTCTGTAATATTTTCCTTGGTCCCACATCTTTTTTCCATGCCGATAAGTGTAGATGTTTTATACCGATATACTATGAATCTCACTTCAGATTTTAGTTAAGCGTTTGAAATGTTTCCTAATCACATACATATAACTTACCTTTCGTAAAGTCTAACACATCACATTATGTGAATACCATGTGAAAGCAAATCGTGCAAGGTAAAATAAATTGTTAAAAGATGCACGCAAGGTTTTAAGAACCGAGCATCAGCATCCGCACATTCACATAAAGCGAGTAAGAGAACCGACATCAGCAAGAAGGGATCATTTAGGGGTCGAGCAAAAGGGTCCCTGTGGGACTCTATATCTTGGAGGGAACGCTGGTTTGAATGATACGGACGTATGCAGATTAAATATGGAGGGAGAGAAACCTCGGACCGCTAAGTGTACTAGCTTTATGGGGAGATACAGGGGGACGCCATATTCTGGTGGAATGTTAGGGCACTGGAAGATGCAGCTCCAAGGGTTAATACGAGAGCGAGATAGATTGTTGTATGGGGAGACAGGGATGTTCTATTATGCAGAATTACACCGTGAGGATAATTACGAATAACAATAGTAGTCATATATCTTGATGATAACCTTGTGAATAGCATTGACCGAGATGATCACAAATATATATTATTATCAGCAGGCGAATGGTTGCATGTGTGGTAAAGCATATGAGTTTGTAGATACGTTATGTATTGCTTAAAATTTCGCCAGAATTCATGGATTAGTGGGTAGTATAACGTGGTACGGATACAAAGACACACTGTTCGAATCCCAGGCAACCACTTCAAGTTTGTGTTTATTAAACTAAACTCAGTGGCCAAACTGCCATTCAAAGCTAAGATCTGCCAAGCGGCTCTTCAGTAGCGTAACGCAACTCCCATGCTGCGTTTGGGATCGAACCAAGAACCTCTAGATTTAATTGGGTGATGTAGCTATTCCTCATTCATCTCTCAGATGGTTATCACTCGCGTGGCCTAAATGTGATAAATGCGAGAGGTTACCTTTTAAAGGAATGGCGATAGAAATTAGCTTAGATTAGATATGGGTTTCATACTCTCCATGACTGAACCGATATGGATTGGTTAAGGAAAGGATATTACTTGCCTTACAAATATATGGAGATTGTTCCTAGCTTGTCCTCTCAACTATCACTTGTCTCTTGTCACACACCATCGTCCAATAGTCGTTCCCCACTTTGTTCCTCTCTCACAATCCGTAGTCCTTACTCTCTCTCGTATTCTCGCCAACTGATCACACCTCCTGACAATTCCAACACTCATGCCACATACGACTTCCAAGTCAATCACCCGACCTTTGCCTGATTACTTATTCAGCATTCCTTTCTCTGATACCTGCTATGCTAAGACTTTATACATCCTACCCAATACCTTGGGTACGATACGGTAGAGTCCCGTCGGTGCTGTTTTCTGGCTTTCGAGACCTACAAAATGGAAAAGCTTACCTCGAAAATAAGTCTGAACATTGCATTGCGCATCTTGTGCTTCATGAAAGATAGGATATCGGAAGAATCGTTCCCTTATTTTAGGATTTATTGTTGCTGGGAAACGGTAACAGGTTGTTGTTTAATAGAGTTTAACATTGTTGGATCTGTTTCTGTGTGGTACCATTGAACTGTGTGTGTGTGTGTGTGTGTGTGTGTGTATGTATATATATATATATATATATATATATATATATATATATATATATATAATAGTTCAAGTAATCAATAATCATGTTAAACATAATATCATGTTTAGGATAGTATAAACTATCAATTAATTGTCTCCATGTAAATGTAGCATGAGTAGATTTGGTTTACACCTGGGTGTATCTGACTCTGTTATGCAATGCGTGTATAGGAGATTCACTTATGTACAGGATGGCACAAGAAGAACGCATGCTTTTGGAAGAAGTGTAACGTCGTTGATTTTCAAGATACAAATGTTTTATTAACACCAAAGCCATCGTTATGAAATGCAGTTTGGATTGGTATACAATGATGATTTAAGTATGGAAATATGACGTCATTGTTGCTGCTCACATCCAGAGCCTCGCCTCAAAGTTCTGCATTGCCCTTGCACAACATTTCGTCTGGCACAGCTGTAATTCCTTCACGAATGGCAACTTTCAGCTCGTCGACTGAACGAGGTTCTCGACTTGAGGTAACCCCACGGAAAAAAGTCGCAGACAGCCAAATCTGGGGAGCGTGGGGGCCAAGAGACATCGCCGAAACGTGAGTTTACGTTGTGGGGAGAGCAACAATGACGTCATCTTTCCGACATCATCCTCCATACTTAAATCATCTCTGTATACCTATCCACACAGCATTTCTTATCGATGGTTTTGGTGTTAATAAAACGTTTGTATCCTGAAAAGCAACGACGCTACACTTATTCCAAAAACATGCGTTCGTTTTGCGCCACCCTGTACATGTCGCTTAATAACCTGGCAATTTATTATAGGGGAAAATTCCCTAGTAACACGACAGTTGTGTGAAAGGAGGAACTTGTCAGGAATTTCTACGCAGCAAGCATGAGGATAAAAAGCCAAAATTCATTGCTCGACGAAGATGCTGATGCTTCAACCCAAATTAAACCGCCATGATAATCTGAATCTTGATCTGTAAAACCAGATGTCGCAGGCGAATCCTGACTAAGGCACCATTCATCCTCATCGCCGTGAAAACCCAAAAGGTAGAGATGTAAAAGCGACGTAAAATTACCAAAATAGTATGATACGCACCCACTTATTGTAAAGTAAAAAAAAAAGTAAAGTGTTCCCCTGTGCTTAACACCACGCCATGAAGGCGTATAGGGGGTGTGGGGGTAACGCCCCACACTTTCTTCATCCGGTCGTGAGTGGGGGTGATGTGATGAGCACCACGCCCCTGACCGCCTTTACCCCCCAGATTTCCCCAGGTACCCATGTTATTCGACGCTGGGTGGGCGCCGGGGCCGCTTCCAACGTTAGAAAAGTTCCCGGCTTTGAACCGGCCGGGGATCGAACCCGGGATCTTTAGCATGGTAGTCAGACACGTTACCGACTGAGCCACCGCGGCCACCCACTTATTGTATCATTTTAAGTGTTTAATATGTTTAAGATGTTACTTGTCTGTGATGACGTAATTTGTTTTGTTCAAATGAGTAGTCTGTTATGGTTATGGACTAACCTTAAAACATTCGATTGTGAGTTGTTAGGAGCGAGCTATTATTATGAATGTTGGGGAATAATGGAAGTGATTTTGGAAATGTGAATGTGGTAATTTGTGTAGTGAAGAACAGTTATGAACTTGATACAATTTTGTTTCTAATAAGGAGTTTAATTGCGAGTGCAAGTTGATAAGGTTTACGTAAGCATATCCTTATCTGATTTCCCACAACCTGAGGGCTTCATAGTAGGCTGATAAGTCTCAGGCTCGCCGTTGAGGAATAAAAGTAAGTAGATCCATTGAGACTAAACCGGGGAACGTAGCAAGTACAATATATTTTCTATGACAACTCTTGTAAGTTGGTTAACTAATTTATTAGCCTAATCACATTATCAGAAAGCACATAGAAGATATGGACGAATGGAGCAGATACCAATCCGTCACTTGCATCAACATTAGTTCATCCTATCCTAACCCGACAGCTTAAAAGCTGTCTTTTAAGAGCTACTAACAAGATTTAGTAATTATCAGGTTAAATGTACCGGCAGATGTGTGGGCAGTCTTTCCATATAGGCTATCTTCTTGCACGTGGACATTTATAATACAAGTTCCCGTTTCAGAAGCCTATGATCCCTGTCTTTAAGCAAAACTGATGGTAATTTATGAAGGGTTGATTACTGAGTGCATAGCCAGGCCTTTGACAGGTGATAAATTGAGCGATGGGTGGATTGTATCAAATACATTATCGATCAGCCACACGTTCTCCGTGCTCGGCGCCACCATGGAAACAAGCTTCATTCATTTAGCATTTTAATCACGCCCTCTCCTCTCTATCAGCTTTTTCACTCTCTTTTTTCCGAGATCGCTTTTAAATTTTTCACTCTGCTTGCGGGGGGAGGCTATTTGTCAAAGACCGAACCGTGGAACACCGCAACCCGGCCACATGGAAAGCACGCTGTCTATCTCACGTCCTACCACAGCTGGACATTGATGTCAACGCTAATAACACTCCTGGCCGGTAGGTCCCCCACCCACATAGGGGCCGTCTCGTTACCCGAAAAGCTCTAGCCAAGCCAAGTAGCAAGTATGGCCGTAAGTTTGGACCTAATTTTGATGGGGCAGAATCCGATTTGAGCCTAATTTTGAGGAGGCAGAATCAGACTTTGGCCTAATTTTGAGGCGGCAGAATCAAACTGGGCCTAATTTTGATGGGAGAGAATCAAACTGGGCCTAATTTTGAGGCGGCATAATCAAGCTGGGTCTAATTTTGATGGGAGAGAATCAAACTGGGCCTAATTTTGATTGGAGAGAATCAAACCGGGCCTAATTTTGAGGCGGCAGAATCAAACCGGGCCTAATTTTGATAGGAGAGAATCACACTGGGCCTAATTTTGATGGGAGAGAATCAAACTGGACCTAATTTTGATGGGAGAGAATCAAACTGGGTCTAATATTGAGGCGGCAGAATCAAACTGGGCCTAATTTTGATGGGAGAGAATCAAACTGGACCTGATTTTGATGGGAGAGAATCAAACTGGGCCTAATTTTGATGGGAGAGAATCAAACTGGGCCTAATTTTGATGGGAGAGAATCACACTGGGCCTAATTTTGATGGGAGAGAATCAAACTGGGCCTAATTTTGAGGCGGCAGAATCAAACTGGGCCTAATTTTGATGGGAGAGAATCAAACTGGACCTAATTTTGATGGGAGAGAATCAAACTGGACCTAATTTTGATGGGAGAGAATCAAACTGGGCCTAATTTTGAGGCGGCAGAATCAAACTGGGCCTAATTTTGATGGGAGAGAATCAAACTGGACCTAATTTTGATGGGAGAGAATCAAACTGGGCCTAATTTTGATGGGAGAGAATCAATTTGGGCCTAATTTTGATGGGAGAGAATCAAGTTACGCCTATGTAACAAAGTATCCACTTGAACTAGCCAGGCTAGAAGGTGAGACGACACCCAAAAGAACTTAACGCACCCTCACTATACGTTAGAGTAGGACCGAATTGATTCTGAAACGCTTTAATGATTAATAACCCCCACTTGCATTAATTACAACCCCTTTGTCCCGTGTAAATCAGACTTAATTGGGCGGGTAAGTAGCACATTAATAAGGAGTAATTATTGGATATTTCATTCCGCGCACGAAATAACTTGGTGGATCCGTAGACATACCGGTCAGTCCTGTATCAGATCTTACTTACTTAACATTTGAGAAGCATTAGTTCAATTAAACGTCATTTCAGCTCTCATGTTGAGCCAATTTTCAGACAAAGAAATACTCGTTAGTTTCGTATTAGATGCAAAGTTTCGTTGAACTAAGGTTAAGTGAAGGAAACTCGTTTTTACTTTTCTAAGATTAGAAGAAAATATTGAATATTTCTTTATAATGCAATTTGCAACTCGAATCAATACAGCATTGTAGGGGGTGACCCTTTGTAGGCACACACGTCAGCCTCTGTTTCACCAAGTACACACTGGACTGAATTATGGAAGGTTACGAGGCTCTAGCGTCTAGACTCACAGCTAGTGTTGTATCGTATGCTTGTTTATAGATGCATATCATGTTATCATTAATTACCCCCATCGTCGCGATTAGCCAAATGTTGTGGAAAAGCGACGTAAAATATACTAAAACACATAACTAAATCAGCAATCGAAACTCTTCTGTCAGCAGTCATTTTCAATTACATTTTTTTTTTTTACAAATAATTTGAATTGTCGTAAACGAATCAAATGACTGTTGCCGATGTAATGAAATTTTCGAAGATTTAGATCTTTATAAAACAACACGAAAATTGTATGCACTAAATTTGAGCTTTCTGCCTGTATAGTACACACATAGGCTATTTTTTAATATCAACATACTAAAATAAGGTAAGAGTGACATCTATGATTTTCTTCCTTACTTTCATTTCTGTTTCTCTTCATTCCTTATATAATCTAATCTTGGAATCAGTTGACTCGTTTTCAGCATCATTTTTCACTAATTTCTTTTGTTCATTTATCTACTTCTTCTGCTTATTTCTATTTTCTTTATACTTTATTAACAAGATATTTTATCGTGGTGAAAATGCTGATCTCTTTCACGTATTACACGCTGGATTGCATTTTTCAGACTAATGAGGCTCTGGCTTCTGGTCTCTCAGTTAGTACAATCCTCTATGCAGCTTGTGTTTGTTTTGTCCATATGTGTTGCGATTGTCCTTGAATCACTTTAATTTTTTCCTTCATGTTTATTCCAGTCCCGATTAGCTTCGCTGTACAAGTGTACATACAACACAAAATAAACCAACCAACCATTCATGTTTATCGTCGCAATCATCCAAATGTGGCAGAAAAGCAAAGTAAAATGAAATAAATCAGTCAATCAATCAATCAACTGAAAGTTATTCAGCTGAAAGAGTAAATTATATCTTCCGGGACAAGTTGAATGTACAGCCAACGGCAAAAGAAATAGACGAACTGGCCATCATCATGCTTGTTCACTCTTCTGCAATGCGAGGGTAATGAAATTAAATAAGAAATGACAATATAGGATGTAAAATAAGAAAGAACAAAGTAACGATGGAAAATGTCCCTACTGTTATCTTAGGGTCAACAGAAAAGTTTCAACCTTATCTACATTCTGGCTCTGAAGCTCTGTAGCAAACGAACGAAAACAAGTCTGCGCAAGTGGTGACTCGAAATGGCTCGACCAATGAACGCGTGAGAGGGCAAACGCGGATGCAGCTAGCAGCCTTTTGCAGCAGCGTGCACTACTTTGCCCCGCCCATTCGCTTTCTCCCCTTCTCTACCATTGTACGCGCACTACTTCGCTCCGCCCACTCGCTTCCTCCCCTTACCTACCATTATGTGCAGCCTTGCTGCATAGGTTTCCGGGACAAGAGTGTAGAGGGAAAAAATATGCCCTTCATCCTCCGCAAAGAAGATTTCTTGCGTCTAACGCCAAGGTGTGGGAAAATAGCAGCAAGCACCCACGTTTCCAATCTCTTCAGATAGTGCTCGACATTTTGGAAAAGCATTGGACGCGGAATAAAGTTTCCTGAACCTGATGGACTTAACCGAAACGAAGCTTTTGGAACTCGGGGTCAAGGTGTTTAGATCGAGGTTCATCCCTTTTCTTGCACTGACTCCCCCAGGGCTATGCTTTTTTGGAGGAGAAAGGGTATCCATCTAGGGCTTTAGAAATCGACTGGGTTAAGTGTCACCTGCTTGGTCCCGATAAACCGGCTTATAGCGGTAAGTCTAGATAGCTTTCAGGCCGGGGGCAATGGAGCAGAAGGTGATGGTTGACGTCAATATGGATTTCTGGAGAGAAAATTGGCTCCTCTATTCTCCCTGAACAGCTTTTCTAAGCTCGCATGTTCAGCTAGCCCCACTCCTCTCTCAATTTCTATAGACTAAACTTCTTAATTCCGCTTTCAGATTTTCGTTCGAGCGCAAGATGAAAAAAATGGCTTGAAGGCCCTCTGATATGTTCTGGATATTAAATCTTGTATCTATAGAAGGACATCGTTTTCAGAGTTTTGCAATGCATCAGTTTTTTGTGCACACGGAACACGAAATGCATCAAATCAAACTTTTAGCATCTTTGAACGATCGTGCCGTGTCCTCTCAATTGATGCATTTTAGTACACCACATGGAAAAACAACAGCTGATGAAAAAAGCCTTTCCTGCATTTCCGAGAAAAACTTCGTCAATCCAACATTCACCTGTTTTTCCTTGTGACACGTCACAATGGAGGGCTGGATTTCAACCTGTAACTTACCGAATACAAATCTATTGAATGATTTGATTTATTTTACTTCGAATTTCTGAATTTTTTGGCTAATTGCGAAGATGGGGATGAATGATGATGGGATGAAATTAATGACAGGACAATCACAAACATTATATGTTCGGCACACAGCACAAGTCCCATAAGGCAGGGGTCCCCAACCTTTTTTCGTTTGTGCGCCCTTAGTATTTCAAGACTTTTCCGCGGCGCACAAGTCAGAATGTAGGTCTATATTTATTTATTTATTTATTTAATAGAAGATTCCAAATGCAGCGTTAGCCATTTTACATTGGAACGATTTTATAGAACATAAGGACAAAAATAATAACATAATACAACAAAAATAATAACATAGGACAATTACGTGTGGTTAAGAGACTTACACACTTTGAGTTAACTTTCTTCTAAAACGGTCCAGATTTTCAAAAATGTCTCTTTGGCTTCCTAGATTATTATATTCACTGGGCAGTCTATGGAACAGAGGGCGCTGGATGAGGCACAATCTCGGCTTCTGAGAAGCAAAAAGTTGAGTGCTTCTTGTTGAGCGGGCAGGCACCCGAAAGTGAATTTCCTGAAGAAGGCGGTAACTTCTGATTTTGCCATTTACTATTTTATGTAGAAATATATGGTCAGCCAGTCTATGTCTCTCTTGAGGAGTTTGGATATTTAACATTTGCAGGAGGATTGACTTTTGCAAGTGTTTTGTGGACGGAATTTGGTGTCGAACAATGGTCAGGAAAAAATTTAGGACGGAATTTAGTCTATCTGAATTTGAGGGGCATGCCATAGTCCAGATCGGAGAACAGTATTCAATTTTAGGTGACACAAAAGATTTGTAAAAGATGCTGAGGGCAGTCAAGTTGTTTATTTCCGTGAAACGATGGAGAAGACCCAGCATACGCATTGAACCCCTTGTGACTGTAGAGATGTGCTCAGAAAAGGAAAGTTTCTCGTCAAATATGACGCCCAGGTCCTTTTGTGCTGAACACAATTATTTCTTATGAAATATTTAGTATTAAATGTGTTCTTCTTTAAGGAGAAGGTCATCATGGTACATTTTTGAGGGTTGAGTTTTAAGTTCCATAATTCACACCACGTTATTAGAGAATCTAAATTCTTTTGCAGAAGTGTCATGTCACTGAAATTGGAGATTTTACTATATATTTTGCAATCGTCAGCGAACAAGAGAAGGTTTTTGCATGAATCGGAAAGATATTCTGGGAGATCATCAAGGTACAGGATGAAGAGAAGAGGTCCAAGAACACTGCCTTGAGGTACACCAGAGGATACAGCTTGATAAGAAGAAGACATTCCGGAAATAACAACTTTTTGTTGTCTGTTTTGGAGGTAGTGCTTGTGCAGACAATCATATCATTTCAGTGAAAATAATCGCCAGCCGCGGCGCACACTTTGGGAACCACTGCCATAAGGGATTATACTGGCCATGAGTTCAGAACCCAGAGCCTCGCTAATCTGCAAAATGCCATCCAGGGTGTACTGCTTGGAAATGCGGTTGACAATTTGGGTGTTTTGAGCAAGAATCACCCCATACACCCCACGAAACCATCTAGTTATGAACGCTTTGTAACTAGGTGTATAGAATATAAATCTTTCAATTCGGTGAAGCGTGTTATTTTCCTATGTGACGTTACGGTTTCACGATTCTATGATTAGCTAATCCATGAAAACTGTGCTTAAATTTTTATTAACACAGTTGAAGTAGATATACAACCACAAAAATGTCTTCAGGAAGGGGTACCATAAGCCAACACAGCAATCATACTCTCCCCTTCCACCCTGCTAATCCCGCATCCTCCCCTCATGCATTATAGACACCATGGATAACATGTTAGGGAACTGCCGACGTGTGGGCGTGCGGGGGATTGCATTAATGGAAACCGCAAATTTATATATTATTCAAACCGTGACAAAGACCCTCTCTTCTCTCTGCACTTTAGTATATATAAGGATGTATACATGTGTTTGCAGGAAGCATTGTGAGTTTGTTTCTTTGCGGCCAACTTTAATGGCTGTTTCCTGTACTGGCGGTCGCTCAGAAAGCTCTTCTTTTCAAGGGTTAGTAGCTGCAAGGGTTGTCTGTTGCTCCCTCTCCGCAAGAGACCAGCACTTGTTTGCTGTTGGAGTTGAGGAATATCATTTCCTTAAATAAAGTATTGAATTAGAGCGTTGTCCTCTGAGTAGGGTCTTGAAGTAAGTCTAAGTTAAGCGCTATCATCGACGCAATACGCATGCGCAAACTGGATGAGTCCAGTGGCAGAATAGGTGTGTCAGCTACAAGTGGAACGCAGATGGGTAATCAGGCTCTTCGTTAGTCGCGTCAATGGACGCAAGTGCGCATGAGCAAACTTGGAGTGTCCAGTGCCGAAGTAGGTGTGATGATGCGCAAGTAGGTTCTTCTTTAGTCGCGTCCATCGACGCAAGTGCCCATGCGCGAACTGGACTGGTCCAGTGGTAAATTAGGAGAGACAGTTGCAGGTGGAACACAGACAGCGTAGAAGTCTTCGTGAAAATTGTCTTTGGTCCTCGTCGAAAAGTTTTGTCACAAGTTGTCACAACAAAATAAGAACCGAACACATACAAGCAAAATACTTATCTGAAACTCAAAAGCAATTTTTCGTGCTCGTTTTCTATCTACTTCCCCCCTTTCGCGTTTAGATTCCTGCAATCTAGCTAGGCGTGTCTTTTGCGGTCGAACAATAGAGTGGTTGTTGATTACGTTCTAAATGTTTGATGCTATTAAACCTGTGAAATCATACGATTTTCTTGTACGTGTATGTACTGTTCCTTTCAGTATCACCTTAATGCTTGTTACACATTATTAAACTCTTTAATTGCTTTTGTTAAACGTGCCAGCAGCATTTCATCAGATTTAGAGAAAGTATACCCCGTCTTATCTATTTCTGAAGCAGGCGAACGAAAACAAGTGTCTGCGCAAGTAGTGACGCGAGACGGACCCACCAATGAACACGTGAGAGGGAACTTGATTGCATGTAGGGGGAGCGACTGGAGTTACCAGCCTTCTCAGCAGCGTGTACTGCTTCGCTCTGCCCACTCACTTTCCTCCCCTTCTCTGAGGCTATGCACGGTCTTGCTCCATTGAACTGACTCGCAGCCTCCCTACCGAAAGTTCCTTGTTTGAATCCCAATCTGGGTATGAGTGTTTCTCTTTATCAGTTTTTCTAATCATCATTCATCTTCATCCTCGCGACGAACCTAAGGAGGCAGAAAAGTAATGTGAAATTAGAAAAATGAAAGTACAATCACAGGCAATAAAAATGCTACACCTTTATCACATATCTCAATGACGTTAGCATTATGTGTATCGTATAACTGTGTAGCGATAAACGATCTTCAGTATCAAATCATGAATGAAGAAATTTAACCAATCGCCGTAGAGTTAGGCAGCACACATAACGCTAACGCAATGCATAGATGCGAGTATTTCAGGATAAATGTCTAATTTTTCTTACGAGCCCAAATAGAAATCTTAGCATATGGTATTTTCTTCTAGCTGGTACAGTCACGGACACTTCTGGATAGTAACGTCTCTATTAGAAACCAATGGAGTTGTTACAACACTGAAGTGTTCGTGACCGTACAAAGTGTATTAAATGGAGAAACTTACACGTTGAAACATGTCTTCTTGATAGTGCTCGGATCGGGGATCGACTGAATGAAATTGATACAATTCTGAGACCCTCTCTCAGGAGTAAAAAAAATGAATGTTGTTTTGCATGCCATATTTTCTCCCCTTCACTAATCGTGGCGATGAATGAATACTTACTCGTGACCAAACGAACAGACCAGAATAACTCCACCATTCTTGTAATTCGGGAATAATCTTGCTTATAACAACAGAAAGGAACGTGTCTTTTCTCTAGATTTAGAATCAGTAACGTGATTCTTGCCTTTGATGATAATTTCAGGCAGTAGACCTAATCTCTGTATTGTTTCACATTACTCTGTTTACGAAAATGATCATGTGGCGTTTTCCTTCTTCTATCCTTTCAACTATAGCCAATATTTGAGTTAGCATTATACCAAAACCACAGCAACATCTGTCTCGCATCCAGTTTACAGATAAACCATATCCGGGAGAATAGTGTAATTATGCATCTAATTTTCTTCCTTGTCCAAAATTCCTGATTGCCTAATGAATGCATATGAGATGGAATCAGTTACTATATACCTAACTTTTGCATGTGTCTGCCAAATAATTCAGCTCTTTCCATATAAACCATGCACGAGATTTGCTTTTGAAGGTTGTTATGTAAACAAACACGTACAACATAAATCTCAGTGGATCTGATATGCAATTAGGAACTACGCAGTAATAATTTATGAATATATATTCTATCTTGAGGGCTATGAAAACATAATGACTGCAATATTAATCACGCTTCCTTTGTTGTTCTTCATCGTCTCCTATTTTACCGTTAAGGTAACCTCAAATATAATCTTTAAAAAATATGCTCAACCTGGGTCAACTCCAAAAAACACACAAATGTTCGGTATAGCTATACAAGATTATCGCAATGATAGGCTCATATGTGCATGCTTGTACAAATCCATAGGAACAAAGTAAGTGAAAATATATGGAGGGTAATTTATCGCACCGGATTGGTATCGTTTCTGTGATATGCCGTGCCAACCTCCGTAATGAGGCGATATACTACGACGCCAGGGGTTCCGTGTTTGAATCCCGGCCTGGGCATGGAGATTATTATGCTAGCAGAGGCTAGCAAAGGCTTTTAAAATTCAAGAAACCGGGAAGGAGAAAAAACACTCTAAATTGATAAATCTGCAGGAAAAAATAAGAAAAATAACCTAAAAGCAAAAAAAAAAAAAAAAAAGTCAGGAAATGCAGGATAAAACAATGTTTTCTGGTTATAACTTAAGGGAAATTGACCAATATGAGGTTTAGTATTGTGTTCAAGACCCAGAAAAAATACGATTTTTCATCAACTTCCGACCCCTAATTATAACTCATCCTCATCTTCGCGATTAGTCAACAGTGACAGAAAAGCGAAGTAAAATAAACCAAATCAATCAGTCAAAAAGACTGAAACGTTGTGTCGCCCCTGTCAACACATGCCTTTTAAGCACTAAACTATTCAGTCTATGTTATAAAAATCTATGTTGTTAAGAATTAGTGTTGAATCTTTTCTCTAAAGATTGTTAGATTTCTTGCCATAAAAATGTTATTGTTGATGTTACAATAGGTAATGAATTGTTTATAATTTAAATATAAAAAAATGCTGAAACTATGGAAATATAAAACCACTATGTAGTAACCATGGTGAATTGTAAACAAAATTATGATATAAAAGAGCTAGACTTTTGTAAGCCTACGGGACATTCGCCTGGTCGCCGAAAGGCTGATGGTTCAGGGGACGTTGGGTAATATCTTGCTTCAATCTTCGGATTGGCTGGTGTACTTGTACTCCATTTGGCAGATATTCCACAATCCCAACTCTGAATAAGGCGTTCTCCTGCATCATTAAAAAGACCAGGGTTTTAAACTTTGGTACAACTAATAGGTTTAGGCCTACAAGTTGTATCGGGTGAATTGTCTGTTTCAAAAGTGTTTGTATATCATCGGAAGTTTAAATAAATCTTCGAGTAAAAGATCTTAATGATCTTCC
Organism: Lepisma saccharinum; assembly: GCF_977018435.1. Taxonomy (NCBI): domain Eukaryota; kingdom Metazoa; phylum Arthropoda; class Insecta; order Zygentoma; family Lepismatidae; genus Lepisma; species Lepisma saccharinum. The sequence goes on from NC_139253.1 coordinate 39,752,551, forward strand.
TTTTCAAACCTACATAGGTGATAATTAAAAATAAATCCTGCAGCACAGACCTCGCAAGGGCTCGGTCCTACTAACCCTTAGAAGCCTTTGAGAAGTCCGATAAAAGAGTTGTAACCGACTAAAGCCCTAAAGGCAGAAGGTGCGTGTCAACCTCGTAGGCTCTATATCCAGCCTCGATATTTTTGATTGATTTGCTTTATTTAACTTCGCTTTTTTGTGCCACTTTCGGCTAATTTGCGAAGATGGGGATGATTGATGATATGATGAAAGTAAAGAATGGAAATTCACAAACATCCAGGCCAGGATTCGAACTCGGGACACTTGGCGTCGTTGCGCGAGGTGCTAATCACCATCGACATGAAAGCAAAATCATAAATATAGTTCTTCTGAAGTGGAGAGACAACCTGCTATTTCGAAAGTAGTGTTAGAACAGATAGAGATATAATATGTAATTATAATTCCATGATAAATTCTATACCCTAAGTCCAGGTTATAAGAAGCCAAACGATTTGTACGTGCTGTTGCTAATGTAGGTTACCAAAGCGTTAATGCTATGTTTTGAGGTAAGATTAAGCAAAGGGCTGTTCAAGATTTAGTGCGTCTCGTTTACTTGAGTCACTTCTAAAAAGTACAGGTATTTGTCACAGTTACGACTATGACAATTAGATAGAGAGAAGTAGGAACTTTGTAATCTATTAAACCTTGGACTCTTTATCTATCGCCGTAAACAGAGCTCCAACCACCGGAATTTCCCCTCTTTTCCCTTATTGACACAATTTCACAGCATATTTCTGAGTTCCAATCACAGTTTTACGATGATCAGCTGTCATGAGTAAACAACTGACCTCTTCCCTGAAAACATTGTAAGGTTGATAACCTTTTTGCTGCATTTTCTGGAGCTGAAGCCGGGAGGTCATTTGGAAATTACCGACCTTCCATTTACGGTCCTTTGCGGTAGAAATCGAATATCGATCCAAAGTATCCGGAGGCAATTAACCGTTATTAGTCCCTATCGATTTTTGTCGAGCCTCGCGGAGATATTCCGGAGATGTTTGTCCGGGAATAAAACTTATAGCTTGCACTGGATTCCACTATTGTCTCCAAGTACACTGTTTATATGACACGGTTTGTTTGTGGAGATATCACTGATTTTGACGCTTTTAGCTTGTATTGCGGGTATTATTGTGTCCCTGCTTTCGCCTTTTGTTAATGCTTCAACTGCCACGGGGTCTTCGGTAGCCACGGAGATAATCAAATTATCGTATTTCTGAAATGGGGAGGGACATTCACCTGGTGATCTTCAGACCTCGGGTTTGAATTGCTGATGTCAACTGCAAGATATATGTCAGATTCAAGGATCTGTGCCAAATACAGAACCAAGTCTAACTAATTTACAGCTACTGACAATACAGAGAATTGTGGCCAGGGGCGGCTTAAGGTCAGAGGGGTCGGGGGGCAAAATGGGAAATCCCCGTTGATTAGCGTCAACAAAACCTTATTTCTGATAATATAAGCTTCGCTATTTCTTCGTTTGTTTGAGTTAATTTTTAAGTCAATTTTATGCACAGAAAAGCTATGAAATTAACACATAACTACAATAAACTTGTTCTTCGACAATTCTTTTGTCATTAGAAGCATACATATGCAACATGATCATGATTTTTACTTGAGGAAGGTGAAGAATAGGACCAGTGTGAAAAGAGTGGGGTGAAGGGTGGAAAGTTGGAGGCGCTAAAAATCCTCCTAGTTTGGGTGAAAATTTTATCTTGAGCCGACCCTGATTACACTCTGTACACAGGTTAAACAATGAAGCGAGCAATTTTCAATGCTAATAAAGCATGAGCTTAAAAACGTAACTGAACTTCAAACTTTTTTGCCTTCCGTGTTTGTGGGCCCACTTTATGTAGCTACCTTCTTGTACTGCGGAAGGGTTTGTAATGTTTAAAAATATTTATATAGCAAATATTCATTAAAACGCATTAGAAAGTATGTTTCCAGGAAAAATTATTTCGCTTAATAATCATAGGGTTCCGATCTTGTAGTTGTTGCGCATATATAGTCGTTTGCAGTGCACTTTAAACTGTAGGTCCAGTCTCGATTAGCCTATATGTGCATAAGTGTACACAAATCAAAGACTCAACTCATTCCATGTAGAAGAGAGAAAAAAATACGATGAACAAGCCACACATTTTTAATTGAAAAATGATCTTAAACCCAAAATATTAGCATACATATTGCAAGTAAACAGTAAAATATAACAGAACATGTCATTATACGAGGTTTTCCTAATTTTCTTTCTCAGAAGACCAACCCAGAAACCATGTAATAATATCTAGGCCGTATCACTATACTTTTTCGTATTTTGAGGTTAGGTGATACATCAGGATTTGCTGAACCGCCAAAAAATGAAGTCAATTGAACTGAATTTAAGTCTGACGAGTCATGACCTACTGTGTGAAGCCTTAGGTTCAAAGACAATATCAAAATCTGCAGCAATACACTTGTACAGTCAACAGCAAAAATAATTGTAGCCAGATTGTTCATCGCTATCTTTATTACTTTTTATTCCACCTACTGTGTTGTTTACATGAATTGAATTCGGTTGCAGGTATTGGCTTCTACTTAATGGCGTTTATAGTTCAATTCCTTAGCACCACGGTGTGGAAAACAGACTGAATGAAATGAATTTCGCATACTTTTTTGCCGTTGGATGCACTTACTGAATGACGAAACTACGATTTCTTGCTTTGCATATGGAATATGGATAAAGGAAGTCAATTTTCATACAGGGGTACCACATCCCTGCCTAGTCTGTGAACTTTTATATTGATCTTCGCTTTGTGGACCCGCACAGAAGTCCTTGACTGTCGCCTTAGTCTTTCCCCTTGCTTGTTGAAGCAATAGAGAGCTTCGCTGCATCCTTGATGCCTAAAACGTTTGGCGGTAAACCCGAGGTAGAATCCGCCTGCATCCGTGCGTTCTTTGGAGACTCGCTCTTTTGTTTCCCTCGGCCCGGAATAAAACAATCAAAGCTACAAAAGATCGGGGGAATAATTGGATCTTTTGATTGAATCCTTTGATTGCCTGTGGTGCTTATATATGTACGCCGTCTACCGAAAAAGGTTTGGATGCCGGAAGAAACTTTGACGTCTTATTTCCGCGTCTTTTGAGCACGTGTCTCTGCTTTTGTTTCCTTTTGCGATTCCTTTTTCCTTCCTTCTTCCTTAATGTTATTTTCCTTTTTTTTTTTTTTACCTTTTCTCGTTTCCTACTTTCCGTCCTCTAATCCTTCCCCCAATTCCGCCGTGTTCCCTTGTTACGAAAATCCAGCTTATTCGTCAAATACATGAATAACATCCCCCAATGCGCGTTTTGGAACGTGTCTACACTCAGAAGCAAACATCATTTGGGAAGAAAAGGTAAATACAAGGGTTAGTCATAAAGTTGCTGTCCACTGTTTTTATGTCCTTAAAAGCATCCTTTCAAGACTTGCAATTTTAATGTTTTTAAATCATGTCAATCCGTGATGTCACTTTTCTATCTTGGCCAAATACACTTTGTCGTCTTATAACTGGATATTGGGTTAGATTCTTGGTGGAGGAACATTGCACAGTGGTTTAGATCAATTTTTAAATTACCGTTCCCATTTCGATTAGCCTATCTGAGGTTATAATGAACTTAAATATTTATCTTTCCCTGGGCGCCTAACAAATACCGCACTGATGAACTATTCGCTTGTAAGGGTTGGCGACTTTTCTGTAAGCACTTCAATGCTTAAAGCATTCTCTTCCACGTAGAGTACGCTCTGGACTGTATGTTACAGAATAGTGAGGCTCTGGTGTTAAAATGTGCTTGTGATTGTTCTCTCATCAGTTTCATCTTCATCTCCGCGATTAGCGAAAAGTGACAGAAAAACGAAATAAAATAAATCAAATCAATCATATTACCTTGTAAGAAATCATGTAATTATATTTCCAGTGGGGCACCTGATTCTAGCCCTGATATGCTTATCACTGTATACTCGCAGAGAACTAAATGCATAAATTCGATCTGATGCAACCGAAACGCATCTATTGATGCACTAAAGTGTGTTCTTTGGCCTTTGCCAAGAATCACATTTACTGATTGATGTATTTTGTTTGTAAATGTAAAGCCAAAGTGCATCATTATGATTGAAGTCAGCATTTCATTTTATGTCGAACTGTTCTTCAATGCATCAATTTATGCGTTTTTGATACACTTTCCTGCATCTTTCTCAATGATGCATTTGATTTGAGCTACAGACTGAATGCATTTTTGGTTTCAGCTGATGGATTTACTTTTCTGTGCGTAGGTCACCAGATTCAAGTCCTGAGACTTATCACTGTATACTCCTCACACATCTCACGCACGTTCATGGTACAGTGTTTAACACATATGTAGGAAGATATTGTAAATGTGATAAAAAAAATAGGGTACATATTTATATACTCCAATTCGAGGAGTTGGTGTACTATTACGAAATATGTCTTCAGAGAACTATGCAACCGAGGGAAAACACAGGATAATATTAAAACCACTCACCTTTTCCGCATTCACGATACCGACGATGCTAAATTCCGAAACTGCGTGCAGAAAGCTTGACATATCTCGATAAATATGATTCACATTTCTTCGATCCTGACATTCAGGAACGATTAAGGCTTAAACCATGAATGTATGTTGCACCTTCGCTGACAATCTTTCCAATTTATTACGCTACCTATTGATTTCGAAAAAAATTCCTTGTCTCTGCATGCGAAAATACTGTCCTGACGTCATTAACAATGTTGCCTGTCAAGCTCTTGCATGCAACACTCGTAAAGAAATCTGGGAATGTTTCTGAACAGCTCGAGATTTAAGTAGCACTGTTGTGGTTAATGGAACATAGTCAGATTACTGAGTTTTAATGCCTCTTCTCACGAAACAAATTGTTCATGTGACAAATGGATTTGGGTTACCGATCGCATTAAAATCCTCTCCCAATTCACGTTCTAATATTTAATATCAATTTAACGTTATTTACTCTTTCATTTTTAAAATACATTTTAGAGAAAATTTGATTTTTTTAAGCTGCTAATCTGGAATTTTGAAATTGTTCTCCTTTGTTTTCTGTCATGTTGTGACCTAGTAACGGGCGCGTCTATTGAACACAGTTGAAAATATAGGCAGTGTACTAGAAATACAAGATTCAGTTTCTAATTCTAAACGTTTAATTTTCAAAAAAACATATATATCTGTTGCACAGCGCCAAACGATATAGAATCAATAGATCTTATTTTCAATTCCACGTAGTTAACAGTTCAGTGGTTCAGATTTAACCCAAACAACTGTAATATTATATTGATTCGCTAACGTACAATTTGCAATAGCAAGCAAGCTAGGTTCATTCCTGATGAACTCATCTGTGTATAAATCTATATATTTTGTAGCACTTATGCTAAAGTATTACAATTTGTAATAACTTAAATGTTCCTACGAGCATCAGGTTGCTTAAAACTCAACTATTGATTGAATATTTGGAAAATTTCATTAAAATACATATATGTTAACTTACTGCTGGACTTTCGTGAAGGAAACCAGTGACAGGAAAGAGGAAAATAAGAACGAATGTTACATTGAAGATTCGATATAGATGTCATAATAGAATCCACGTAATTCGCGGGACAAACATTAGAAACAGCATTTTATGTATATGTGTATTATATGTATTTGAAGTCTGTTCATAGTCAAGTTTGTTCATTAATGAAATCTGTCATTGGATTATTGTAACATTAAGCGTTAACCACCACAAATTCACCTAAGGGTATTAGTGTGTGTAGAGGTATATTTTGTGTTTTTAGGCGATTCACAGCTCGCGCCTTCAAGATACACACCCATAGATTTTAAAACCTTGTCCCTAGGTTCAAAACATACAGATCTGAAGTTCTGTGGATATAGCTAATGGCAATAGACATGTATTTATTCGAATCATTACATAATGCCCATTTCCCTTTTGATATATGCAGGTTTATTCATATCTTATTTACAGAAGTTAAGACTTGGCCGTTATTTACAAAAAAAATCCATTTCAGTGTGCCCTGTCCCCCCTTCCCGAAGAGATTGTGTAGACTCATGTAGCCACTGACTTCACGAGTAAAAAAAAAATAACCCTTCAGTAGCAAAAAAGGTGGCTGAAGGTATGCGTACGTGTGTACCCGGTTTCCTACATGAAATGTACTATTGAAATAATGTTAAAAGAGCAAGTGTGTGTATTGAAAGAAAGAAAGTTACAGTCCCGTCGTTTCACATAGCAAAAGAAAAGCTCTCCCAGCCGCTCCTCTCAGAAAAAAAGACACCTCTTACATTGCTGTACTCCGCCAAACATCTGAGAGCCACTGCCCCTTTCCCTTCCTCTTTATAGGCCCCGCTAATGACATAACCCCTTACTGGATTTTCCGCCGTTGGCTGTCCAGCGATACACCTTCCTACCCCAACGGCCAAGAATTCAAACGTACAGGAATACATAAACATACACAAAAGTTGCACACTAACATTACCAAAACACATGAAACCGACCGACCCAATTAAATTAATTAATAAACATAAAATAAAAAGGATCAAGTAATGATCGCATCATTACATGTGTGAAAGGTAGTATATATTTTTTAAAATACGTATATACGTATATGAAATTAATTATCTCTAATTTTGTGCGGCAACTCTTCATACTAAAGCATAAGTATCCATTTTCTAAAAATAAAATATTCATGCAACAACTGGAAATGAATGACTAATATTTTGCATTCGAACATATTCAGATTATGTTTATATTTTCTTTACAGCTCCTGAGAAAAGCCTTGAGTTGACCCAGAACAAAGTTAAGGAGAATTACGTCAATATCACGTGTTCTGCAAGAGGTGCATATCCAGAACCGAAAATGGTTCTCACCAAGAATCCTACCAACAAGGCTAAGTAAGTACAACTTTCAGTTTTGTTCTTAATTTGTTACTCATAGATTTACGAAGAAATAAAAAATACAAGACTCGAACAGTGGTCTCTGGCACACCGTCCCATTGCTCTACCAACTGAGCCACCGAGCAATTCAGGAGGATAGGTTTACCGCTTTTATATTTACAAGAAGAACTGTTTTCCCTCAGTTCATATACTTCCATGGAATCAGTCAACTTGCTTGTATAACGAGTAGCCTATTCTAGGCGAATAAGTTCTTTTTATTTAATGCAATAATAATGAATGAATAGAAGCAACTGTAGAACAATGAATATGAGTAAGAGAAAATGAATGATTGATTGCATAATTTATATTTAGTTTAATGTCTTCCTATAGTCGTTGCTAGTACAATATTACTACTATTAATAAACCCTAATTATAATAATAATAACCATAATAATAAACATATATTATTATACAGGCTGAGCCTAAAGGATACAGACAGTTTCAAAGTATTACAGAAACAAGAGCTTTAATAACATGGCTATGATACTTACATGGTTGGAATAGTATGTTCTGAAGTTTATATGGCTAAGTATGTGCGACCCTTTTGAAACACGGCAGATATCAATGCGATAGTCCAATTGTACCCAAACACCTGTCAGCATGTCGACCATATTGCTCGACTGAGGTCAAGGGCACTGACGAATTAATAAGCCAAAATTTTGATGTTGATGTCAAGAAAACAAACGAAAATGGAGATCGTAAACCTTAAGACTTTCTCTGTAAAACAATACTAAATGATTCCTTAAAAAAAACAGTTTTTTATTTATATTTAAGCTCACCGTGCATTACCTGCTCGAATAAAAACGTGAATTTACTTGTATTCCCCAAAAGCAAAGAAAGTTTATGGTGCAGTCATAATGTCATAATGCAATTGAAGAAAAATCAAGAACGAAAAAGCAACCAATGTTTAATTATATCCAACCAAACTTCCACTTTCGGTTTGTCCTCGATGTTAATTAAAATCTGCCAATGAAGGGAAAGCAATTTTGTTGCTGGTGTTTCATCTGTACAAATAAATGACGCTGTAAAGAGCTTCAAATTATTACTACGAATTGATGACATTCACTTTAATCTCGAGGTTTGTGTTTTCTCAATGTTCATAAAGAAACAGAGAACAGTTCACAGTATTCGCGGCTGTATTAGTCCATCAAAGGAATATAATTGTCTTGGCGTCCCTTGGCGACAGTCTCTTGTTTAACTTTGAACACAAACGGGAAGAGTTAATATAGAGGTTAATAATAAACGTGTCTCAACAGACCGGCTATTTTTAAAACCAAAGGCGATTGAATAAACACCGTCAGCAAGTTTTAATTATTGTTTTAAGTCTTTGCAGTTCAAATATTCGAAGAACTTCTCTTCGCTTTTTATTTTCATTGTAGCTCGAATGTTCCTAGCCCGACCCTGTGGCCGAGTGGTTAGCACATCGCGCTGCGACGCCAAGGGTCCCGGCTTCGAATCCCGGTCGGGCTTGGTTGTTTGTGAATATCCATTCATCAATTTCATCATTTCATCACTCATCCCCATCTTCGCAAATTAGCCAAGAGGCACAAAAACGCGAAGTAAAATAAACTAACTAAATCAATCAATCAATCGAATGTTCCTAGAGTCGTAAGAGATTTACCAAAGTGGTCGAGAAAGGTATTTACCCAGTTTTTGGTGGTACGATCTGGTGATTAAACACAGCATTTCGGCGAGTAAATGTTTATATATTGTTTCACAATTTGCCCCGGGAATCTCTGGAGCAAGAGAACGAAAACTGCGCAAGTAGGACTCGGGAAGGCTCGGCCAATGAGCGCGTGAGGGAAGGTTTTAGTGTATGGAAGTGAAAACACGGATGCAGTTATCAGACGTTTCCAGCTGCACTCACTGCTTTTCTTCAGCCATTCGCTTTCTCCCCTTCTATGTCATTATGGGCGACCTTGCTCCACAGATTCTCGAGGCAGAGTGTAGATTAGGAACATACTCCAATAGAAATCGAAGTATGAATGCCTGTTGCTACTGTTGGCGTGCAATAAAAATTGAGAGAGATAAGGATGAATTCAAAGGAAGAAACAAGAATTGAGAGAAAATAAATTTAGATTCAGATAGAAAGATGAGAAAGAGAGAGAAAGGGGAATAATTCAATGGAAGGAACAAAGATTGAGAGAGAGAGAAAAATAGGTACAGATAGAAGGTTGGAAAATAAGGAGAGAGGTGGAGGAAGAAAGGACATTGACAATCCGGAAGACAATTTTAGCGAAAAAGAGAGAGAGAGAGAGAAAGTTAAAACAAGAGGGGGAAGAAAGAACGTATCTTGTAAAAACTATTTATGACGTTATCACATTTTAATTACTTTGCAAAACTTCTGCTCTTCTATCAGTTAATCGTGACCATGGACTGACTCAATACATTCTAGAATAAGCCTGCAGAAACATTCATCTCGTGCCGAGCTTCGACCAATCAATCCGTGGTTTGCAGCCCTATACGAAACCAGGAAACCAGCATGGAAGCTAATTCTTTAATCAAAATGAGAGGAAGGGGGAAAAGAATCGTGGTAGCTTGTAAAAAAAAAGGCCGTTTGTTAGTAGAGCAAGTGAATTGAAATCATCCCCAATTCATTGAAATTGGCGCTTGGCTACCCCCGTTGTTGGCTCACGGATCAAACCTTTTGGAAGAAGTTCAAATCGCATGATCTGGGTTAATACGTCAAGCTGGTACTGCTGCGTCGGCGTGATCACACTGCGTCACAAAACATTTGAAATTGAAAAGTTTGGGGAAAGGCAATTTTGTATTAATCGCTTAATTTGTGTGAAGTTAACAGCCTAGGTTGCAAGTGAGACGTGGAAATTTTGCTGTTATAGTATGTGCCTTATCAAACTTGCCCGAATAACGTAATACCACTATGGCGTTTGGTGGAAGAGAAAGCTTCAGAGCTATAGAGAAAATGAGAGAGAGAGAGAGATAGAGAGAGAGAGAGAGAGAGACAGAGGGAGAATCCAAAAATAATAGAGGATATGCGCATAGGACAATTGCTGTCGGTTACGACTTCTCCACGAAACCTCCAACAGATTACAACAATGAAATTAGACACTTAATCCAAGCTTCTCCTTAGTGACGGAGCGGTTATCATCGCTCTACGTCGGTAGTGGATTCGGGTTCGAATTCTGCCATCTGGGTATTCTTTGTAAGTGTCCGTCAATTTCACCGTATCATCACTCATCTTCATCTTCCTTATTAGCCAAAAGTGGCAGAGAAGTGAATTAAAATGAAACAAATCAATCAACAAATTCAAGTATTTTGCGATTTTTTCTCTTCTCTCGAAACATGCATATATTTTCTTTTCCGTACACACCACGTTTTTGAATTAATACGAAAAAAACTGAATATTATGCTAGTTTCCTTATGCCTAAGATACTTATAATTTGCACCTGCATTCAAATTGTACAATCGCATTTCTTGAAAACCACCCTTTCCACAAACAGGATGGGATGGGTGCTAGGAAGTGCTGTGTACACGGTGTGAGTAGATTTCACACAACTCGTGAAGTGTGTTTTAGTGTAATTACATGTCTGGAGTGCGTAACGAACCTTAAAGTTCGTGGGATCTTATGAATACCTAAACTGTTAACCAATTAATCAATGGGTGATGTAAATAACTCATCATTCATCCTCTGATGAGAGCACTCGTCATTGGCATGACGAGTTAACGCTTGGCAATGCGAAAGGTACAAAATCACACTAAGGAACTAAACTACAGAAAAGACAATGGTCACTCGTTGGGTTTTGTGAACCGTTGAACCTGAATCATGGCTGGGTGTTAGGATAATTACCTGTCTATCTGAAGTATTAAGCTGAATAGAATAAGCGAAGTCTTCTGTAAGCTTCTCCAATTCGTCGACCAAAGCGTCGTTCCACTTCTGACCTACTGCCTTGCTGACCACCTCTTCTCTCTCAACTCAATCCCAAAAGTCAGTCCCCTCTCAGCTTGTCTCACCTCTATATCACTAGGCCATCGAGCTCTTCCTCTATGCCGAATCGTGTTATTAATTGCCACTACGCAAACCGCTGACTCCATAAACAGAAGGAACTACCTGTTTTCCTGAATGCTCAGGAGGTTTGCATAGCGCAACACTGTGCATTATAAACATGCCTCAGAGGCTTGAGACAACTGAGAAAAACAAGTGAATGTCCTGGTCAACGTGAAGCGTTCAGAGAGACTTAATAAAATAAACATATAATCTTAGGGATTGATACGAGTGGTAAAATACTGTCTCAAGAATCAAGTCTCTGCACACTGACAGGAATATCAATTCCGTTGCACGTGTAATATTTACATATCAAGTAACCTACATGGTAATACTGAAAATGCCCCTCTACTGTCCATCAGGCTTCTAATGTGTACCGGTGCACTCACTCCTCCCAATTTCGTCAAAGATAAAAAATGAAAAAATTCAGTAATCCACACAAGAAACCTAGTAGAGGTCCAGAAATTTGCTAAATTTGCAAAAAGTTGGAAGCTCAACTGCCATGATCTGCGAAGAAAAAGGAAGGAGAAATAGTTTAGTGTTTGAAGTATTGCGTCTGGTTCAGTGTGAAAGTCATCGCAAAGAATAAAATAATTTACATTGTTCTACGTTTCCTTATTTCTCATTTCTTCTTGGTCCTTCTACGTTTCCTTTGTCTCTCTTTCCTTATTCGTTCTGTTTCGATGTGTGTCGACATAAGTGGCGTAGGCTGAAATACAATATTAAGAATCTAAATTGAAGGTATAGTTTTGTGCTGCACGTGTCTGTTAAAATAATAAAAAGCAACTCCAAATAAAAAAAAATCAAATAAGTTGGCCATCTTGAAGAAAAAACGGAATTAGCTATGAAGTTTCATTCCATCCTTGTGTTCTTAATTTCAAAACTGATTTTCATCCTATGCTGATGCCATTATGTTGATAAATTTGCAATTATATACCATCACAATGAACATACACATTTTATTCACAATGCTGTACCATGTTATCAAAAAGCTATTTTGGCCGTTACAGCTTCCCCATTGAAAGTGTGTAGTAATATTCAATAAATTTTCAAGTTTGTGTTTTCGTTCATTCGTTTGTTAGATGCAAATTTTTTGTGTATGTTCGCAAATTTTTAACATATTTGATAAATACAAAAAAAGCTTAAAAACCTTGTATTTGATGCAAGTGTTGGTTGGTTTCTATGGTGGTGAATTGTGCCCACATATGTATTTGATTTCTCCACACCTTGTTGATTTTTGCCTCTACAATTCTAACAGCATACACTCCCGGTCGAGTTTAATAACTAGAAAGAATAAACATTAATTACGTGTCCCATGACGAAGAGGATATTGTACTGTAAACAAGGCGGAAGCTTCTTTCCCTCTCTATTTTTTTCCTGCATATTTCTATTTTTCGTCTAGCTTTAAGCGAAATCAACAGATAGGGGAATTGTTCCTCTAATGCACATATGTGACATTGTACAGTTCCGTGTTAAATTTCATGGATATATAGTATATCTTTCTGTATATTACCAAACCTCTGAGAGAGGCGAGATTTAGGATAACGGAGTGGGTGTATCTAAAAATCTGTTATTCTGCCGGATATTCCTTATTTGAAAATGGAAATAATTCCACACTTGCCTCTGTGGGGATTGACACGGATTTTTATGGGCCCCCTAAACCGACTAATTCGCTTTAACTACGCTTGGAGCAAATATTGTACCTAAGTATTCTCATTGTGTGTGTGTACATAGGTTACAATGTTGAGACTTTTTCTGCTATCATGATGTGGTTAGGTAAAGAACGTTTCCTGTTTTGGACTGAAGATTTTCGAAACTACATACAGACACACCTGCTAAAATTATCTCTCTATAAAATATTATATATATATATATATATATATATATATATATATATATATATATATATAATGTGTGTGTGTGTGTGTGTATTATACAGGGTATCATTTTAATGTCGCCCACGGACAACAGGAACGTGTAGACGACATCAAAACAAACAAATTTTCTCAGTAACTTTTTTCTCGTTGGTACATCGTTTCGGCGCTACAGTCTTTCAAAAAAGCCCGTTTTGCCGTCTGAATGCTGGCAACCCAACACATTTGATTGCATTTGTGATGTCATTTCCCGTCGTGGAGCGGTGCATGAAAGGGTTGCAAGGAACACATATATTCTGTGAAAAATGACAACTATCCACGTTATATACCGTACAACAAAGCGAGAAAACGCGTTCAATAACTTCCAACGGGAAGTGAACCAACGATGCGAAAAATGGTCCAAGAACAAGGTATTAAAAAGGAGTGCTAATACTGGATTTTATCTGTTAGCCTTCATGTCAAATATTTAAAAATCTCGTTGCCAAGTTGACATCTACAATCTAGTCTATCCATTACGGCTTTCTGATACTGGTTGTCTGTGACACAATGAACAAGTTGTCAAAATAAAAACGAAAGAACTCAAAATTCGAAAGGTAAGTAACACATAATACAAATCTATATTCACTTCATTATGCGGCAAAGGACAAACATGATTGAAAATAGAGGGATATAAGTAAATCAAGTTATCCGACGACTGTGTTTACCTGCGCATCGGATACACATATAATAGTTTGCAACTGTGATCATGGTAGTATATTCTCTGCTGATTCATAATCAGGTTGTTACTGTGGTTGTACTTGTTTTATCCATAATGTAACAACATGAACCTCGGATACTTTTGTTATCAGCACCGCAATACCTCAACGCATGTATCAGGACAAATGGATATACAAACCTTGCAACAAGATTTGCAAATATTTAGCATATAGCTGTGTGTAAACAGCTAGATGTAAGCTGTAAATCCAATATTTTTTTTTTCATGATTATATTTGACATGTAGGCTAAGGGACAAAATCCGAAATTACAACCTCCTTTCGAATATATGTTTTTATTTTTTTAATCATTTTTCGTATGGTTGGTTCACTTTCTCCTTCCACTGGGATTACTGCTGGACTTCTGTCCCTAGATGTTCGGTCTACTCGAAGCGTTCCTATCCCCGTTTTACAGCTCATAATGTGGTTCGTAGTTTGCTAGTTTTCACAAAATTTGCGTGTTCCTTGCAACATTGCAGTGTACTGTTTCGCCACATTAAATGACGACACAGATGCGATCAAATGCTGTGTTGAGTTGGCAGCATTCAGGCGGCAATTGGAATTATGTGCCTTCGGAATCCAGTAGTCAAGGGTGTCTGTGTGTGTGTATGTGTGTGTGTGTGTTTGTGTGTGTGTGAGGGAGAGAGAGAGAGAGAGAAAGAAAGAGAAGAGGGATAAATAGATAGATAGAAGTTCTTAATAACTGTACTGTAGAAATGTGTACTACGTCCCAGGAGTTTGTTGAGCAATGCCACGCATAACGATAGAGAAGGAGAGAAAGCTAGTGGGCGGAGCGATGCAGTACATGCTCATGAAAACAGCTGGTATCTGCAGTCAGTTTCAACACAATCCCGTTCCCTAGCACGTGTTCATTTGTCGAACTCTCTCGAGTCACTACTTGCGCAGAGACTTGCTTTCGTTCGTTTGCTCCAGAGATTACCGAAGTAGAGTATAAATAACGATGCAAGTTGCCTCAGTGATGAGGCAAACTGAATTTTCGTTTCAGTTACTTGTTCCTTTTACATATTTGCATAATTCATCACGTTACAAATGTAGATTGTCTCATATTTTTACTTCATCAGTACTGCACAATAAACATATTAAATAATTATAATCCTGGTCAAAGCAATGCATTTTCTGGTTTCTCTGTGTTGAGCAGTACGAAAAAAAAAGTTTGCCTAATTAACAAATGCCAACGAGTACGCTGACAAGGAAATTTCAATTTAAACATTCTTCCCTCTGATTTATCCACCCTCTCCATCATTGGATTGGAACAAGTGCATAATTGATTGTCCCGTCAGTTCTGCTCTGAGAGACTGATTTTGGTTTAATTCATTTGGCGACCACTTCACACTGTAGGGTCGCTTTCCACATCCAAAAGCGCATTTGGGATAGTATTTTCTGCAATCTCAAATTTCACTGCTTCTCAGTTCGGTATTGCCTTAATAACACCTTATGTAAAAGTATAGTATGATACATAAGTAGGGGCAAATAGAGAGTACTGGGCCCTCAATTGGGGCTCGAATCATCATGTGGGGCTCGATCGCCTTAATGGATTTCTCTCGTAAGGCGCAGTGTTGCCAACTCCTTACCCGAAAAAATCACCAAGGTTGTGGCGCTCGTCGTAGCTTTTTATGATGTACATTTTGAGAGCAGAGTTGGCAAGACTGTGGGTTTTTACTGTAGCCTTTTATGAGGGGGGGGGTTTATTGCCCTCTGTTTACATCTGGCAACACTACCGTAGATTTTTTGACAGTGTTGTTAACCTACTGGGTTTTTCACTGTAAATTTTCATCAAAGGGTCTGAGGGGTCCATGTATTTTTTATGTCTGGCAATACTGTTGGGGGCCTAGGAATAATTGTACAACAATTTGTACCTAATTGTACAACAACTTGTACCTAATTGTACAACATATACACAGACATAAAAGAGAGAGCCTTCCCGTAACTTACTTCATGTACAATTTATATGTTTTTACAACTGTGAAAAGAAAGCATATGTGTTCTGTATGCATACATTTATTCTTATTTTTCGAAGTTGAATGAAAGCACATGTTTTTACGCTCTCGTAATACTGACCTTGCTCCACTGATTTTAAATTGCTTCCATCCGCTTTTTTTTCTGTGTTATTTCCGTATGCACGCAACATTCGCTTTCAATAGACAGAAGGAGTGTTAGTATAGCAGGCTCCGAGTTTACAATTTATTAAATTAAACAATAATTTATGTAAGAATATACTTTTACTTACCGAACACAAAATAATAAAAAGCACATGTGAATATTTGCGTGTGTTCATGTTATATGACGACTGAGTAAAAAAATAATGTTGACTCCCCGAAAGATAAAAGTTCCTGGTTCGACATCAGATGCATGCAAATTTTATGTTTTGCTCTCCAAAATCTTGATTTTTATGTTTGTGCTATTTGTCATACAGCAGAGGAGAAGAGGGGAGAGGGGAGGGGAGGGGGTACTATTAGCGCCATCTATTAGCAAACAATAGAAATAAAAAAGTAGGGTCAAACCTTTTCAACACCCAAACATTTTAAACGTCCTCGTTTAGTAATACGATCAGCAGAAGATGTTTGAAAGAGTACTCTTAGTCGAGAAAGCTAATTGCTAGGGCCCATATATTGCTAAAATGTTCCTTGATTTGCATATTTCTCATACCGCCATATGTTGTTCTAGTTGACTTCTTCCAAAAAAATGCTAATTAGCGAGAGTTAATTAAGCGAGGCAAGTAAAAGAAGCAAAATAGAACAGCATATGTGCCGGCGTGAGAATATGTAAAAATTCGACTCGATTCGAATTAAAGTTGGGGGATATTTTGCATTTTTTTCCTATAATGTACAAAATATTTACCGTACATATTTTTTTCTATTTACAACAGTATAAAATAAGAGGAATGTGTGACAATATCCATATTAATTAGGAAGGTATGTTGTATGCTAGGTTAGCTAATTGTGTCTTCTACAGCTTCACTGTATAGAGGAAAGATGGAAAAAGAGAGCTCTACGGAAACTGACGCTCTTAACAATATTGTACGTTCGTGAAAAATTATATATATAAATAAGGCATAAGCGTATTATCTGCTTTCATGTCAGATTTTCCCAACCTGCGAGCTGTAGTGTTTAGGTGACAAGCGACCCGCTCAAATATGATACTGTTGACAATATTGAACGCCCCGTGAAAATTATATATAAATAAGGCATAAGCGTATTATCTGCTTTCATGTCAGATTTTCCCAACCTGCGAGCTGTAGTGTTTAGGTGACAAGCGACCTGCTCAAATATAATACTGTTGACAATATTGAACGCTTCGTGAAAATTATATATAAATAAGGCATAAGCGTATTATCTGCTTTCATGTCAGATTTTGCCAACCTGCGAGCTGTAGTGTTTAGGTGACAAGCGACCCGCTCAAATATGATACTGTTGACAATATTGAACGCCCCGTGAAAATTATATATAAATAAGGCATAAGCGTATTATCTGCTTTCATGTCAGATTTTCCCAACCTGTGAGCTGTAGTGTTTCGGTGACAAGCGACCCGCTCAAATATAATACTGTTGACAATATTGAACGCCCCGTGAAAATTATATATAAATAAGGCATAAGCGTATTATCTGCTTTCATGTCAGATTTTCCCAACCTGCGAGCTGTAGTGTTTAGGTGACAAGCGACCCGCTCAAATATGATACTGTTGACAATATTGAACGCCCCGTGAAAATTATATATAAATAAGGCATAAGCGTATTATCTGCTTTCATGTCAGATTTTACCGACCTGTGTTTAGGTGAGACAAGCGACCTGCACAAATATGATACTGTTGACAATATTGTACGCCCGTGAAAATTACATATAAATAAGACTTAAGCGTATTATCCGCTTTCATGTCAGATTTTACCGACCTGTGTTTACGTGACAAGCGACCTGCTCAAATATGATACTGTTGACAATACTGTACGTCCGTGAAAATTACATAATAAATAAGACTTAAGCGTATTATCTGCTTTCATGTCAGATTTTACCAACCTGTGTTTACGTGACAAGCGACCTGCTCAAATATGATACTGTTGACAATATTGTACGCCCGTGAAAATTATATATAAATAAGACTTAAGCGTATTATCCGCTTTCATGTCAGATTTTACTAACCTGTGAGCTGTAGTGTTTAGGTGACAAGCGACCTGCTCAAATATGATACTGTTGACAATATTGTACGCCGCCGTGAAAATTACATATAAATAAGACTTAAGCGTATTATCTGCTTTCATGTCAGATTTTACCGACCTGTGAGCTGTAGTGTTTAGGTGACAAGCGACCTGCTCAAATATGATACTGTTGATAATATTGTACGCCCGTGAAAATTACATATAAATAAGACATAAGCGTATTATCTGCTTTCATGTCAGATTTTACCGACCTGTGTTTACGTGACAAGCGACCTGCTCAAATATGATACTGTTGACAATATTGTACGTCCGTGAAAATTACATATAAATAAGACTTAAGCGTATTATCTGCTTTCATGTCAGATTTTACCAACCTGTGTTTACGTGACAAGCGACCTGCTCAAATATGATACTGTTGACAATATTGTACGCCCGTGAAAATTATATATAAATAAGACTTAAGCGTATTATCTGCTTTCATGTCAGATTTTACTAACCTGTAAACTGTAGTGTTTAGGTGACAAGCGACCTGCTCAAATATGATACTGTTGACAATATTGTACGTCCGTGAAAATTATATATAAATAAGACATAAGCGTATTATCTGCTTTCATGTCAGATTTTACCAACCTGTAAACTGTAGTGTTTAGGTGACAAGCGACCTGCTCAAATATGATACTGTTGACAATATTGTATGCCCTGTGAAAATTACATATAAATAAGACTTAAGCGTATTATCTGCTTTCATGTCAGATTTTACCAACCTGTGTTTACGTGACAAGCGACCTGCTCAAATATGATACTGTTGACAATATTGTACGTCCGTGAAAATTATATATAAATAAGTCAGATTTTGTCAACCTGTGAGCTGTAGTGTTTAGGTGACAAGCGACCTGCTCAAATATGATACTGTTGACAATATTGTACACCCGTGAAAATTACATATAAATAAGACTTAAGCGTATTATCTGCTTTCATGTCAGATTTTACCAACCTGTAAACTGTAGTGTTTAGGTGACAAGCGACCTGCTCAAATATGATACTGTTGACAATATTGTACGCCGCCGTGAAAATTACGTATAAATAAGACTTAAGCGTATTATCTGCTTTCATGTCAGATTTTACCAACCTGTGAGCTGTAGTGTTTAGGTGACAAGCGACCTGCTCAAATATGATACTGTTGACAATATTGTACGTATATTGTATTGTATAGGAGACTAGAAGCATATAATTTGGCGAAAAAAAACAAAAAAAAACCCAAGTAAGGTCATAGAGAATAGTTAAAAAAAAAGTGAACAATTATATTTTGCATTGCACAGCATTGGATATTAAATAACATACCCCCAAAAAATCTCTGCATTATGCGTTCTGTAAAAAATTGCCCTACGTGCCAAACTGCTGTGTCAAGTAAACATTTTTTAAAGGCACTGTCGTACTTGTGTGCCGGGGAAAGCGAATATGTGCGACCAAACTGTACTCTAAGTGTGGAAAAAATATTTCTATTGCCAACTTCAAGTTGTTTTTTTTGACACGTATATATATTATTATTTTTTTAACAGAGGAAGAAAGTCCGTGCTTCGGAAAACGCGATGATGTGCGTAATGATATCTTCCGTCTCCTGCATAGACTTGTACCAATCTACTGTGTACCGTCTTCTTCCCTGCCTTGCCTCGTCCAGTTCGTCCAACCTCTCGTTTAATTTTTCCCCTGCAGCCGAAAGCAGAATGTTGAGATCACCGCACCTCAGGCCGCTGATCCCCCGAAGATGGTTCTTGAGAACCATTTCACAAGGGATGCGAAATTCTGGCGTCGTTCTTGCTATGATTACAAGTTTCCCTACATCCTTACAATCTCCGTTTACTACGTGTTTAAATATTTTACATAGTAGCTCGGGCGGCAAATCAGTTATACGAGACATGTTGTTATTATTATTATTTTTTACTCTATGTTATTTATATACCCTACCCCAATTTTTGTTTCGTGTTCGTGGCGATGGTGGTAGAGTGCCACACACGTAAATTTGCCGTTGCGTAGAAACGAATTTTCGTTTCGTCTCCCTCTCTCTTAGCATCATGTGTTCTACCCTGCTCGATAATTTTTGCTATTGTTGCCATATTGTTATTCTATTCCTGGACACACTCGCGCAAACATCATTGAAAACAATTGAATAGCGCTCCAGCTCGCGGTTCCCACCGTTCGGTAGGGGTGCTAATGTGGCAATATAGCACGCGTAGTGCTTGCTTTTTTATGCAGTGCATGTTTATTGGCTAGCTAGTAACTAGTGTTGCCAACTGTAATAATGAAGTACTATTTCTGTCATGGAAGGGGAAAAGGCAGGTAAAGTGGCGGTGAGTTTTGTTGGATTGGAAGTACCATATTTTTATTTTATACTAAGTATTTGACCGGTTTGACGTTGTGTGCGTGTATTGCGTGTGTGTATGTAAAAGTGTGTGTTTGCTAATGAACGTTAAATTCCATAATGCCTCCAGTTCTGTCGAAGTTGAAATCAAAAACCTGGCATAACCAAGCTCGGGAAATTCTAAGCAACGTGTGCGAGTTCATGAAGGAGGAAGCCAGTCATGGTGTTAGCATCCCAATAAAGCATTTTGGCAAGAGAGCAGCGAACAGCAGCAACAAATTGTTCATATTTCATAATTTTGGAATTATTCAAAATAAATAAATTATGTAGCTCCAACATCATTTCAACTCTGGCTCCGGCACGTGTTTTTGTAGAAATTGCATAGAGGAGGCTGTTATTTTTGCTGCTTAATGCGATACATATTGTTTTCTGTGTTAAAATTGCCATGCTTTGATGGGTGATAAGCCTATTGAAAACTGTGATCGAGCGAGATATTCTTTTGCGCTGAATAGTATTGAAATAACATAAGAAGTCTTATTATTTATTTTATATTTTGATGTTTTAGTTAGGAATATATTGATTTTCAATTTTCCGTTGCCGCGTAATGACCGGGAAAAAAAATCGAAATAGAGCGGCATCTGCCGCCACCTCCCAGGGAGGCAAAATGACTAGTGCCGGCTCTGGTTCATAACAAAAAAAAAAAGCCGCGCAGCTTATCGTCTAGTGGCAGTATATGTACTTGTTATTGTTGTGGAAGCCGGCATCTTTTGTAAATGTACAACAAAGGCAACCGACTGTCGCCGATCTCAGAGAGGAAATAATAATACTGCTTCAGGAGGAGTGTTATGGTGCAATTGTAGCGGTTTAACACGTTGGCATGTTATTATCTGCCGTTGCAGTTCCATACCAGTGTATACGGGTTTTGGAAGTGAAAAATTAGAACGCCACCAGTGTATTAATGCAATGAAAAATAATATATATATTTTTTTATTTTGCTTGAAATCACTCAAATAAGGAATCGTATGAAGAAGTCTTTTTTGCAGCATTTTTGGTAATTTTACTTATGTGTTAGTTCATATTTTGCGAATTTTTAGTCCATATGTATGTAGCTACATACAAAGTCACTTGTTAGTACATATTAATCCTAGTCCTGGTATAATGCATGACGTTTAAAACTCAACGTTAGATAGACCTGAATTCTCTAATTTTATTGTTGTACGTAACAGCTGTGCATCGGCGCACTGCAGCGATTTTTCTATCTGCTCTATTAGCAACACTGCTTTTTTAGTTGTTTCGCGCATCGCACGGCAGAATTATCTGCGCTGGACTCTACCCAGTGCGGCGACCCGTTCACCCAGCGATGCGTATCTGCTCACGAACCTTTCGAAAGCTGCGTGCTCTAATTTTCTGTCTGCTTCGTGACGTGCATCCAGATCCGTCTGCGTGGTGTTGTAAGCGATGTCGTGATTTTTGCATGCGGCGTCCAACGGATTCACACTCTTGTATATACGTCGTTTCTCACAACGTTACAACGTTTAGAAAGTCGTTGATTTTGTTTCTGTATTTTCCGTCGTTGGGTTTCCTCGTCATGTCGATCGTCGCGAATCCGAAATCGTCACCGTTCCAGCAAGTAGAGCAACAACGTTCCGAAAATTGATTGTAGTTCATGTCTCCGCCTACGTAGTCATCGTACGCGTGCTTGAGGTTGGTGTGATCTTGACGAAACAAACATATGAAATTAGCGTTGTCGCGTACTAACTGTTTTGGAATTTTGGAAAACGTTTGAGCTAGGTAGAAGCAATCCATTTTTTTGTGACGACCTTACGTGAAAAAGTTGCGAATTTCATTTTGATTTTCCAGGATGGCGTCGTCGAACACAACGACTGAATTTTCACGACAATCGTCGAGTGGTTTTATTTCCGAGGCGAACGTTGCAATATCCAGACAAGTTACCTTTTGAGATGCATTAACCTGGCTACCAGTACTGCGGACCGGGTACCAAACTCGAGAAAAAATTGGAGAGAGGGGACAAGAGTGTGAATCCGTTGGACGCCGCATGCAAAAATCACGACATCGCTTACAACACCACGCAGACGGATCTGGATGCACGTCACGAAGCAGACAGAAAATTAGAGCACGCAGCTTTCGAAAGGTTCGTGAGCAGATACGCATCGCTGGGTGAACGGGTCGCCGCACTGGGTAGAGTCCAGCGCAGATAATTCTGCCGTGCGATGCGCGAAACAACTAAAAAAGCAGTGTTGCTAATAGAGCAGATAGAAAAATCGCTGCAGTGCGCCGATGCACAGCTGTTACGTACAACAATAAAATTAGAGAATTCAGGTCTATCTAACGTTGAGTTTTAAACGTCATGCATTATACCAGGACTAGGATTAATATGTACTAACAAGTGACTTTGTATGTAGCTACATACATATGGACTAAAAATTCGCAAAATATGAACTAACACATAAGTAAAATTACCAAAAATGCTGCAAAAAAGACTTCTTCATACGATTCCTTATTTGAGTGATTTCAAGCAAAATAAAAAAATATATATATTATTTTTCATTGCATTAATACACTGGTGGCGTTCTAATTTTTCACTTCCAAAACCCGTATACACTGGTATGGAACTGCAACGGCAGATAATAACATGCCAACGTGTTAAACCGCTACAATTGCACCATAACACTCCTCCTGAAGCAGTATTATTATTTCCTCTCTGAGATCGGCGACAGTCGGTTGCCTTTGTTGTACATTTACAAAAGATGCCGGCTTCCACAACAATAACAAGTACATATACTGCCACTAGACGATAAGCTGCGCGGCTTTTTTTTTTTGTTATGAACCAGAGCCGGCACTAGTCATTTTGCCTCCCTGGGAGGTGGCGGCAGATGCCGCTCTATTTCGATTTTTTTTCCCGGTCATTACGCGGCAACGGAAAATTGAAAATCAATATATTCCTAACTAAAACATCAAAATATAAAATAAATAATAAGACTTCTTATGTTATTTCAATACTATTCAGCGCAAAAGAATATCTCGCTCGATCACAGTTTTCAATAGGCTTATCACCCATCAAAGCATGGCAATTTTAACACAGAAAACAATATGTATCGCATTAAGCAGCAAAAATAACAGCCTCCTCTATGCAATTTCTACAAAAACACGTGCCGGAGCCAGAGTTGAAATGATGTTGGAGCTACATAATTTATTTATTTTGAATAATTCCAAAATTATGAAATATGAACAATTTGTTGCTGCTGTTCGCTGCTCTCTTGCCAAAATGCTTTATTGGGATGCTAACACCATGACTGGCTTCCTCCTTCATGAACTCGCACACGTTGCTTAGAATTTCCCGAGCTTGGTTATGCCAGGTTTTTGATTTCAACTTCGACAGAACTGGAGGCATTATGGAATTTAACGTTCATTAGCAAACACACACTTTTACATACACACACGCAATACACGCACACAACGTCAAACCGGTCAAATACTTAGTATAAAATAAAAATATGGTACTTCCAATCCAACAAAACTCACCGCCACTTTACCTGCCTTTTCCCCTTCCATGACAGAAATAGTACTTCATTATTACAGTTGGCAACACTAGTTACTAGCTAGCCAATAAACATGCACTGCATAAAAAAGCAAGCACTACGCGTGCTATATTGCCACATTAGCACCCCTACCGAACGGTGGGAACCGCGAGCTGGAGCGCTATTCAATTGTTTTCAATGATGTTTGCGCGAGTGTGTCCAGGAATAGAATAACAATATGGCAACAATAGCAAAAATTATCGAGCAGGGTAGAACACATGATGCTAAGAGAGAGGGAGACGAAACGAAAATTCGTTTCTACGCAACGGCAAATTTACGTGTGTGGCACTCTACCACCATCGCCACGAACACGAAACAAAAATTGGGGTAGGGTATATAAATAACATAGAGTAAAAAATAATAATAATAACAACATGTCTCGTATAACTGATTTGCCGCCCGAGCTACTATGTAAAATATTTAAACACGTAGTAAACGGAGATTGTAAGGATGTAGGGAAACTTGTAATCATAGCAAGAACGACGCCAGAATTTCGCATCCCTTGTGAAATGGTTCTCAAGAACCATCTTCGGGGATCAGCGGCCTGAGGTGCGGTGATCTCAACATTCTGCTTTCGGCTGCAGGGGAAAAAATTAAACGAGAGGTTGGACGAACTGGACGAGGCAAGGCAGGGAAGAAGACGGTACACAGTAGATTGGTACAAGTCTATGCAGGAGACGGAAGATATCATTACGCACATCATCGCGTTTTCCGAAGCACGGACTTTCTTCCTCTGTTAAAAAAATAATAATATATATACGTGTCAAAAAAAACAACTTGAAGTTGGCAATAGAAATATTTTTTCCACACTTAGAGTACAGTTTGGTCGCACATATTCGCTTTCCCCGGCACACAAGTACGACAGTGCCTTTAAAAAATGTTTACTTGACACAGCAGTTTGGCACGTAGGGCAATTTTTTACAGAACGCATAATGCAGAGATTTTTTGGGGGTATGTTATTTAATATCCAATGCTGTGCAATGCAAAATATAATTGTTCACTTTTTTTTTAACTATTCTCTATGACCTTACTTGGGTTTTTTTTTGTTTTTTTTCGCCAAATTATATGCTTCTAGTCTCCTATACAATACAATATACGTACAATATTGTCAACAGTATCATATTTGAGCAGGTCGCTTGTCACCTAAACACTACAGCTCACAGGTTGGTAAAATCTGACATGAAAGCAGATAATACGCTTAAGTCTTATTTATACGTAATTTTCACGGCGGCGTACAATATTGTCAACAGTATCATATTTGAGCAGGTCGCTTGTCACCTAAACACTACAGTTTACAGGTTGGTAAAATCTGACATGAAAGCAGATAATACGCTTAAGTCTTATTTATATGTAATTTTCACGGGTGTACAATATTGTCAACAGTATCATATTTGAGCAGGTCGCTTGTCACCTAAACACTACAGCTCACAGGTTGACAAAATCTGACTTATTTATATATAATTTTCACGGACGTACAATATTGTCAACAGTATCATATTTGAGCAGGTCGCTTGTCACGTAAACACAGGTTGGTAAAATCTGACATGAAAGCAGATAATACGCTTAAGTCTTATTTATATGTAATTTTCACAGGGCATACAATATTGTCAACAGTATCATATTTGAGCAGGTCGCTTGTCACCTAAACACTACAGTTTACAGGTTGGTAAAATCTGACATGAAAGCAGATAATACGCTTATGTCTTATTTATATATAATTTTCACGGACGTACAATATTGTCAACAGTATCATATTTGAGCAGGTCGCTTGTCACCTAAACACTACAGTTTACAGGTTAGTAAAATCTGACATGAAAGCAGATAATACGCTTAAGTCTTATTTATATATAATTTTCACGGGCGTACAATATTGTCAACAGTATCATATTTGAGCAGGTCGCTTGTCACGTAAACACAGGTTGGTAAAATCTGACATGAAAGCAGATAATACGCTTAAGTCTTATTTATATGTAATTTTCACGGACGTACAATATTGTCAACAGTATCATATTTGAGCAGGTCGCTTGTCACGTAAACACAGGTCGGTAAAATCTGACATGAAAGCAGATAATACGCTTATGTCTTAT